>NW_012098432.1:5392786-5403384 GCF_000951045.1 Mandrillus leucophaeus
GTGCAGCACACCAACATGGCACAAGTATACATATGTAACAAACCTGCACGTTATGCACATGTACCCTAGAACTCAAAGTATAATAAAAAAAAAAGGAAATTCTAGAGCCAAAAAATGCAATTGACTACTGAAGAATGAATCAGAGTCTCTTAACAGCAGAACTGATCAAGCAGAAAAAAGAATTAGTGAGCTTGAAGATAAGCTATTTGAAAATACACAGAGGAGACAAAAGGAAAAAAGAATTTTTTTTTTTTTTGAGATGGAATTTTGCTCTTGTCACCCTGGCTGGAGTGCAATGGCACGATCTCAGCTCACTGCAACCTATGCCTCCCGGGTTCAAGCGATTCTCCTGCCTCAGTCTCCTGAGTAGCTGGAATTACAGGCACCTGCCACCATGTCCAGCTAATTTTTGTATTTTTAGTAGAGACAGGGTTGCACCATGTTAGTAAGACTGGTCTCGAACTCCTGAGCTCAGGTGATCACCCCACCTCGGCCTCCCCCTGTGCTGGGATTACAGGCATGAGCCACCTCACCCAGCCAGAAAAAATAATTTTAAAAAATGAAGTGCAGCTACAGGATCTCGAAAATAGATTCAAAAGGGCAAAACTAAGAGTTACTGGCCTTAAAGAGGAGATAGAGAAAGGGATAGGAGTAGAAAGTTTATTCAATTTTAATTTTCTGCATATGGCTAGCCAGTGCTCCCAGCACCATTTATTAAATAGAGAATCCATTCCCCATTGCTTGTTTTTGTCAGGTTTGTCAATTATCAGATGGTTATAGATGAGCAGTCTTATCTCTGAGTTCTCTATTCTATTTCATTGATCTATGTGTCTGTTTTTGTACCAGTACCATGCTCTTTGGTTACTGTAGCCTTGTAGTAGTTTGAAGTCAGGTAGCATGATGCCTTCAGCTTTGTTCTTTTTGCTTAGGATTCTGTCTTGGCTACACAGGCTCTTTTCTGGTTTCATATGAATTTTAAAATATTTTTTTCTAATTCTGTGAAGAATATCAACAGCGGTTTAATAGGAATAGCATTAAATCTATAAATTACTTTGGAAAGTATGGCCACTTTCATGATATTGATTCTTCTTATCCATGAGTATGGGATGCTTTTTCATTTGTTTGTGTCTTCTCTGATTTCCTTTAGCAGTGGTTCACAGTTCTTCTTGAACAGGTCCTTTACTTCCCTCATTAGCTGTATTCCTAGTATTTATTCTCTTTGTAGCAACTGTGAATAGGAGTTGTTTTTCAAGATTTGGCTCTCTGCTCATCTGTTGTTGGGGTATAGGAATACTTGTGCTTTTTGCACATTGATTTTGTATGCTGAGACTTTGTGGAAGTTGCTTATCAGCTTAAGAAGCTTTTGGACTGAGACGACCACTCCCTTACACCTTATACAAAAATTAACTCAAGATGGATTAAAGACTTAAATGTAAAACCAAAAACTTATAGTTAAAATCCTGGAAGAATATCTAGGCAATACCAATCAGGACATAGCCCTCGGCAAAGATTTCATGACAAAAACATCAAAAGCAACTGCAACAAAAGCAAAAATTGACAAATGGGATGTAATTAAACTAAAGAAATTCTACAGAGCAAAAGAAACTATCATCAGAGTGAACAGACAACCTACAGAATGAGAGAAAAATTTTGCAATCTATCCATCTAACAAAGGTCTAATATCCAGAATCTACAAGGACCTTAAACAAATTTACAAGAAAAAACAAACAACCCCATTAAAAGTGGGCAAAGAACATGAACAGATGCTTTTCAAAAGAAGACATATATGTGGCTAACAAATATATGAAAAAAGCTCAACATCACTGATCATTAGAGAAATGCAATTCAAAACTGCAATGAGATATCATCTCATGCCAGTCAGAATGGCAATTATTAAACAGTCAAGAAACAACATATGTTGGTAAGGCTGCAGAGAAATATAAATGCTTTTACATTGTTGGTGGGAATGTAAATTAGTTCAACTATTCTAGAAGACAGTGTGGTAATTCCTCAAAGAACTAGAGCTGGAAATACCATTTGATGCAGCAATCCCATTATTGGCTATATACCCAATGGAATAGAAATGTTTCTATTATAAAGATACATGCACACGTATGTTCATTGCAGCACTATTCACAATCACAGAGACACAGAATGAACCCAAATGCCCATCAATGATAGACTGGATAAAGAAAATGTGGTACATATAGACCGCGAAATACTACGCAGATGCAGCCGTAAAAAGGAACAAGATCATGTCCTTTGCAGTGACATGGATGGAAGCCATTATTCTCAGCAAGCGAATGCAGGAACAGAAAACCAAACACCACATGTTCTCACTTATAAGTGGGAGCTGAACATGGAAACATAGGGTGGAGAATAACACACACTGGGGCTTGTCAGGAAAAAATATTGGAAGGGGGAGCATCAGGAAAAATGTCTAATGCATACTGGGCTTTATACTTAGGTGATAGGTTGATAGGTGCAGCAAATCACCATGGCACACATTTACTTATGTAACAAACCTGCACTTCCTGCACATATACACTGGAACTTAAAATTTTATTCAAAGGGATAATAACAGAGAACTTCCCAAACCTAGAGAAAGATATCAATATCCAAGTACAAGAAGGTTGTAGAACACCAAGCAGATTCAACCAAAAGAAGAGTACCTAAAGACATTTAATAATCAAACTCTCAAAGGTCAAGAAAAAAGAAAGGATTCTAAAAGCAAGAGAAAAGAAACAAGTAATATACAATGGAGTTCCAGTATTTCTGGCAGCAGACTTTTCAGTGGAAGCCTTACAGGCCAGGAGAGAGCAGTATGACATATTTAAAGTGCTGGGGAAAAAAAAGTTAATCCTAGAACATTATACCTGGTGAACATGAAGGAGAATTAGGACTTTCCCAGCTAAACATAAGCTGAGGGATTTCATCAACACCTAAAAGAAATACTAAAGAGAGTTCTTCAATCTGAAAGAAAATGACATTAATGAGCAATAAAAAATCATCTAAAGATACAAAACTCACTGATAATGGTAAGTACAGAAAAAAAACCACACTAAATATTATAACACTGTAATTATGATATGTAAACTACTTGAGTAGAAGGGCTAAAAGTTTAACCTATCAAAAATAATAACTACAAAAACGTTTCAAGGCATAGATAGTATAATAAGATATAAATGGAAACAACAAAAAGTGTTGAGTTTTTGTTTTCTCTTTGCCTGTTTATGAATTTGTTTATGCAATCAGTGATAAGTTGTTATCAGTTTAAAATGATGGCTTATATTATTTGCAAGCCTCATGGTAACCTCACATTAAGAAACATAAAACCGATATATAAAGAATTTAAAAAAGCAATATGTTAAAACATATCACCAGATAAAAACACCTTCACTGAAAGGAAGACAAGAAGGAAAGGAAGAAGAAAGAGAATACCACAAAACAACTGGAAAACTAATAACAAAATGGCAGGAGTTAAGTCCTTAATTATCAATAATAACTGCAAATGGAACAAATGCTCCAATCAAAAAACATAGAGTGACTAAATGCATAAAAAAAAGGACTCACTGCAATCATCTGTTACCTATAAGAAATACATTTCACCGATAAAGATATACATAGATTGAAAATAAAGGGATGGAAAAAGATATTCCATGTAAACAGGAAACAAAAAAGAGCAGAAGCAGCCATACTTATAGAAGACAAAATTTATGTACTAGTTTGTTCTCATGCTTCTAATAAAGACATATGTGAGACTGGGAAATTTATAAAGGAAAGGTTTAATAGACTCAGTTCCACATGGCTGGGAAGACCTCACAATTATGGTGGAAGGAAAAGGAAAAGCAAAGGTACATCTTACATGGTGGCAGGCAAGAGAGAAGTGTAGAGGAACACCCATTTATAAAACCATCAGATCTCCTGAGACTTATTCATTACCATGAGAACAGTAGGGGGAAAATGCCCCTGTGATTCAGTTATCTCCACCTGGCCCCACCCTTGACACGCGGGGATTATTACAATTCAAAGTGAGATTTGGTTGGGGACATGGAGCCAAACCATGTTAGTGCATCCTTGGCCCCTCCAAAATCTCATGTACTCACATTTCAAAACCAGTTATGCCTTCCCAACAGTCTCCCAAAGTTTTAACTCATTTCAGTATGAACTCAAAAGTCCAAAGTCTCAACTGAAACAAGGTAAGTTCCTTCCACCTAGGAGCCCATGACATCAAAGCAAGTTAGTTACTTCCTAGATACAATGGGGATGCTAGCATTAGGTAAATATACCCATTTCAAATTGGAGAAATTGGACAAAATAAAGGAGCTACAGGCCCCATGCAAGTCTGAAATCCAGCAGTGTATTCAAATCTTAAAGCTCCGAAATGATGTCCTTTAACTTCATGTCTCACATCCATGTCACACTGATGTTAAGAGGTGGGTTCCCATGGTCTTGGGCAGCTCCACCTCTGTGGCTCTGCAGAGTACAGCCCCACTCCTGGCTGCTTTCACAGGCTGGTGTTGAGTGTCTGCCGCTTTTCCAGATGCATGGTGCAAGCTGTCGGTGGTTCTACCCTTCTGGAGTCTGAAGGATGGTGGTCCTCTTCTCACAACTCCACTAGGCAGTGCCCGAGTGGGGATTCTGTGTGGGGCTCTGACCCCACATTTCACTTCCACACTGACCTAGAAGAGATTCTCCATGAGAGCTCTGCCCCTGCAGCAAACCTCTGCCTAGACATCCAGGCATTTCCATACATCCTCTGAAATCTAGGCAGAGGTGCCCAAACCTCAATTCCTGCACTGGCAGGCCCAACACCACATGTAAGCCACCAAGGCTTGGGGCTTGTACTCTCTGAAGCAATGGCCTAAGCTGTACTATGGCCCCTTTTAGACACAGCAGGGATGCAGGGCACCAAGACCCAAGACTGCACAAAGCAGCAAAGCATTGGGCCTAGTCCACAAAACCATTTTCCTTTTCCTAGGCCTCCCAGCTTGTGATAGGAGGGGCTGCTGTGAAGACCTCGGACATGTCCTAGTAACATTTTCCCCATTGTCTTGAAGATTAATATTTGGATCCTCATTACTTATGCAAGTTTCTGCAGCTGGCTTGAATTTCTCCTCAGAAAATGGGTTTTTCTTTTATATTGAATAATCACATTGCAAATTTTCTGAACTTTTCTGCTCTGCTTCCCTTTTAAGTATAAGTTTCAATTCCAACCCATAAATTTGTGAATACATAAAACTGAATGCTATTAAGAGCACCTTTGTTCCAGTTCCCAAGAAGTTCCTCGTCTTCATCTGAGGCCACCTCAGCCTGGACTTCATGGTCCATGTCACTATCAGTATTTTGGTTAAAGACATTCAACAACTCTCTAGGAAGTTCCAAACTTTCCCACATCTTCCTGTCTTCTGAGTCCTTCAAGTCTCTGGGAAGTTCCAAACTTTCCGACACTTTTGTGTCTTCTTCTGAGCCCTTCAAACTGTTCCAACATCTGTCTGTTACCCAGTTCCAAAGTTGTTTCCACATTTTTGGGTATCCTTATAGCAGCACTCCACTCTTCTGCAATACCAATTTACTCTATCAGTCCATTCTCACGCAGCTAATAAAGACATACCTGAGACTGGGTACTTTACAAAGGAAAGAGGTTTAATTGACTCACAGTTCCACATGGCTGGGGAAGTCTCACCATGACGTACAATCATGGCGGAAGGGGAAGCAAATGTGTTCTTTCCACATGGTGACAGGAGAGGGAAGTGCTGAGTGAAGGTGGGGAGAAAGTCCCTTAAGAAACCATCAGATCTCATGAGAACCCACTCACTATCATGAAAACAGCATGGGGGTAACCACCCCCATAATTCAATTACCTCCCACCAGGTCCCTCCCATGACACGTGGGGATTATGGGAACTACTATTCAAGGTGAGACTTGGGTGGGGACA
Source organism: Mandrillus leucophaeus (assembly GCF_000951045.1). Classification (NCBI taxonomy): domain Eukaryota; kingdom Metazoa; phylum Chordata; class Mammalia; order Primates; family Cercopithecidae; genus Mandrillus; species Mandrillus leucophaeus. The sequence goes on from NW_012098432.1 coordinate 5,398,725, forward strand.
CAGCCAAACCGTATCAGAGGTGAACAAAATAATGCCTTTTGTAGCCACTTGCACACATGTGTGTATATGAACAATATTTCAGAGGGTGAGAAATGTCACAAAGAATAATAAAACAAGCAGAGAAGATGGAATATTAGGAGTAAGTGGGGAATGCTGAAAAATAAATATAGTCATGGAAGCCCTCTTTAATAATATGAGATTTTCACAGAGACCTAGATGAAGTAAGAGAATGAAACATTTCAGCATCTGGAAGTAGAGCCTGTTAGCAAAGGTCAGTAAGTACAGAAGCCCTGAAGCAGGAGTGTATTTGGCCTTTTGAGAAACAGCAAGGAGGCCATAAATGATGGGAAGAAGCATAAGGAATGAGGTCAAAGAGGTAAGAAGGAGTCAGATATTGCAGGATCGCAGAGATTATTGAAGGGACTTTGGTTTTGCTTTTAGTGAGGTGAGAAGTAATTCAAGAGTTTTCAGCAGAAGAGTGAAATGTATTATTTGCATAACTCTAGTGAAGTAGGAACTCAGGAAGTTGGAAGCTGTTACAACACATCCCTACAAGGGAAGAGAAGATAATTGCTAGGAGCAGGGATTGCTGTGGATAGCTACCATGTGGACAGATTCAGGATATATTTGGAGAGTACAGTCAACAGGATTTGCTGAACGTGGATGTATTTGGACAATAGAGTAAACTGGATTTACTGATGTATGGATGGAGATATGAGAGGAAGGGAAGGGTCAAGGATGATTCTAAGATTGTTTAACCTGAACAATGTGGTAAATACTAATGCTTTTTGACACAGGAATAATACAGAGTGGTCGCAGAAGAATAGAGAATTCCAGGCAGGAATTTTACATAACTAGCAAAAGGAAACTTTTGAAAGAGCTACATAAGCTAGGGACTGTAAAACAGGATGTGTGCCAACGTAAGACTGACTGGACCCAGAGTGGGTCCAATCTGGTGCTAAATTTGACTTAGGTTTCACCTAGGACCTCATTATACACTCATTAACATACTAAATCACACACCCACCAGCACCATGACAGTTCCAGGAATACCCATATCTCCTATAAAAGTGAGTGGCTCCATAGTGCTGAAAAATCTTCAACTTTTTTCCAGCAATCTTTTTTTTTTTTCATACAGAGTCTCACTCTGTAACCCAGGCTGGAGTGCAGTGGCACCATCTCCACTCACTTCAACCTCCACCTCCTGGGTTCAAGCAATTCTCCTGCCTCAGCCTCCCAAGTACCTGGGATTACAGGTGCCCGCCACCACACCTGGCTAATTTTTGTATTTTTAGTAGAGGCGGGGTTTCACCATGTTGGCCAGGCTAGATTCAAACTCCTGACCTCAGGTGATCTGCCCACCTCAGCCTCCCAAAGTGCTGGGATTACAGGCATGAGCCACCACACCCAGCCTTTTCGAGAAATCTTTATGAATATTTCACCACTTAGATAAAGAAACCCATAAGGGTAGAAGCCTCAAATCTCATTGGATGTGAATCTCTCTCCAGGACACTCTCACTTCCCTTTCTTGTGTACTTTTTGCTTTGGAATAAATCTCTGTATTTCACTATTTTCCAACTCTTCCTTGAATTCCTTCTTGCAGTAGTGTCAAGATCCTGGACACCAGCAGGAGTCGAGGTCCTATGGGCATTTGGGGACCTCCCCTAGCCTGTTAGTATCACCTTTATGGTCATCCAGCCAAGAGCCTTGTTGCCCCCATTTTAGGACCAGCAGCAGTTAAGTCTCACTTTGACCTTAGTCAAAGTCTTCTCATTCCCTGAAGTTATTGCTAATTTCTTCCTTGTTCCTCAGAGCTGACTACAGCTTGAATCCCCTCAGTCATAGTGCCTCTGCTCTCTCTGGTTGGAGAGCATACCTTGTTTGCCCTGATGAGTGACAAGTGGAGGTGGAAAGGTTTCAACCTACACCAAGTAGTTCTGAGATGCCACAGTCTTTCCTGACAGGAGGCTAATGAAGGTGGTAGGGTAAAGTCTCGTACTGTGCAGTGCTTGGCTAGCCTCCTAGGAGCACTATAACTTTCCCCAAGAAGAGTCTTCCATTTTCCCAAGGAACCAGTTGTGGCAAGACACTGACCCCAGTTGGGAACTATTTTCTCTTTCCCAGCTTTCTTTAAACCTTGCTTTCACAATTTTTCTCTTCTGTGCTCCTTCTTCATACTTCACTCAAAAGCTCAGTAAACTTTTTGGACACAGCAAGATAGGTCTCTTATATATTGCCCTCTGGAATGCCAATCCAGGCCTATGGTTCTTAAGAGGTCCTTTCGAGGTCCTTGTTTATTGGCCGTGCTGAATCATCTCTATTCCCAAGTTTTACTTGATAATAAGTGTTCAGATAGATATTGCATGCTCACTGCTTTCAAATTAGGCCTGCAACTCATCCTTCTTGACTTCAAAAGCTCTCCTATTTTCAAAGCCTCAGGGGCTGTGAACACCTGTGCAATGCTAGGGCTCTGGGCAAACACCTGGATTTCAAGGCAGCCAGCAAAGGAAACAGGGACATTTGTCTCCCTGGAATGGCCATGGAGCTGGCAAACTGTAATGGCCATACACATGCACTCAGCATTTTGTAAAGGCCAGAACTGGTCCCTCTGTGAGGGAACCATACTGTTATTTCCCCTCTTCCACTCTTTTTATGTCATATGAAGGGCAGGTCAAGGTATGGGTATCTCTCTTTTAGAAGATGTGGTGTAATGGCCAGAGAACAGGATCCTAAATTTTAATACGTCTTGCAATTAGACCTCTTTTGTAAATGCCAGGAGAAAAAGACTGAAATAGCATATGTACAGTCCTTCATGGCTTTTTATCAGAACCTTGTCTGTCATGGGAATTGCCACCTTTGTGGCACCTTTGCTCATACTCCTTTGGGGGAATCAAATGGGAACCAGATATCCTAGATAGTTATCCTTTTGGGATATCCTTTTGGGAAATGAACCTCCCCAGAGCCTTTCTCCGCATTCTAACCCGGACCCAGCTCTGGTACTCTCAACACCTCCCTCTCAACCCAACTCCACCTTCGACTCCTCTGTCTTCTGCTAATTCCACCATCTCCAGCCCCCAGACTTTCACTAGCCTACCTCCTTACCAACCTATACACCCTTCCATACCAAAGGAACAGAGTCCTGCCAGGGTCACCTACAGTGGCACTTCCTACCTTTGTGACCATTCTAAGTTATGCCCACTTAGGGAGGTGACCAACAGGGATGCTGGGACCATTTGGGTGCATGCACAATTTTCAATGTCTGATCTAGCACAATGTAGGCAAAGGTTGGGCCAATTTTCAGAGGATTCAACTAAATTAATGGAGGAATCTCAGGCTCTCTCACTCTCATTTGAGTTAACTTGGAGAGATATTCATATTACCTTGTCCATGTGTCACACCCCTCAAGGAAAAGCAGCATATTAGGGTGAAGACTCAGGCTTATGCTGATAACTTGTTGTATGGGGACTCAGCAGTACATTGTACAGACCACATCTGTGCCTAACAATGACCCTAATTGGAACTACCAACAGGGCCAGACTGGTCTAAGAAAAAGAAATCATATGGTGACTTGTTTAGTGGAGAGAATTAAAAAAAAAAAAAAAAAAGTACCACTAAACCTGTGAACTATGACAAAATAAAGGAAACAAGGAAAGGATGAAAACCCAGCTTTGTTCTAGAGGTGCCTCGTGGAGGTCCTGAGAAAGTATACTAATATTTACCCAAGTACTGATGCTGGCCAAATTTTACTAGCAACATACTTTATTAGCCAGTCAGCACCTGATATCACGAGAAAACTGCAGAAATTGGCTTTGGGATTCCTAACGCATATTAATCAAGTACCTGATGTGGCCTTCAGGGTATTCAATAATAGAACAGGGCTGAAGAGGATGAAAGGACCTAGTGGTAACAGACAGTGGGATAGATAGGAGGCCCAAATGATAGCAGCTGCTGTAAGTGGTACCCTGCAACCTCAGGGTCACCCAGGGGGGCACTTCACCCATGGACCAAACGGGCCTAACAGCAAACCTGCCAGCAAGGATTGCTGTTTCAAGCATGGGAAACCGAGACATTGGAGCAAGAACTGTTCCAGCCAGGGAAGCCCTACACAGACCCTGTCCTCACTGCAAGTAGGAAGATCATTGGAAAAGGGATTGCCCTAAGCTCCTAAGGGAGAGGAGAACACCCAATGCCAAATGACCATAACTGAGGACTGACAGGGCTCAGGGTTCCTGGCAGCTCCCACAAAAGGCCTGGTCATCACAATTGAGGAGCTCTGGGTGACTCTTGATGTGGCAAGTATAAATATTAATTTACTGGCCAGGCAGTGGCTCATGTCTATAATCCCAGCACTTTGGGAGGCTGAGGTGGGCAGATCAGTAGAGGTCAGGAGTTCGAGACCAACCTGGCCAACACAGTGAAACCCCATCTCTACTAAAAATACAAAAATTAGCTGGGCATGTGGTGCACACTTACAATCCCAGCTACTTGGGAGGCTGAGGCAGGAGAATCACTTGAACCCAGGAGGCAGAGGTTGCAGTGAACTGAGATTGTGTCACTGCACTCCAGCCTGGGTGACAAGGCAAGACTCCATCTATAAATAATAATAATATATTTCTTAATTGACATGGGGGCCAGTTGCTCTGTCCTAAATAGCCACTGT
>NW_012098432.1:5403434-5407254 GCF_000951045.1 Mandrillus leucophaeus
TACTGTTATTTCCCCTCTTCCACTCTTTTTATGTCATATGAAGGGCAGGTCAAGGTATGGGTATCTCTCTTTTAGAAGATGTGGTGTAATGGCCAGAGAACAGGATCCTAAATTTTAATACGTCTTGCAATTAGACCTCTTTTGTAAATGCCAGGAGAAAAAGACTGAAATAGCATATGTACAGTCCTTCATGGCTTTTTATCAGAACCTTGTCCGTCATGGGAATTGCCACCTTTGTGGCACCTTTGCTCATACTCCTTTGGGGGAATCAAATGGGAACCAGATATCCTAGATAGTTATCCTTTTGGGATATCCTTTTGGGAAATGAACCTCCCCAGAGCCTTTCTCCGCATTCTAACCCGGACCCAGCTCTGGTACTCTCAACACCTCCCTCTCAACCCAACTCCACCTTCGACTCCTCTGTCTTCTGCTAATTCCACCATCTCCAGCCCCCAGACTTTCACTAGCCTACCTCCTTACCAACCTATACACCCTTCCATACCAAAGGAACAGAGTCCTGCCAGGGTCACCTACAGTGGCACTTCCTACCTTTGTGACCATTCTAAGTTATGCCCACTTAGGGAGGTGACCAACAGGGATGCTGGGACCATTTGGGTGCATGCACAATTTTCAATGTCTGATCTAGCACAATGTAGGCAAAGGTTGGGCCAATTTTCAGAGGATTCAACTAAATTAATGGAGGAATCTCAGGCTCTCTCACTCTCATTTGAGTTAACTTGGAGAGATATTCATATTACCTTGTCCATGTGTCACACCCCTCAAGGAAAAGCAGCATATTAGGGTGAAGACTCAGGCTTATGCTGATAACTTGTTGTATGGGGACTCAGCAGTACATTGTACAGACCACATCTGTGCCTAACAATGACCCTAATTGGAACTACCAACAGGGCCAGACTGGTCTAAGAAAAAGAAATCATATGGTGACTTGTTTAGTGGAGAGAATTAAAAAAAAAAAAAAAAAAGTACCACTAAACCTGTGAACTATGACAAAATAAAGGAAACAAGGAAAGGATGAAAACCCAGCTTTGTTCTAGAGGTGCCTCGTGGAGGTCCTGAGAAAGTATACTAATATTTACCCAAGTACTGATGCTGGCCAAATTTTACTAGCAACATACTTTATTAGCCAGTCAGCACCTGATATCACGAGAAAACTGCAGAAATTGGCTTTGGGATTCCTAACGCATATTAATCAAGTACCTGATGTGGCCTTCAGGGTATTCAATAATAGAACAGGGCTGAAGAGGATGAAAGGACCTAGTGGTAACAGACAGTGGGATAGATAGGAGGCCCAAATGATAGCAGCTGCTGTAAGTGGTACCCTGCAACCTCAGGGTCACCCAGGGGGGCACTTCACCCATGGACCAAACGGGCCTAACAGCAAACCTGCCAGCAAGGATTGCTGTTTCAAGCATGGGAAACCGAGACATTGGAGCAAGAACTGTTCCAGCCAGGGAAGCCCTACACAGACCCTGTCCTCACTGCAAGTAGGAAGATCATTGGAAAAGGGATTGCCCTAAGCTCCTAAGGGAGAGGAGAACACCCAATGCCAAATGACCATAACTGAGGACTGACAGGGCTCAGGGTTCCTGGCAGCTCCCACAAAAGGCCTGGTCATCACAATTGAGGAGCTCTGGGTGACTCTTGATGTGGCAAGTATAAATATTAATTTACTGGCCAGGCAGTGGCTCATGTCTATAATCCCAGCACTTTGGGAGGCTGAGGTGGGCAGATCAGTAGAGGTCAGGAGTTCGAGACCAACCTGGCCAACACAGTGAAACCCCATCTCTACTAAAAATACAAAAATTAGCTGGGCATGTGGTGCACACTTACAATCCCAGCTACTTGGGAGGCTGAGGCAGGAGAATCACTTGAACCCAGGAGGCAGAGGTTGCAGTGAACTGAGATTGTGTCACTGCACTCCAGCCTGGGTGACAAGGCAAGACTCCATCTATAAATAATAATAATATATTTCTTAATTGACATGGGGGCCAGTTGCTCTGTCCTAAATAGCCACTGTAGGCTTCTATTCTCCAGAAGCTCCACTGTGTACTTTACCCTTGAACTGCAGGATAGAAAACTGTATGGTAACTCATGAGTTTCTAGTTATGTGAGAATGTCCTACTCCTATATTGAGATGGGACTTCCTAGCCATCCTTGAAGCCACTTTACATTTATCAGGCCCTGAGGAGCCATTCTTACTGGCAATGCCTGGTTTTCCTAAGCCAGCCTAAAAAAAAAAAACTGATTTCTCACGAAATAAGATCTCAAGTAGACCCACAAGTATGTGTCTACTCAAATGGTCAGGGAAATAACAAAAGGCTTTATCTTCTAGCTGAACAAGGACAAATATGCACAGTAGAACCCCATGGCAAAGCAACACATGCTCAGTCAGTGATCATCTCATTAAAAGACAAAAATAATTTCCCATACAAGTGTCAATATCCCCTCAAACCAGAAGCCAGGCAAGGACTCCAATCTCTAATTGAGAATTTTATAAAACATGGCCTCGTGGTTCTACGTCAGTCTCCTTGTAATACTCCTGTCTTCTCTGTTCAAAAATTAAATGAAGAATTTCATCTAGTTCAAGACTTATGAGCCATTAATGAGGCTATACTTCCCTCACATCCTGTGGTGCTAACCCTTATACCATACCTATCCAAATACTGAGAGACACCAATTGGTTTACTGTATTAGATCTTAAGAATGTTTTCTTTTGTATTCCTTTGCACCCTGACTCTCAGTATTTGCTTTTGAGTGGACTAATCCTGAAACTAGTATTACTCAGAAGTACACCTGGTGGTACGGCCTCAGAGCTTTAGGAATAGGTCTTACTAGTTTGAAAATGACTTGGCATGAGTATTAAGGAACCTGGAGCTAGAAAATGGAGCCATATTCCAATATGGGGATGACATCCTTGTATGAAGTCCCACTAAAGACGACTCAGATAAGAATCCCATTCAAGTCCTAAATTTCCTGGGAGAAAGAGGGTATCGGGTTTCTCCATCCAAGGCCCAGATTTCCAAACTGGATGTAAAATATCTGGGGTACATCCCAAGCCTAGGAAACCAGATCTTGTCTGTTGAGTGAAAGGAGGCTGTCTTAAACGGGTGACCTCCACAAATGAAGAAGCAACTCAGAACTTTTCTAGATATGGCAGGATTATGCAGGATTTGGAATCCCCAGTATATGAGGCCCTAACAATGCCAGACCATGAACCACTCAAATGGTCAGGGAAATAACAAAAAGCTTTATCTTCTAGCTGAAGAAAGAGGGGTTTGCACAGAAATAAACTGTACCTAATGTTCTTATATTAATAATTCAGAATTAATTGAACTGCAAGTTTGAAAGATTTACCAACAGGCTACCTGGCTACATCATTTCAATAACCCCACCACTCAAACCATCTGAGACTCTGTCAAAGAATACCTACCAAGTATGATCTGGTTCCTACATTTCCTGGGATCTTTAATAGCTACCTTATTACTACTAATCTATGGTCCTTGCTTGTTTAGCCTCTTTGTAAAGTTCTTGTCTTCTAGGGTGCAACAGTTCCATGTCAAAATATTGGTCATGCAAGGATTCCAACCAATCCCTGCCTCAGATTCATACTCTCCTGATGACTCACCCCTGGAATCCTTAGACCAGGCAGCTGGAGACTCCCATTCCCTTTCCAGGCAGGGCCAACACCCCTAATCAGCAGGAAGTAGATATAGAAGACTAACCTCCTCCCTCATCAACACTTAAGAATAAGGAATGGGGGGCCGGGCGCGGTGGCTCAAGCCTGTAATCCCAGCACTTT
>NW_012098432.1:5408285-5413120 GCF_000951045.1 Mandrillus leucophaeus
TTTATTACCCAGCAAAAAAAAAAAAAAAAAAAAAGACTGACTGGACTCAACATTGTGCTAGATTTGATCTAGGTTTCACCTAGCACCTCATTATACACTCATTAACATACTAAATCACACACCCACCAGGGCCATGACACTTCCAGGAACACCCATATCTGGTGTAAAAATGTGTGGCACCATAGTGCTGAGAAATCTTCACTTTTTTCCAGGAATGTTCATGAATATTCCACCCATTGGTTAAAGAAACCCATACGCCAGTTGCAGTGGCTCATGCCAGTAATCCCAGCACTTTGGGAGGCTGCAGCAGGCAGATCACTTGAGATCAGGAGTTTAAGACCAGTGTGGGCAACATGGTGAAACCTTGTCTCTGATTTTAAAAAAAAAAAAAAAAGAAGAAATGAAAGAAAACAACAAAAAAAGAAAGCCATAAAGGTAGAGGCCCCAAACCCTGTCGAGTGTAACTTTCTTGAATACACATGCACCCCCTTTTCTTGAGTGTGTACTTTTCGCTTTCAGTAAATCTCCATTCTTTCACTATTTTTCAACTTGTTCTTGAATTCTTTCTTGCGACAGTGTCAAGAGCCTGAACACCAGCCAGGGTCAAGTTCCCACCAACATTTGGGACATCCCCTAGCCTGAGAGGAAAATTCAAAATTTAGTTTTGTATTTGTTAAATTTGTTTAATTTGACAGGTCTTTTAGACATCTAAAGGAAAATGATAGCAATGAGATTTTTTAGTCTAAAGCTCAGAGGAGGGGTCAAGGCTGGTAATATAAATTCTGGAGTTGTTAGCATAAAAAATGGTGTTTAATACCACTATACTAGATAAAATCATCTAGAAAATGAATATAGAGCAAAGACAAGCTACAGAGTGAAATCAGTTTCCCTGGAAGCAGAGCTTGAGACAAGGACTAGAGGCACTTGATTTACTGAGAAGTCTCTCCTCAAGAAAAACTTGTAAGGCCACGAGGGAAACAAAATGAAAAAGGGGGAAATCTGAGTAACAATATGGTCTCAGATAAAATACAGCCTTCTCCTAATCCTTGGTTGGGGCATGGGTGGCTTAGAGCCTCTAAGAGCTAAGTTGACCCACCCCGAAGCAAGGAAGCTGGGCATTCATACTCTTGAAACAGTCATTGTCTGCAGTGGGGAGGAGTGGGGAATACACTTCCAGTCATTTCCTGGGAGGCGGCTCCTACTAGACAAGAACAATTCTCCAAAGGTCACAGGGATAAGTCTATAACTAGGGTACTTGTGGCAACTGGGAGATGAGTAAACCATCTGATTCAAGAGATCTGGTTAGAGCATCAATGTTGGTCGAAGTCAAAAATTTGTAATTCTGCATGATGAGGAAGAATCAGCAAAGGTAAAGGCAGTGAGAGGAAGAGGGAGTAATGCCCCAGAAACCATGTGGGAAAAGTATTTCAAGGAAAAGATGCAAATAAAACATCAATCTAGGAATAAATGTAATTACAAATGTGAAAGTCTTTTTACATTGCACACTATAAAACATTATTGAATGAAATTAATGAAGACCTAAATAAATGAATGAACCTACTATGCTCCTAGTTCAGAAACTTAATTTTGTAAAGATTTCAATTTTCCTCAAATTGATCTATGAATTCAATGCAATCTCAATCAAAATCCCAGCAGGAGTGTGTGTGTGTAAATTGACAAACTTATTTTAAAATATATGGAACCACAAAGGGCTAAAAACAATAAAGAACATTTTGAAGGATTTACACAACCAGATAACATGATGTATTCTAAACTGTAGTAATTAAGAGAGTGTGGTATTGACCCATGGATAGCAAACTGACCAACAAACAAAATATAGAATACAGAAACAGACCCACCCATACAGGGTATATGATTTATGATAATGGCAACATTGTAATGCTCTTGTAAAAGCATGGTGTTTTCAATAAATGATGCTGGGCCAACTGGATATGCAAATGGGAAAAAATTAATCATGACTCCTATCCCTACACAAAAATTATTTCCAGATGGATTGCACATCTAAATGTGAAAGGTAAAAGAATAAATCTTTTCAAAGAAAGGAGAATATTTATGCTTTTTGGGTAGACCAAATAGCTCAATAGGATTCAAATAGTTCTTAACATAAAAAAAAAAAAAATTGGTAAGTTGGACTCTGTTAAAATTAAGAACTTCTGTTTACTAAGTGACATCATTAAGACAACAAAAAAGCAAGCCACAGAGTAGGAGAAGTTGTTTTCATTGTATATATCTAACAACAAAAAAGAAAGTTTCAAGAGTATGTAAAGAGTTCCTGCAAGTCAGTAACGAAATGACAGGCAATTCAATAGATATGACAAAAGATTCAAAAAGACCCCTCACAAAACAAGACATCCAAATGGCCAATTGACATATAATAAGGAGTTTGACTTCATTATTCCTCAGGAAAATGCAACTGAAAACCACAAGGCAATCACTATATACCCACCAAAAGACATGCACAAGGATATTCACATCAGAACTACCCTTAATAGCTAAAAATTGGAAATAGGCCATCAACGGTACAATGGATAGACTGCAGTGTATGTGTGCAATGGAATTCTATACAGTTATGAGAATGAATGAACTACAACTACGCATAAAAACCTCATGAATATCACAAACATATTGTTGAATAAAAGCACAAACACAGATGGGAATACACTGAGTTATATTTATATAAAACTCAGAAACAGGGCTGGGCATGGTGGCTCACACCTGTAGTCCCAGCACTTTGGGAGGCCAAGGCAGTGGATCACTTGAAATCCAGGAGTTTGAGACCAGCCTGGGCAACACGGCAAAATCCCATCTCTAAAAAGAAAATACAAAAATTAGCCAGGTGTGGTGGCACATATCTGTAGCACACACCATTCTGGAGGCTGAGGCAGGAGAATCATTTGAGTTTGGGAAATCGAGGCTGCAGTGAGCTGTGATTGCACCACAGCACTCCAGCCCAGGCAACAGAGCAAGACCCACTCATAACTAAATTAATTAATTTAATTAAATAACACTCAAAAACAGGCCAAACCAATCAGTGATGTTAAAAGTCAAGATAGTATTTACTCTTGGATTGGGGTAGTGACTGAAAGGGGACATGAAAGAACTTCTGGAGTTGGAAATAATTCTATTCCTTGACCTGTAGTCTGATCACAGGGACGTGGTCATTTGGTAGAATTTCATCAGCGAAGGCACATTTCCAAAGCTTGGAGGAGAGGCTGACCGGATGTCGTTCCCTTACACTGACGCAAAGTCTAGTGCGGTTGTGGGAGAGGTATCTGCAGAAGCAGTGCTGCCACCAGGGGCTGGGGCTGTCCTGTCTGACTTCGCGTCCGAGCCGAGCCCACTCGAGCCGCAACCATGTCTGGGAATGAGATGGTTTTTTATCCAACTATGAGTAAGAAGAAAAAGAAGAAGAAGAAGCCTTTTATGTTAGATGAGGAAGGGGATACCCAAACAGAGGAAATTCAGCCTTCAGAAACAAAAGAAGTGGAGCCAGAGGCAACCAAGGACAAGGATCTAGAAGCTGATGAAGAGGACAGCAGGAAAAAAGACGCTTCTGATGATCTAGATGACTTGAACTTCTTTAATCAAAAGAAAAAGAAGAAAAAAACTTTGATATTGATGAAGATGAAGAATGTGTAAAGGATCTTAAGATTGAAAATAATGTTCAAGAACCAGCTGAAGCAGAGGATGACCTTGACATTATGCTTGGCAATAAAAAGAAGAAAAAGAATGTCAAGTTCCCAGATGAGGATGAAATACTAGAGAAAGATGAAGCTCTAGAAGATGAAGACAGCAAAAAAGATGATGGTATCTCATTCAGTAATCAGATAGGCCCTGCTTAGGCAGGCTCAGAAAGAGACTACACATATGAGGAGCTGCTGAATCGAGTGTCAGCATCACAAGGGAAAAGTATCAAGACATGGTTGCTGGGGAGAAAAGGAAATTTGTCATGAAACCACCATAGGTTGTCTGAGTCGGAACCAAGAAAACTTCTTTTGTCAACTTTACAGATATCTGTAAACTATTACATCGTCAGCCCAAATATCTCCTTGCAATTTTGTTGGCTGAGTTGGGTACAAGTGGTTCCATAGATGGTAATAACCAACTTGTAATCAAAGGAAGATTCCAACAGAAACAGATAGAAAATGTCTTGAGAAGATATATCAAGGAATGTGTCACTTGTCACACATGCTGATCACAAAATGCCATAGAAGGGCACACGATACTATTTCCCACAGTGTGAAACTTGTCATTTTAAATGTTCTATTGCCAGTATCAAAACCAGCTTCTAGGCTGTCGCGGGTAGCGAGCACAGTTCCATGTCAAAGCTAACTAATTTGCTAATCACTGATTTTGCAAAGCATGTTGTGGAGTTGTGCCCCGACAGGTTTGCCATCAGAGTGGATACACTTAATCTTGTTGTATTAAAAACAAGATAAGGCTGGGTGTGGTGGCTCACACCTGTAATCCCAGCACTTTGGGAGGTGGGCAGATGACCTGAGGTCAGGAGTTCAAGACCAGCCTGGCCAGTATGGTGAAATCCCAATTCTACTAAAAATACAAAAAAAATTAGTTGAACATGGTGGCACACATCTATAATCCCAGCTATTCGGGAGGCTGAGGCAGGATAACTGCTTGAACCTGGGAGGCAGAGGTTGCAGTGAGCCAGGACCGCGCCATTGCGCTCCAGTCTGGGCAACAAGAACAAAGCTCCATCTCAAAAAAAAAAAAAAAAAAAAAAAAAAAAAAAACACAAGTTAAAAAAGCTGGCAGGTTCTTTGGTGAGTGGTTGCTTGGTCTGAAATTCTTGCAAG
>NW_012098432.1:5415740-5417069 GCF_000951045.1 Mandrillus leucophaeus
TAATGGGAATGATCCAGCAGACTGGGAAAACCAAAAGTAAAAAACAGAGAGAGAGAACAATTCAGAAGTAAAGATAAAGAGTTTGCATAGATGAGAAAGGATGGGATTCGTTTTCTTTTTCTGAGACAGAGTCTTGCTCTTTCACCCAGATTGGAGTGCAGTGGCACGATCTTGGCTCACTGCAACCTCCACCTCCTGGGTTCAAGTGATTCTCCTGCCTCAGTCTCCTGAGTAGCTGGGACTTCAAGCGTGTGCCAACATGCCTGGCTAATTTTTTTTGTATTTTTAGTAGAGACAGGGTTTCACCATGTTAGCCAAGATGGTCTCAATCTCCTGACCTTGTGATCCGCGCGCCTCGGCCTCCCAAAGTGCTGGAATTACAGGCGTGAGCCACCGCACCTGGCCCAAGTATGGGATTCTATGCAGAAGTAGAAGGGTTGACCTTAAATAGGAGCATTAATGATTTATTTCATGTAATAGGAGAGGAAGCAGAATGTATCTGTACATGTGCTGGTAAATTGTTTGATGTGGTTATGAAAGCAGGTGACAGTCCTCTTCTTATTGCTTCTGTTTACTCATTGGTATTAGAACTTTAATATCTAAAAAGGAAAGGAACGGGAAAAACGAGAGAAAGGAGAGAAAAATATGTAGGTAGTTTTGAATAGAGAAAAAGTATGTAATATTCTTCTAGGAATGTTTATGAAGTGGGTAAATATAGTAAGATTTCTAGAACCCTCATGAGGGTTGGTCAGTTTGAAATGAGACCAGTCAGTCTTTAGCCTCATCTCCGCTGGGAACAGATGCAGAGTAGCCAACAAGTTAGATGTAAGTGTGATGGAATTGTGCCAAGTGAGAACAGTGAAGGAAAAAGGGGCAAGAGTGTTGAAGGTATATGCAAAAGAGTGATTACAGTGATGAAACATGGAATCTAAATCATGCAAGGAGCGGAAGTGAGGACATAAAGGAGTAAATAGAGTAAAGATACTAGGGCAATGGATTGGAGACCTAGTGGTCTCAAAGAATTGCTGAGGTTGGGGTATCAGAGACTGAGCTGGAAAGATAATTACAGTGAAATGATCAAATGGAGTCTGGACAGTTAGGAATTCTAGAGTTCTGGCTGTGCTCTGTGAATTCATTCACTTCTGGGGAAGTTTGGTGCCATCTGATGGCAGTTTTCAATATTGGCCTAAATATTGGGTTATATTCTGCCCTCTGATTTGCTTGGACTTTCAGAAAGCAGAAGTTATCCAGGAATTTCCCAGTTACCTTGGTATCCATTTCAGCAGCCCCATTTAGGATTTGGATTAGGATTTGGGGGAACAAACCCTC
>NW_012098432.1:5419529-5459024 GCF_000951045.1 Mandrillus leucophaeus
TATAATCCCAGCTATTCGGGAGGCTGAGGCAGGATAACTGCTTGAACCTGGGAGGCAGAGGTTGCAGTGAGCCAGGACCGCGCCATTGCGCTCCAAAAAAAAAAAAAACACAAGTTAAAAAAGCTGGCAGGTTCTTTGGTGAGTGGTTGCTTGGTCTGAAATTCTTGCAAGACGCTGATGCACACGTTGTTGACATATTCATTGCCTCCTTTAACAACTGTCAGAGGAACATGATATGAGGTAAGGAGGTGCTTTTTTAAAATCGTTCATAGACTTCTGTAAAATGCAAGATAAATTAAAGTTATTATAACAGTGATTCTTTCAAAAAAAATTCCATCAAGCTGAATACCTACCCCAAGTACACTGTTTCTTCATGCATGTTGTGTTAAATCAAAGTTTACATTTAAAAAAATTGCTGAGAAGTTTTAAAAGGAGAGTAATGAGAAATAAGTATTAAATTTGTCAATATGGAAGTAATTGTTGGCCTTGGGAGAGGAGTTTCAGTGGAACAGTGGTAAGGAAAAGCTTTACTGGAATGAATTCAAGAGAGAGTAATAGGAGAGAATGTGAAGATAGCAACTATTAAAAATTCAGTTTTGCTTTAAAAAAGAGCAAAGAAATAGGATGTTAGCTGGAAAGGAATGTGAATTCAAAGGAGAGTTTTAACATAGAAGTTGTTAAGGCAAAATTGTATTCTAATGGAAAAGGCTAGCTAAATCATTTATGGGGCTCACAAAAAGAAAATGCAGGACCCCTTGTTCGAAGAACGGAAAGCTTTTTCCTTTCTTCTATGGTCTTTTTCGCCCTAAATGTCATGGCATTTTTTATTTTTTTATTACTTCATGTTTCTGTATTTGTTTTCCATTGCTGCTATAAAAAATTACTGCAAACTTAGTGCTTAAAACATCAAACCAAATTTTTCTTCCAGTTTTGTAGGAGTTCAACACAGGTCTCACTAGGCTAAGACAAGGTTTGGCAGGGCTACATGTGATTTTGGAGGCACTAGGAGGGAATCCACTTCCTTGCCTTTTTCTAGCTTCTGGAAGCTGCCTACAATCCTTGTGTTATAGTCCTCTCCCTTCACCTTCAAAGCTAGAAATGGTGTCTTGAGTCCTTTTCACATTGCATCTCTCTGACCCTCTCTTTTGCCCATTCTTCTGCTTTTAATGACTCCTGTAATTTGATCAAGCCCTCCAGGATAATTTAGAATAATCTCCCCATCTCAAGGTTCTCAATCTTAATCATATCTTTGCCATGTAAATGACATATTCACAGATTCCAAGGATTAAAGCATGAATGTCTTCGAAAGCTTGAGGTCTGACTCGGTCAACAGAATAATGGTTCCCCAAAGATGTCCATGATCTAAATCCTTGGAGAGGGAGATGGGACTACAGAAGGATAGTCGAAGAGATGCAACACTGATGGCTGTGAAGTAGCAATAAGGGGGCCATGAGACACTTCAATTTTGTTGACACCTTGATTTTCATCTCATGAGACCTGTACTGAACTTCTGACTTACAGAAGTTTAAGATAAGAAAATTTTGTTTAGGCCACCAAATTTGTGATAATTTGCTATACCAGCAATAGAAAACTACTACGGTCACACTCTTTTGGGTACACTGTCTGCTCCCTGACTTGGCACACACATTGCACATGCCACTCTAACCCTTTAGGAGTCTATACTGAGGCCCACTCTGGAGTTAGAGGGCAGCAGAAGTTGCTGAGCAGGAGAATAGGAAGCCAAGAACCCATCCTGGGGAGGCAGCAAGAGACAGAATCATATGAGAGCCAAGCACACGCTCTGTATTAGTGAGTTCAGGCTATTGTAACAAAATACTATAGATTGAGTGGGTTAAACAACGGATATTTATTCCCCACATTTATTCTTGTCATCCCTAAAGATGGCCATGATCTAAACCCCTGGAGAGGGAGATAGGAGGCTAAGAAATTAAAGATCAAGGTGTGAACCAGTTCGATGTCTGGTGAGGGTCCTTTTCCTGGCTTGCAGATAGCTGCCTTCTTTCATGTCCTCACATGGTAGAGAGGGAAAGATCTGGTCTTCCTTCCTGTCTTTATAAAGACACTAATCTCATCATGGAGACCTCACTCTGATGATCTTATCTAAATGTAATTATTTCCCAAAGGCCCCAATTCCAAATAGCATCACAATGGAGATTAGGGTTTCAATATATAAATTTGGAGTGGGGGGACACATCAGTCTATAGCATGCTTCATTGTCTCATTATACTTTACTTACAAAACACAAATTTAAATATAAAATTATTAAGTGTACAACTACAGTGGTTGAATGCCAGTTAAGTTGATCCTGCTAATGGGAATGATCCAGCAGACTGGGAAAACCAAAAGTAAAAAACAGAGAGAGAGAACAATTCAGAAGTAAAGATAAAGAGTTTGCATAGATGAGAAAGGATGGGATTCGTTTTCTTTTTCTGAGACAGAGTCTTGCTCTTTCACCCAGATTGGAGTGCAGTGGCACGATCTTGGCTCACTGCAACCTCCACCTCCTGGGTTCAAGTGATTCTCCTGCCTCAGTCTCCTGAGTAGCTGGGACTTCAAGCGTGTGCCAACATGCCTGGCTAATTTTTTTTGTATTTTTAGTAGAGACAGGGTTTCACCATGTTAGCCAAGATGGTCTCAATCTCCTGACCTTGTGATCCGCGCGCCTCGGCCTCCCAAAGTGCTGGAATTACAGGCGTGAGCCACCGCACCTGGCCCAAGTATGGGATTCTATGCAGAAGTAGAAGGGTTGACCTTAAATAGGAGCATTAATGATTTATTTCATGTAATAGGAGAGGAAGCAGAATGTATCTGTACATGTGCTGGTAAATTGTTTGATGTGGTTATGAAAGCAGGTGACAGTCCTCTTCTTATTGCTTCTGTTTACTCATTGGTATTAGAACTTTAATATCTAAAAAGGAAAGGAACGGGAAAAACGAGAGAAAGGAGAGAAAAATATGTAGGTAGTTTTGAATAGAGAAAAAGTATGTAATATTCTTCTAGGAATGTTTATGAAGTGGGTAAATATAGTAAGATTTCTAGAACCCTCATGAGGGTTGGTCAGTTTGAAATGAGACCAGTCAGTCTTTAGCCTCATCTCCGCTGGGAACAGATGCAGAGTAGCCAACAAGTTAGATGTAAGTGTGATGGAATTGTGCCAAGTGAGAACAGTGAAGGAAAAAGGGGCAAGAGTGTTGAAGGTATATGCAAAAGAGTGATTACAGTGATGAAACATGGAATCTAAATCATGCAAGGAGCGGAAGTGAGGACATAAAGGAGTAAATAGAGTAAAGATACTAGGGCAATGGATTGGAGACCTAGTGGTCTCAAAGAATTGCTGAGGTTGGGGTATCAGAGACTGAGCTGGAAAGATAATTACAGTGAAATGATCAAATGGAGTCTGGACAGTTAGGAATTCTAGAGTTCTGGCTGTGCTCTGTGAATTCATTCACTTCTGGGGAAGTTTGGTGCCATCTGATGGCAGTTTTCAATATTGGCCTAAATATTGGGTTATATTCTGGCCTCTGATTTGCTTGGACTTTCAGAAAGCAGAAGTTATCCAGGAATTTCCCAGTTACCTTGGTATCCATTTCAGCAGCCCCATTTAGGATTTGGATTAGGATTTGGGGGAACAAACCCTCTGCCTCCCTGTTTTTCAAAGAGTTATCTGCTGTTTGTTCACCTGGCCTTACTTTCTTCTCTGTATCCCCTACCCCACAGAAGATAGCTCATATACATTTGAGAATGGGTATTGAGTCAAAAACCAGAGGCAACAGTCAATTAGATAATATCTAGATTCAAGTTACTGAAGTGTTTCTTATCCCAAGGCAGTATTGTATTTTAAGTCACAAACCTAATAAAAATGGTACAGAAGAGTTCTGAGAACTGAATACCGGAGCCCATCAATGTGTACAGGTTCAGGACATGAGGAGAAACTAGCAAAGGAAAAAGACATAGAGACCAATAAGGTAGGAGAAAAACTAAGGAAATAGGATATCCTGAAAACCAAGTGAAGAAAGTGACTCTAGAAGAAGGAAGTGATCAGCTGTGTCAAATTTTGCTGCTAGGTCTAGTAAGATGAAAAATAAGAACTAACCATCGGTTTTAGCAAGATAAAAACTAATTTTGATAGGGTTGTGGAGCAAAAGCCTCAATGGGGAGGGTTAAGAGAGAATAGGAGGATGAGAAGCGGAGGCATTAAATCCATACGGTATAAGTCTTTTGAGTTTTGCTGTGGAGAGCAATGAAATGGGATGATAGCTAGCAGAGGAAACGGAGTTGAGTTTTTTTAAAGATGAGAGTGATAATATCACATGTATATACCGAAGGAAATGACCAAGTAGAAAGGCAAATGTTGATGTAGAAGAGGAAAATAAGAATTACTAAAGTAATACCTTTGAGTAGGCAAGAAGGAATGGATTCTGTGAGACACAGAAGTGGAGGATTTGGTCTTATGTCAGAAAAACGGACTGTTATCTACAAATAACAGCAGGTAAGCAGAGTATAAAGGTGTAGATACTAGTAGGTAGAAAGAGGTCGTAATGAGAGTTTGTGAATGTTCTATTCTGATTGCTTCGATTTTTCTCTTTTCTTTAGAATCTCCTGAGTTATACAACTTGAGGAAGGGAGCCATTGGTACATGTTAATTTCCATTTTTTAAATCAAGAATCTGTTTTCTTCCTAGCATTTATCACTACTGTAAAAAACATGCCTATTTCTCCTTGTTGTTACATGTAAATCCTATTGGAATGGTAACTCTTGAGCAAGAATACTGTGTTTTTTTACTGCTATGTCCCCATTAGATTAAGATGTGGGACATAGGTACCTTACCTCATAAGGTAAGAAAATGTCACTCTAATATTAAAATAAATTAGATGTTACATAGAAACACTATAGAAATCTGTATTAATAGAAACAATACTCAGTAAAATCTATGTAAATGTGTAATTGATAGAAGTTGCACTGCCTTTAAAGTTGTATCAAGAAGTTTAACATATCTATCATGTCTCATTGGGAAACTACCAATTTAAATGAATACATGAAAAATATAATATGGGAATTTTTATCATGATAAGTCATTCAAAATGGAAGGTTGTGATAATACTTTTTGTGGAGTTGGTTAAAAGCGAGGTTGGCTGCAACACTCAACATTTGACATATTACTTGGCATATCAGTGGAGCAAAACTATTTTCATTCCAAATAATTTGATGACGATATTTTTACCAAAAAGAAATGTTAACCAGTTCCTAGAAGAACTTCTGATTAATCAGACAGAACTATTCCAAGGTTGAAAAAGGCAATTGATTAGACTACTCACGTTTTGGGATCAGCTCTTTTTTGCACTTAATTTATGTCACCAAATTTAATTTCATGAGTGGATATAACCACCATCCTTGTGCAGATGATCATTAGAAGTTACAGTAGCAGACATTCTGCCCACTGAAATTTATGATTGGCATTGGAATTTACAAACTAGTTTCTGTTGACTTTCACTAACAGATATCAGTGCCCTAAAATCATATGCTTCTAGGTAAATTTACAAAATCAGGTTTCTAAATTTGTAAAAGTAAATATGTCAGATAACTCCAAGTAGAGGTTTATTTGTGAATGGTGTCTCCTGGAGCTGTTTAATGTGACATCCCAACTAGAAGACAAACTAACCCCTGGAGGTCCAACTGTTACATAACAGTTACTTTACAAAATGACCACGT
This sequence comes from Mandrillus leucophaeus, assembly GCF_000951045.1. NCBI lineage: Eukaryota > Metazoa > Chordata > Mammalia > Primates > Cercopithecidae > Mandrillus > Mandrillus leucophaeus. The sequence goes on from NW_012098432.1 coordinate 5,425,260, forward strand.
TTGACTTCTGATAGCCTAGGAATTTAGTATCTATTAATGAGCTAGAAGTGAAAGGCAGTTATCAATGCTTTAAGGAGCATACATCCCCAATTCCTAGCACAGTACTTAAGAAGGAAAACCAAAAGACTTAGTAGTTTACTAAATTTGTAGGGAAACAAATAAGGTATGTTGTCAGCAAATAAAATTATGAATACTATTTAATATATAGTATTTATATATGTATATAAAAATACATGATTTATACATGTATGTAAAATATATATTATTTATATATAATTTATGTATAAATGAAATAGTATTCATGATACTATGTATACTGTATAAATTAAATAATATATATTATACATATATAAATTAAATAGTATTCATAACATATATATAAACCTGATCCTGACATTAGAGAACTGGGAACACTACTGAGTGAATCTGGGAAAGTCCTATACTAATAGGAAACTAGCCTTTTTTTTTTTTTTTTAATGGAAACACAGCTGAAGGACCCACTTAAATGTTACTCATATCCCACATTGGTATTTGCATCAGTCAGGATATGTTGGATTATACCGCAGTAATCAAGAACTCCAAATGTTGGTGGCTTTAGATAATAAAATTTATTTCTTACTCAGGATAGAGTCAGGTGAGGATCCTGCTTTACATATTCTTACTCCAGAACTTAGGCTAATAGCCACAAGGTGGAACACTGCTTATTGTTGTGGCATATGGGTTATGGTGCATTTGTCTTAAAGGCCTCTGTCCAAAAAATGACATGTGTCACTTCTCACATTTCATTGGTCAAAGCAATTTACAAGTCACATGACCACACTTCTAAGGAGTAAGAAAGTACAATTTTACCATATATTCAAAGGAAGATAACTAGAATATTTGTAAAAAGACTTTATGACTGTCATGATAGGAAAAAGGAGATTCATAAAGGATAGGAAGAGGAAGTATTACATTAAGACATAAACTGGAAGAAGAAGTTGCTAGTGATTCAGTGACTAAAATTGAGAAAAGGTAGATAAATATTGAGAGCTGGAGTCATCAAATCAAGTACCAACAATCCAGTGAGTCAAGAGGTGGGAAATATGTCGACTCTCTTAGACTCAAAAGGTGAACATCGGCCAGGCGCTGTGGCTCACGCCTGTAATCCCAACACTTCGGGAGGCCGAGGCGGGAAGATCATGAGGTCACGAGACCGAGAGCATCCTGGCTAACATGGTGAAACCCCATCTCTACTAAAAATTAAAAAAAAAAAAAAATTAGCCGGGTGTGGTGGTGGGCGCCTGTAGTACCAGCTACTCGGGAGGCTGAGGCAGGAGAATGGCTCGAACTGGGAGGCAGAGCTTGCAGTGAGCCGAGATCCAGCCTGGGCGACAGAGCGAGACTCTGTCTCAAAAAAAAAGAAAGGTGAATATCAGAGTCAAGGAGTTTTGTGTTTTATGTGATCAGGAGTGGGCCAGCGTTCTGAAAATGAGGGATGAAAAGGAAGTTAGGACTTTTTAGAGTGATGTAAATATTCTCTATTTTGATTGTGATGATGTATGCATTTGTCAAAGCACATCAAAATATGAGCTTTATTGAATATAAATTATATCTCAATAAAGTTGATTATTTAAAAAGTAGTTAGGAGGGCCAGGCATGGTGGCTCACACCTGTAGTCTCAGTACTTTGGGAGCCTGAGTAAGAGGACTGCTTGAGATCAGGAGTTCAAAGCCAGCCTAGTCAATATAGCAATACCTTGTCTCCACAAAAATTGTTTTTTAAAGTAGTTAAGAGACTTACCATTTGTTGAAAATCTGTTTTTGTGACACAGGCCATGCTAGACATTTAAATATACATATTTCAATTAAAGCCCACAAGAATCTGACAAGTTCATAGGATTTATGGCTCAGAAGAGTTCAGTAATTTGTTTAAGAACATATAATTAGAAGGTATAAGAATCAAGATATCAATTCAAGTATTATTGACTCCTAAGCTTATGCACAAAGTTAATGCAAGAAAATAGAAAAGTTGGCCAGGTGTGGTGGCTCATGCCTGTAATCCCAGCACTTTAGGAAGCTGGGGCCAGTGGATCACTTGAGCTTAGGAGTTTGAGACCAGCCTGAGCAACATGGCGAAACTCTATCTCTACAAAAAGTACAAAAGTTAGCTAGACATGGTGGCGTGCCACCTGTAGTCCCAGCTGCTTAGGAGGCTGAAGTGGGAGGATGACTTAAGCCCAGGAGGTGGAGGTTGCAGTGAGCCAAGATCATACCACTGGACTCCAACCTGGGCAACAGAGCCAGACCCTGCCTCAGAAAAAAAAGAAAAAAGAAAAGAAAATAGAAAAGTCAGAAGACCTAGGATGCAATGTCAGTTACTTTGAGATTATGACTTGAGAAGTTGGCTTGGTGGAATAAATCTAGCCTAACCGCAAAAAAAAAAAAATTAACTTTTGGTGCTTCTTGTTGTGCATTGATATGCTTTTGCATGCACAAGGCAAGTAAAACAGAGCAGCACTTCTTAAAGACCCCTTTGAGAATCTCCTGAAAGCTAGAGAAGTCATCAGAAAATGCACATATGCACACATAAATTTGTCCATAATTTCAGAACTTCATGAACCACATCAAAGGCCAACCACAGAGGAATTCATGAACTAAAAGTTAATAAAATCAGAAGGTATATTCTAAGCCTGAATGTAGAGGCTCTAGGTATGGTGATCTTAAAACACTTAAAAAAAAATTTGCTGCTTAGAAGTCTGGTGATTTTTTTTTTCTAAAACATCAAATGATATTTTTATTGTTCTCAGTCAACAAGAGGCAATATGAGAGATGCAATGTGGATCTATCTCCTTCCCACCTCCAAGACAAGATCAGCAATCTAAAACCAACTTCAAGATAGTATGGCAAATTCAGGTTTATTTAGGCTGAAGTCAATGGCCAAAATTTGGAACCAATGGGGGGATTTAGGGTCCCTTAGTCAATCAATTTGATAAACATCTTTAGTATTTCTGAAGGTATAGGCCTCCAAAGACATCTGTTTAAGAAAAAGGTAAGGGGGAAAAAGCAAAGTTATTTTCCTTTGGGAGGAAGGAACTATTAGAAACTAGGTAGGGGTATCACAGCTCAGAGCCATCTAGTTGGAGATGAAGGCTGGCACCTAGTCTTATCAAGGAAATAAAGTAGTGAGGGGATCTAAGCAAAAGTAAGAAATGATGCTCCAGGGATGTAGGAATACATGTTTGATAACAATTCTACCCATACCCAATGAAAGCAATTAGGAGACTATATTTCAATGCTAACTTCTAGGCACTCAGAAATAAGAAGCAAGGAGCAGATTACTTTCAGACTCTACTATCAGGAAGTGAGAAAACTCCAAATGCATCCCTAGACTTTGTTCTAATTCAAGCCCTAGCCAAGACTGAATGCAAAACATGGCAGATATTTTAAGGGCAGTTGAGGGAGAGCTCAAGCAAGCAGAAAATAATAAAGACCATCTGGAAAAAACAAAAACAAAAAGAAACCTGAATGGTATCAAAAGGGTAAATCACATGAGCTGACATGTAACCCATATATTCAAACATGAAGATGGACTTAAGAATCTGGAAATGCATTCCTCAGAGAGTGTGGCAGAAGGCATACAGCTCGTTCTCTGTTCAGATGTGCTCTGGAGGTCAGGTGCCACACTTGTTCAATATCAGACCTTGTCTACTCAAAGGAAGTTTTGTGGGTCTGCAGAGAAGCCCATAGCAAGCTATAACATAGTATTGTCTTTACATGCATCAACAAAATAGCAAAATAAAAGAATCAAAGAAAAAAAAAAAAAAACCTCCAGGTCAAGCATGGTGGCTCATGCCTGTATTCCCAGCATTTTGAGATGCTGAGGCAGAAAGACTGCTTGAGACCAGGAGTTCAATGCCAGCCTGGGCAACATGGTGGGACCCTGTCTCTAATTAGTCAATTAATTAATAAGTACATATAATTAGAAGGTATAAGAATCAAGATATCAATTCAAGTATTATTGACTCCTAAGCTTATGCACAAAGTTAATGCAAGAAAATAGAAAAGTTGGCCAGGTGTGGTGGCTCATGCCTGTAATCCCAGCACTTTAGGAAGCTGGGGCCAGTGGATCACTTGAGCTTAGGAGTTTGAGACCAGCCTGAGCAACATGGCGAAACTCTATCTCTACAAAAAGTACAAAAGTTAGCTAGACATGGTGGCGTGCCACCTGTAGTCCCAGCTGCTTAGGAGGCAAAATAAACTTGGGCTGAGACGATGGGGTTTTCTAAATATACAATCATATCATCTGCAAACAGGGACAATTTGACTTCCTCTCTTCCTAACTGAATACCCTTTATTTCTTTCTCCTGCCTGATTGCCCTGGCCAGAACTTCCAACACTATGCTGAATAGGAGTGGTGAGAGAGGGCATCCCTGTCTTGTGCCAGTTTTCAAAGGGAATGCTTCCAGTTTTTGCCCATTCAGTATGGCATTGAATCTAGAACTTAAAGTATTAAAAAAAAAAAAAAATATTTTTTTTTAATGGAAAACAAAACCAGGCAGAAACTAAGAAAATGAACCTATATGTTACACCTGCATATATTGAACCAAAGTCTAAACCAAGTATATCCCAAAATAAAACCCAGTCCTAAAAACTCTTTCTGGGCAGTAACAAATCCTATACAACCATAGGATTGTTAGGTATAAGGTATAAAAATCAGGATATTAATATAGTCAATTGCTACACCCGTAGGCTTCTGAGAATTCATTTAAGCATACATTATCAGTGATTATTCAATATAAGTTCTCTTTAACAACAGGAAAATAAAGCTCAGCAGAGCATGGTGGCTCATACCTGTAATCCTAGCACTTTGGGAGGCTGACGGGGGAGGACTGCTTGAGCCCAAGAGTTCAAGTACAGCCCTGTCTCTTATACACATCTAGATGTGTATAAGAGACAGGTGATTATTCAATATAAGTTCTCTTTAACAACAGGAAAATAAAGCTCAGCAGAGCATGGTGGCTCATACCTGTAATCCTAGCACTTTGGGAGGCTGACGGGGGAGGACTGCTTGAGCCCAAGAGTTCAAGTACAGCCTGGGCAACATTCCGAGACCTCATCTCAAACAAACAAAGATTCTTATGTTCTGGTTAGTTTGGGTTTCTTTATTCAAAGCAATAAAATTTGCAATTTTCTCCCTAAAAAATCTGCACCTATTTCGTTACATTTCCTCTTAGTTATGGTTTCAATGCTGTTGTGAGTATTTTCTTTTCCATTATATTTTGTAGTGGTTATTATTGGTTTGTATAAAAAGTACTGTTTTTATATGTTGATCTTGGAGCATAGTGTAGTACCTTGCATGTGGTAAGTGACCAATAATTGTTTAATATTATTTATATGCAGACAATGATATCATCTACAAATAATGAGTGTTATCTTTCCTTTTACTAATTCCCAAATTTCTTATTTCTATTTCTTGTTACATTACGTAGTCTGAGATATCCAGCACTAAACAGCAGAATTAACAGCATCTTGTTGCTAACTTAAATGGAAATGCATTGTTTGATAGTTACTATAGGTTTTGGTTCTGTTTAACAGGTAAGTTAGCTTGTTTTCCTAGTTTGTTAAGATTTTTTTTTTTTTTTTAGATGGAGTCTCGCTCTGTCACCCAGGTTGGAGTGCAGTGGCCGGATCTCAGCTCACTGCAAGCTCCGCCTCCCGGGTTTACGCCATTCTTCTGCCTCAGCCTCCTGAGTAGCTGGGACTACAGGCGCCTGCCACCTCGCCCGGCTAGTTTTTTGTATTTTTTTAGTAGAGACGGGATTTCACTGGGTTAGCCAGGATGGTCTCGATCTCCTGACCTCGTGATCCGCCCGTCTGGGCCTCCCAAAGTGCTGGGATTACAGGCTTGAGCCACCGTGCCCAGCAAGATTCTTGTATTATGTATCATGAATAAACAGGATAATCATATGGTTTTTTCATGTTTATCTACATCAACTGAGATAATCATATGTCCCCCATTAATCAGATAATATACCTACTATGTACCACAAAAGTAAGTAAATAAAAATGAGATATATAGCATAACATTAATGGATTTTTGGATGTCGGATCATTTTTGCACTACAGAGATAAATCCTACTTAGTCATGATGTGTTCATATGCTAACTTTAGTTTGCTTGTCCATTCATAAGAGTGGTCAATACACAACACCTTTTTCTTATACTCCCTTTTCTAGTTTTAGTATCAAGTTTGTACTATCTTAATAAAAATGAGTTGCGTAGCTGTCTTTTTCTATTGTCTTAGTTTATATATAAGACTCACCTATTTCTTGAAAGAATAAATCTATAAAACCATCCAGAGCTGTTGTCTTGAGGCAGTGTGGTTGGAGGGTGGTAGATAGTTTATCCAGGTTTACACTTTATTCTTGATCCAATTTTGGTGATTTACATATTTCTAGAAAAGTGTCTGCTCTATTTCTAAATTCACAAAACTTTTCATGCATTCTCTGATTTTTTTAAATATTCACTGAATCTATAGTTGTCCCTTTTTATTATAATACTGTTTATACATTTTCTCATCTTTTCCTCAGTCTCGCTGGAGGTATATCTATTTTATTAAATAATCAGCTGTGTTTTTGTTTGTTTGTTTGTTTGTTTGAGACAGAGTCTTGCTCTGTTGCCCAGACTGGAGTGCAGTGGTGCAATCTCGGCTCACTGCAACCTCCACCCCACATCAAGTTCAAGTGATTCTCTAGCCTCAGCCTTCCAGGTAGCTTGGATTACAGGTGCACCACCACGCCGGACTAATTTTTGTGTTATTAGTAGAGACGGGTTTTGCCACGATGGCCAGGCTGGTCTCAAACTTCTGGCCTCAAGTAATCCTACCCCCTTGGCCTCCCAAATTGCTAGGATTACAAGTGTGAGCCACCGTGCCCGGCCTCATCAGCTTTCAACTTTGTTGATTCCATTACTTATTTTCACTACATTAATTTTTGCTCTTTAGTTCCTTCCTTGTGCTTTATTCAGGTTTACTCTGGTTGGTTCGTTGCTTTTTAAAAATCTTTCTGAGCTAGGTAATTCACTGATTTATGACCGTTGAAAAAAGTATGTGTTCAAGGTAATAAATTTCCCCTAAGCCCACCAACTCTAATATGTGGTTTTTTATTAAAGAGTTCAAAATATTTTGTCTTGATTTTCTCTTTAACTTACAAATCATTGGAGTTCACTTCTAAGTTTCCAAATGCATGGAAACTTGTTATGAGAGAACACAGCATGTATAATATTAGTTCAAAAAACTTTGATGAGGTTCCTCTTTTGACCTCAATATAATTTTTGCAAATATTCCACGTATACTTCAATTTAAAAATTATTTTCTCTAGTCTGCACAGATGTATATTTTATCACCCTTGCTAATTTTGTTATTAATCTATATTATTAGTGTTTTCTTATTGAGGTACTGATTTCTGAGAGTATTACATTAAAATTTCCTAGTGTGATTGTAAATTTGTCATTTTTTCAATGTATCTGTTATTTTTGCTCTTTATGGGCCCCGCTTCTGTTATTAAACACACATTTTCCATCTCTTTATTTTCAATATTTCTGTATTGTTTTGCCTTGTGATTCTTGCAAGCAACATATCTGATCATTGTTTAGAAGGCAATTTTGTGATGAGTGATGTTTGTCTGATTTCTGTCCTATTGTCCTGTGTGTCCTGTTTACCAATTCATTTTTCTTTTTTTCCTTTTTTTCTTTTGGATTGATACATTTTCCTGTTTCTTTTGCTTCCCAACTGCTACTGTAGTATCCACAGCATCTAATACATGTGAAATACTTCTCATGATAGGTAATTGTATAAGCCTCTCATTCTCTCTCAATTGCAGCTTTACTGAAGGATGACTGATTGTATCTTTAAGATACCTTCTGAGACCCATTAAAGAAATTTCATGCTTGCTACCTAGTTTGTATATTGAGGAAGACCATTCCAGATATACTTTCAAATTTTGGTGAGAGTCTGTTTAGTCTTTTTCACATGATATGGTAACAGAAAATTGACCATTTTTAACATGCATATGTAAAGAATAATATGTATATAATAATGGAACTATTTAAAATCTAGTTAACAACAAATTAATAAATACTGTGTCTGTCCCACAGACCCTGGCCAACAGATGAAATGCATACTCAGACACAGGTATGCAGTGTAAGAGCAACTAGGTAACTGCCTAGCTCTAGTGGCCAGAGAGCAGCCCCGAGAAGCTGGAGCTGCTTGCTTTTATTCAGTGCAGGCACAATGCCGAAAACCTGGAGTCAACACAACCTGTAGGTAATTAACATTTATTTTTCCCCTTTCTGAGAACTTCTTGTGCAGATGATCAAAGGTCAGTTCCTGGTCAACATAAGTAAACAAGCCTGTTTAAGACAAATTCCCCCACACTCCCTTGTACCTACTCCTTGCCCTCTTCCTCAGGGTTATAGAACAGCTGTCTTCAGCTATTCTCCCCCAGGACTCTGCAGAACCTTCTGACCTTTCAGAAGGTTTGCGTCTTTTCCCTATAGTTTTTCCCACTACCCTGATGGATCCCCCACAAATAAAAGGTCTTCTGCTTTACTTGATAATCTTATTTTCTAAAATTTCTATGAAAACCCTATCCTCTTGCCATTGTTTTGAAACCTCAGAAGTATTCCTTGTAAAGGGTTTCCAAATATATGACCTGGAGAACAAAACAGAAAAATCAAAAGAAAGATAGTACTCCAGGGGAAAAATATCAAATTTGGATAAATTTGATTAATACAGAAAAAGTCCAACATGACTATTAATCAAAACATGCAAATTAAAATAAGTTACAAGTTTTCACATATTAACTTGTCAAAGATAAAAAAAATAAGCACATTTGGGAAGAAACTGCTATTGATTAAATTAGGTAACTTGAATTTGACATGTGGTTGGCACATAGTAATTATTTAATAAATATTACCAAATGTATTATTGCTCTCAATATTATAATTTTATTTGACAAGGCTAGTGGGAATGTTAACTGGTAAAATATTTCTAGAGATTATATCAAAATCCTTAAAAATGTTTATTCTCGGCTGGGTGCGGTGGCTCTCACCTGTAATCCCAGCACTTTGGGAGGCGAAGGTGGGCAGATACCTGAGGTCAGGAGTTTGAGACCAGCCTGGTCAACATGGGAAAACCCCATCTCTACTGAAAATACAAAAAAAATAGCCGGGCATGGTGGCATGCACCTATTATCCCAGCTAATCAGGAGGCTGAGACAGGAGACTCGCTTGAACCCAGGAGGTAGAGGTTGCCATGAGCCGAGATGGTGCCACTGCACTCCAGTCTGTGTGACAGAGCAAGACTCCGTATTAAAAAAAAAAAAAAAGAAAGAAAGAAAAGTTTATTCTCTTTGACCCAGGAAGTATGTGAATTTCAGGATTATGTACCAAAGAAATAACTGGATAAGTACACAGTGATACAAGTTCAATGATGGTTATTTCACCACTGCTTAAAAAAGTAAAAATATTAGTCTATATATTCAACAATGTGAAATTGGAAAACTAAATTCTGATAGTTAGTATATAGTTTGTGAAAACATTAAAAATGATGCCAATTATATCTTTATGAGGGAAATGTTCATGATTACTATATTTTCAAAAGGCAAATACAAAATTATACACATAATAAAACTCAACCTTTCCTCCAGAAAAAACCTCAACTTTGTAAAAATAAGATTATAAATATATGTCTGTATTCTATGCACTAAGTTATACAAGCTATATACCAAATATTAACATCATTTATTTTTGTATTTATCTTAATTTGTGGGGTTTTTAAATAATTAGCCAGTACCTATAATCTTAAGAATCTTTTAAAAATAAGTCAGTTTAAACCTGTTGAGGCAATTTTGCCATTGTTCCTGTCCCACTCTCTCCCTTGTTCTTAGCTATTTTGGCTATGTTAAACTTATCTTTGTTAATCCTGGATTAGGATACTGATGAGTTGTTGCTGTGCTATGATTTTGACCTCCCAATAAATCAACCACATATGATCTTAATCTCAGAGTTTTAACTTGAATTTCCTGGTTGAAACTTTCCTGGTTTGAGTCCATGACTCTTTAACCTATAAACAAATATACATGGCTCCCTTTATTCTGTAAACAAATGTATGCAAGTCCCTCAGTATAAACTGATTCTTCCAGTTCAACATCAGATTAAGAGTAAATGCTGAGGTTTCAAATACTTAGAAATCGATTTTAATGAATAATTTTTTAAAAAGTATACATGTAGAAAAACACAATAACTAGACCTATAGGAAGGAGATATTATTACATACTGATCCTTATTATTATGAAATATTATTAAATCATTATTATGAAATCTTATTACAGACTGATCCTGCTTCAAAATACTCACATCACCAAGAATTTTTAATTATCTGAAGCTCAAGTCTTTGAAGTAGGATAGTGGGGAGAATGAGTAATGGCTTATTCAGGTTTTTTCTTTCTTCTTGATGTAATTTTGGTAATTTCTACAGTTATGGAAAAGTATGTTTTGTTTGTTTCAAAATTTATTAACAAAACTTTTCATAGCATGCTTGTGATTTTTTAAAATCTCTCCTAAATCTCTAGCTATTCCTCTTATAAATTCTAAAACTGTTTAAACATTTTATCTTTTCTTTATCAGTCTTGCTAGAGGCATGCCTATTTTTAGGGTTTTTTTTTCCAAAAATCAGTTTTTGATTTTGTTGATTCCATTGTTTGTTTTCTACTATACTAATTCCTGTTCTTGTACACAAATGCTTATAGCAGCTTTATTTGTAATACTCATAAACTAGAAACAACCTAAATATCCATCAATGAATTCTGGCATATCCAACAAAATGCTACTCAGCAGAAAAGGAACAATTAGTGATAACACTAAACATGAATGAATCTTAAAATTATGGTAAATAAGTAAGCCAAAGAAGGTATGTACTGTATGATTCCATTTATATAAAATTCTAGAAAATGCAAATTCATCTACAGTGACAGAAGCAGATCAGGGGATGCCTGGGAACAGGAATGAAAGAAGGATAACAAAGGGGCATGAGCAAATTCTGTGGTGATGGAAATGCTTGTCATCTTGATTGTGGTGATGGTTTCACAGGTATACACATATATCAAAACTCATTCAAGTTGTACAATTTAAATATGTAGAGTTAATTTTACATCAGTTATACTTTAAGAGAGCTGTTGGCCGGGTATGGTAGCTCATGCCTGTAATCCCAGCACTTTGGGAGTCTGAGGCAGGAGGACTGCTTGAACCCAGGAATTCAAGATGAGCCTGGGCAATGTGGTGAAACCCCATCTCTACAAAAACTTTAAAAATTTAAAAATTAGCCAGAAGTGGTAGCATGCACCCATAGTCCCAGCTACTTGGTAGGCTGAAGTGAGAGAATCACTTGAGCCCAGGAGGTCAAGGTTGAAGTGAGCTGTGATCCCACCTCTGCACTCCAGCCTAGGTAACAGAGAGAGACCCTATCTAAAAAAAAAAAAAAAAAAAAGAAAAAAAAAGCTAAAAAGCATAGAGACAGATGAGTACACAAAGCACAGAATCTTTGTAACTAGGTACAATTTAGCTTGATTAGCATAGCTCCCTAGAAAAAGGGAAATGGTTCCTTGGTTCTTATGGTTGCAAGGAACAAAGATCTGTTCAGGCTATTTTAAGAGGTTTTACTATGAAGATACGGCTGTACTCTTATTCTACTCCAAGAACAAAGTGCCAAAGTACAATATGGTCTAGTGACAACTGAAACCAGAAGGCAGGTCTTAGAAACAACTAATATAATCATCTCTATTTGAAGACGTGAAGTTTTAATTTTCCTGTCTCTCCTGGTAATTTTATTTTTCTTTACTCATTTTCTCTGTTCTCTTCTCTCTACCCATTGACTTCCAGTGCTCATAGTTTCTGTTTCTCTATAACTTTAGCTTGCACATGACAATCATGAGCTCTCTATTGGTGAACTTTCAGTTGCCCACAACCAACACCTCTGCTTCTATGACTTAAATTCCCAAGACAGCCCATGTGATTGGCTAAATTCACCAGGCTATTGGTAAAATCCTGACTGGCTCATGAATTGACTTCTGTTAGGTCAGATTGCCTATCCCTTGACCCAAACAGCCATAGGCCAGAGGCAGCAAGGTCACTCATAGTTCAGAACACAGCTGCCTGGGGAGCACAAGAGCTACGCAGGGCAAATTACCATAGAAGTAGATATAAAGACAACAGCCAGTGCTTGACATCTCTAGTAGACTCACTGTATGCTGAAATTAGGTCATCAATCAAGTGACCTACACATAGCCTGTGGGCCTCTTGTTGGTCATATCAACTGAAGAAAAAAATAAATCAAACTTTTAAAAAATTAATTTTATTCAGAAATCTTACTGAGGACTGTAGACCATAGACTACAGCATAGGAGCTGTTCTGTCAGACTGCTTCAGCACAATATTTCAGCCCACTGCTAATAAGCAGGTAGCAGGAGTTTAGTATGTGAAAAATCATACCAAAGTTTAGATACAGTAGTATATCTGGTTTTAGATTACAGAAGCATAATCATTCCTTCCATCAGATGTCATCTTATGTGCTGGAAAATTCAAGGACAAGGGTCATCTATCTTTCAAGGAATATAGTGACTCAGGCAAGTCATGTGGGGGTATGGTGATGTGCTCTATCTTGTTTGTCCTCAAAGCATCCCTCTGTCTCAGAATCAGAGACTTTGTGAAATTATGCTGGCAAGCAAAAATGAGCAAGCATGACTTCTTATCTTTGCTACTTTGTCTCTCAGGCATCTCCTTATATGACCATGTTACTCTGACTCTGGCCAGCACAAGAGTTCTATTAATATTGCTGTTTGGTCTCAGATATTTCCAGTTCCTTTTCAAATCCCTCCAGGTATAGTCCTCTCCCTCTAGTTCTGGGTTATGCTCTATTCTTTGGCTCCCAAAAGACTTTTGCATGTGAAGATAGCATTTACTAAGCATAGTGTGTCTGATCTGACCATATAAGCATTCTCTTTTTCCTTCTATTGGTTCCCAAGACCCAGGAAATCCTACTCTTGCCCCTAACTTGTTTCTCTTTGTTTTCTGGCTGGAAGAATGTACACTACATAAAACCAGTAAAGACTGGTTTTACCCTTTGTTAAATCTCAGCTCCTTCACCTATTATGGTCCAAATTAGAATCTGAGTTTACTATCTGATCTTATTTGGGAAAACTGATAATTTCATATTTCTGAGTCTGCAAAGTTAAAAAGGTATATCTGTGGTTCCAAGGTGACATACCTCATCAGGGCCACCTAAAAATGAATATACACATTAATCTTTCAAATGTAAAAGAAAGAAGTCTTTAAGAGAGAAAACCTCACTAAGGATTAGTTCCTGGGATCTAAGCCAAATAGCTAGTGCCTGAAGCAGGATCAACAATTTTTAAGTATGACTTTTGCTCTACAAACAGAAGTGTCACTGAATATGAAACTGGCTTTTTATTGGCAAGGCTGACAAAGCCTTAAGTAACACCAGAGGCTTGGCAGTGATATAATCATAAATTACTTTCCTATGAAATAACTTTTCATAAAAACATAATGTAATGTGCCCAGTTTTATTACTATTGCTACAAAAGACAGAACAAGCATTTGAGAAAACAAAATGGAAGAGAAAAAAAAATAGAAAAGAAAAAAAAATGAGGTACCAACAAATGCTATTGTCTAAAAAAAAATTAGCTTTATAATTACAATTCCATCATCTTTTTTTCTATTTATCTGAGGGAGAAAAAATATGAATGCTACCAAGAGTTTTGCACTTGGCTCAAAGTCATCTTCCCTCAATCTACTGTCATAATTCTTAATAATTTCAATATTCACAAAGATGATCCCTCCAACAACATGGCCTCTCAGTTCTCTGGCTTCCCTTCCTACAATAACCATGTTATATACTTCAAGAGCTCACTCCACAATGATAACCTAGAACTTGTCTTTAACTGCTCCTGTTCCAACTAACGACTACTCTCTATCATTTCAGCTCATTCTCTCCAATCTTCCAGTTCCATTAACTTTTCGAACTCACTCGGCATGCCAATGTATTGAACCTATTACCTCTGTATTTTTATTCACCCCTCACATCCTTACTTCTGAAGTGTAAAGAAATAGGAGACAGTCTACACTGATATAATAATTTTACACTCTTTCCTTAAACTTCCAACATTTCCTCATTCTCTGCTAATGACCTTATTTCCTATTTCATTGAGAAATAGGAATAATCAGAAGGAAGTCTCGAACTATTTCCTCCATCATGTCTACCAATCTATGGGCATCTAAACTCATATACTCTTACTTTCCTTTCTGCATGAAGGTCTTCTCCTCAGGAATATATGAATACATATAAGATTTTGCATTTAACTCCAAAGAATTCTCAGATCCATTTGAAGTTTATTCAGGAACTGCAGGTTAAGAACCACTAACCTGGAGAACTAAACATGGCCTATCAATTGTATCATATGCCCTTGGATTAGGAAGAGATGTCGTGGAGGCCAAAGCAGCTTTATCTTGGGTGCTACTCTGCAATGATGACTTCTGACTCACTCTGTTTCTGAGAACACCTCTAAGATTTCTATTATATCTATTGACCCTTTTGTAAGGACACATACTTAAAGTAAGTCCTGCCCTTAGGTCAAAACGACCTTGATGTTACTATACTTAAATTGTACTGTATGTCTCTCTGAGTCACTCTTTCCTTATGGTATATAAGCCCTAGGTCTGGGGAAAATGGCACTGAGAGCCAACACTTTGTTGCCCAAGCTGAAGTGTGGTTGCACAAACACAGCTCAATGCAACCTTAACCTCCTGGTCTCGAGCAATCTTCCTGCCTCAGCTTCTCAAATAGCTGTGTCTACAGGTGTGTGCCACCACACCAAGGAAATTTTTTAGTTTTTGTAGAGATGGGATCTCACTATGTTGTCCAGGCTGGTCTCAAACTCCTGGGCTCGAGTCTCCTGCCTTGGCCTCCCAAAGTGCTGAGACTATAGGTGTGAGACACTGTTCTCAACCTTGATGAACATATATGCAAAAATCCTCAACAAAATATTAGTAAGCCAAATCCAGCAGCACATCAAACAGCTAATCCACCAGGATCAAGCAGGCTTTATCCCTGGGACAAAAGGTTGGTTAAACATATGCAAATAAGTAAATGTGATTCATCACATAAACAGAACAAAAGACAAAAACCACATGATCATCTCAGTAGATGCAGAAAAGTCTTGATAAAAATCAACATTCCTTCCTGTTAAAAACCCTCAACTAAGTAGGTACTGAAGTGATGGCTCAAAACAATAAGAGCCATCTATGACAAACCCACAGCCAACATCATAATGAAGACCACTCTTACCACTCCTATTCAACACAGTACTGGAATTCCTACCCAGAGCAATCAGGCAAGAGAAAGAAATAAAAGGCACCCAAATAGAAAGAGAAGAAGTCAAGATGTTGCAAGTCAGCAACATCTCTATTTGCAGACAATGTAATTCTATACCTATAAAACCCCACAGTCTCTGCCCAAAAGCTCCTAAGTCTGATCAGCCACTTCAGCAAAATTTTAATGTACAAAAATCGTAGTTTTTTTGTTTTTTTGTTTTTTTTTTTTAGACAGAGTCTCACTCTGTTGCCCAGGCTGGAGTGCAGTGGCATGATCACAGCTCACTGCAACCTCAGCCTCCCAGGTTCAAGCAATTCTCCTGCCTCAGCCTCCTGAGTAGCTGGGATTACAGGCATGTGTCACCACACCCAGCTAATTTTTGTGTTTTTAGTAGAGACGAGGTTTCACCATGTTGGCCAGGCTGGTCTCGAACTCCTGACCTCAGGTGAGCCACTCGCCTCAGCCTCCCAAAGTGCTGGGATTACAGGCGTGAACCACTGCACCCAACAAAAATCAGTAGCATTTCTATACACCAACAATGTTCAAGCTGAGAGCCAAATCAAGAATGCAGTCCCATTCACAACAGGCACAAAAAGAAAAAATACCTAGAAATATAGCTAACCAGGGAGGTGGAAGATCTCTACGAGAATTACAACATACTGCTCAAAGAAATCAGACATGACACAGAAAAATAGAAAAATATTCCATGCTCATGAATGGGAAGAATCAATATTGTTAGAATGACTATACTTCCCAAATCTATTGACAGATTCAATGCTATTCCTGTCAAACTACCAATGACATTCTTCACAGAGTTTAAAAAAACACTATTTTAAAATGTATGTGAACCAAAAAAGAGCCCAAATAGCCAGGGCAACCCTAAGCAAAAAGAACAAAGCTAGAGATATCACGCTACCCAAATTCGAACTATACTACAAGGCTACAGTAACCAAAACGGCATAGTACTGGTACAAAAACAGACATCAAGACTAATGGAACAGAATAGAGAGCCCAGAAGTAAAGCCGCACACCTACAATCATCTGATCTTCAACAAAGTGAACACAAACAAGCAATGGGGATAAGACTCCCTATTCAATAAATGATGTTGAGGTAACTGGCTATCCATATGCAGAAAATTAAAACTGGATGCCTTCCTTATATCATATACAAAAATTAACTCAAGGTGGAGTAAAGCCATAAATGTAAAAGCTAAAACTATAAAACCTCTGGAAGATAACCTAGGAAATACCATTCTGGACACAAGCCCTGGCAAAGATTTCATGACAAAGATGACAAAACAATTGCAACAAAAACGAAAATTGACAAATGGGACCTAATTAAAGTAATGAGCTTCTGCATAGAAAAATAAACTATCAACAAAGTAAGCAGACAACCTACAGAATGGTAGAAAATATTTGCAAACAAAGGTCTAATATAAATATAAAATATTTGCAACAAAGTTCTAATATCTAGAATCTATAAGGAACTTAATTAACAAGCAAAAAGCAAACAATTCTGTTAAAAAGTAAGCAAAAGACATGAACAGATACTGTTGAAAAGAAGAGATACAAGTGGCCAAAAAGCATATGAAAAAATGCTCAACATCAGTAATCAATAGAGAAATGCAAATCAAAAGGGTATCTCACAATGAGATACCATGTCACACCAGTCAGAATCTCTACCATTAAAAAGTCAAAAAATAACAGATGCTGGTGAGGTTGTGGAGAAAAGGGAACACTGGCCTGGCATATTGGTTCACACCTGTAATCCCAGTACTTTGGGAGACCGAGGTGGAGAATTGCTTGAGTCCCAGAGTTAGAGACCAGCCTGGGCGACATAAAGAGACCCCACTTCTACAAAAAATTAGCCAGGCATGCCGGCCTGTGCCTGTAGTCCTAGCCACTTGGGAGCCTGAGGAAGGAAGATGGTTTGGGCTGGGGAGGTTGAGGATGAAGTGAGCCATAATCATGCCGCTGCACTCCAGCCCGAGTGACAGAGTGACACTCCGTCTCAAAAAAAGAAAAAATAAAGAAAAGGGAATGCTTATACACTGCTGATGGGAATGTAAATTAGTTCAGCCACTGTGGAAAGCAATGTGGCAATTTCTCAAAGAACCCAATACAGAATTACCAGAAATCCCATTACTGGGAATATAACTAAAAGAACATACATCATTCTACCATAAAGACACATGCACCTGTATGTTCATCACAGTATTATTCACAACAGAAAAAATATGGAGTCAACCTAAATGCCCATCAGCGGTAGACTGGATAAAGAAAATATGTTGGCTAGGCAAGTTGGCTCACGCCTGTAATCTTAGCACTTTGGGAGGCCAAGGTGGGCAGATTGCCTGAGCTCAGGAGTTCAAGACCAGCCTGGGCAACATGGTGAAACCCCGTCTCTATTAACATTTAAAAAAAAAAAAATTAGCCAGGCGTGGCAGCATGTGCCTGTAGTCCCAGCTACTCAGGAGGCTGAGGCAGGAGAATCACTTGAGCCCGGGAGGCCGAAGTTGCAGTGAGTCGAGATGGTGCCATTGCACTCCAGCCTGGGCAACAGAGTGAGACTCCATCTCCAAAAATAAAATAAAATACAATAATAAAATATGGTACATATATACCATGGAATACTCTACAGCCATGAAGAGAAATAAGATCATGTCATTTGCAGCAACGCAGATGACACTCGAGGTCATTATTCTAAGCGCATTTACACAGGAACAGAAAACAAAATATTAGCCTGGCGCTGTGGCTCATGCCTGTAATCCCAACTACTCCGTAGGCTGAGGCACTAGAATTGCTTGAATCTGGGAAACAGAGGTTGCAGTGAGCCGAGATCAGACCACTGCACTCCAGTCTGGGAGAAAGAGTGAGACCCTGTCTCAAAAAAAAAAAGAAAAGGAAAGAAAAAATACCACAAGTTCTCACTCATAAGTAGGAGTTAAATATTTAGTACACATGGACACAAACAAGGAAACAACAGACACTGGGGATACTTGAAGGTGGAGGGTAGGAGCAGGGAGATCAAAAAACTACCTATTGGGTACTATGCTTACTATCTGGGTGACATAATAATCTGTGCACCAAACCCGTGACATGCAGTTTACCTATATAATAAACCTGCACACGTACCTCTGAACCTAAAATATTTTTTTAAAAAAATAAGGTGAATTAAAAAATATATATTGATGGAGGTGAAACTTACAGAAAAATAAAAGAGTCATGGGACTCATCCCAGCAAGGTGGGAATCTTCAAATGGTCATTTAGAAATGGAATGAATAAAATGAAATTGATGGGGTTAAAACAAAGGTCTTAATGCAACGCTACCAAAAGTTGGGTGGACCAAAGGGAGCCCCTGCTGGTCCCTCAACATTAAAGGGCCAATTTTCTGTATTTGCCCGATTGAAGAAATCGTAAAAGAGAAAGCTGACCAACAATTGCCTGGGGTAATGTTGAGGTGGTTAATGAAGATACACAAAGTTTCTTGACTCAATTCCCTACTGGGAACCCAAAGTGGTTTTCACCAGAGGCTTTTTCACAAAATGATCTTGGGTGGAGAAGAAAAGTTCCTGGGGCTAGAACACAACAATGTAAAGATGGATAGGATTATGAAAGTTGAAAAGTGTATAAATAAACTTTACATAAAGTTGTGACACCCTTACTTAAAGGTTTCATGAAAACAGACATTGTATCTGACCAGAGCATATTTCTCCTACTTAGTACTGCAAACTAGAAGGTATGTAAATCTGCCCTGTAAGCAATATTAACTGGACACGCTAAATGGGAGCCAGTAAAATTGCTCAAGCCCTCAGAGGGTAGAGTAGAAGATGGAGTGCTGGTAGGGATGAAACCCCCACTTGATAGCCCTTTATGCAGTGTTTACTAGGGATCATGGCAAAGGCCTGTGAGCACCTCCCAACAACCATTGCTGGGACTGTGGACTACAGAATTTCTACTTGAGGGCATTTATGGCCTTGGAATGGGACATTAACAGAAGCTACCCCTATGACTGGAAGACATAAAATGATCTTGACACCTAAAATACACATGCTGTCTAGAGTGACGTCAGAGAAACACTCTAACGGGGATAGCAGTGCCCATAAGAGTTACATAATAAAATGGTAATGGATCTTGCTACCTGAGGAGTGCAAAGAGGATACACTCATGACCAGCGAGCCTCTTTCTCCCCTAGGACTGACCCTGGAACTGGTGCGGAGCTGCTGGATTCCATAGTACCTGACAAACAGCTCTAACCTAAGAGTTGCTTGGCTTGTGGATGGCAGTTCCAAAGTCATCAGGCAACATCTTGTTTGGAAGGCACTTCTCTGACTGAAGAAGAGTCAATAAAACTTTTTTCTTTTGAGCTCTTCACAACTTACAATAATTAAGTTATTTTTGTAAGCAAAATTTGCCCTTCTATCTCAGTTCTCCCAAATTTGAAAACTATTTGTGAGTGTTATTTTATGGTACTATAGTTATGTACGTATGTTCAATATGAATGTTTTCTTTTGTAATAGGACACAATTGGAGACACATTATTTTACCAAGGCTTTGACTGGAATGGCCTATTTTCAGACATGATCAATCTGCTTGGGGAATTGAAGTTGACTGCAGAGAGCCAAAAAAAAGCCCATGGAAAGACTGGTTCCCTAAAAAGTTTCCTGACCCATGGTAAGTAATGAATGTCACTTACTAACAGGATCAGGAATCTCAAGATATTTTAAGACCTCAAGAAGAGAGAAATTTGTACAGGTGTTATAAATGCAGTCTAATGGCGAATCCTTGGTTTGGCTTTTGGCATTGAGGTTTTAAAACACTGGAATAAAAAATTCTGATAGTTCTAGCAAAGCCAACTTAAAAGGAGCCTATATGGCTGATTACTACTCCTGCTACAATTTATTCAAATAACTAGGCCAATATAATGAGACAAATTTATTTTGCAAATGAATTGTCCCAGTATAATTTATCCTTGGTGGAAATAAGAAAACTGGAGAAAAAAGAATCTTAGATTCTAGCCCTGACCATTGTTTTTGAGTTTTTATAATTTGCCTACAATTTGGACTAAATCCTGCATTACTTCCTGGCTACAAGAAGTCCTTAAAAAGGAACTTGGCTTTAATTTTCTTATGATGCTTTTAGTTGGCTCCTTACTCCTTTCATTTTTGTTCTGGCATGCAAATTCTCTTCTGATTGTAATCTGTGTGTGAATTGTATTTCTACTATTCAAATTATTGATGCTATGTATCTTTTGTTGTTTCACTTCTTCCAGAAAACCAAAGCCATAGTATTCTGAAGACTAGAGAAATTCAACGAAGCCTGTGAATCTCCCTTGTTTGAAATCCCTAGGAGTATGTTGGCAATGAGAAACCCATATGGCCCAGTGAGATTTGAGATCATTGCAAACGGGAAGGGTGCATGAGATTCTACACATGAATTAGTGGAATGTGAAGGACAAAGCAACTCCACCTAGGATGCTAACCCACCATGTGGACTTCCCCTATTCTGAGAAGGCTTCTAAGATTTCCCCTCTCTCTATTGCTTCTTGTGTAACAGCATGTACTTACTGTAAATCTTGCCCTTCAGTCAAGACATTTATGTTACTGTATTTCAATTGTCCTACATGTCCCTTCTGAGTCACCATTTCCCTATGGTACATAAGCCCTGGGTCTGAGGGATAATAGCACTGGGATCCACCATCTTGTCTCATTGCTGCCTGAGATGCAGACAGGGCTTCTGTTTTTAAGTCTCCATTAAATGTTTCTTTTTGAGAAATGTTAATGTGTCAGCCTCTTTGTTCAGCCTCTCAGCTTCCTTAGACTTTGGAGCATAGGTCTGTATAGTCTGGCTTACCTTGAAATAGATGGGTTAGGGAGAAGGAACACCACGGAGATGTTCAAATTATTTCACCTAAAAATGTACAAAAGTTGTATGAAACAGTACTTAATTAAAAAAAGGTATTTATTGAGAGATGATTCCATTCCTACCACTGGCAAAAATGTAGGTGAAAGATTGTTTGGCATGATGTCAAATATTACCCTATAAATTACTTCCTAATTTCAAAGGGAAAAATATAACTTTACCATAGAAAGAACTGTCTGTCAATAATTAAATGATCAAATAGCATTGTCAACGAAGAGTCAAATTTTGTAAAATATTTAAAGAGATTTATTCCGAGCCAAATATGAGTGATCATGGCCCACCACACAGTCCTTGGGAGATCCTGAGAACATGTGTTCAGGGTGGTCAGAGTGCAGGTTGGTTTTATATATTTTAGGGAAATATGAGACTTCAATCAAATACATTTAAGAAATACATTGGTTCAGTTCAGAAAGACAGGACAACTTGAAGCAGCCGTGGAGCCCAGGGGGTAGGTGTGGGAAGTTCCAGGTTATAGGTAGATTTAAAAATTTTCTGGTTGATACTTGGTTGAGTTTATCTGAAGACCTGGAAGCAATAGAAAGGACGTGTCTGGGTTAAGATAAAGGATTCTGGAGACTAAAGTTCTTATTGTGCAGAGCAAGCCTTCAGGTAAGAACAGAAAAGCATTCTGTTTTCTCTCTCCTTCACAGAGAAGAGATTGTAAATGTTTGTTATCAGACTTAAGGTCTGTGTTGATGTTAACATTACAGAGGTATAAAGAGGCATGTCCAACTCCCAATTCCCATCATGGCCTGAAGTAGTCTTTCAAGTTAAATTTAAATTTTAGAGTGCCCTAGCCTACGAGAAAGTCCATTCAGATAGTTGGGGTGAATTTAGAATTTTATTTTTGGTTTACAGCAAGCTTATCCAACCTGCTGCCCACAGGCCACACGCAGCTCAGGACAGCTTTGCATGCAGCCCAACACAAATTTGTAAGCTTTCTTAAAACATTATGAACTTTTCTTGCATTTTTGTTTTGTTTTGTAGCGTATCTGTTATCATTAGTGTTAGTGTATTTTATGTGTAGCCCAAGACAATTCATTTTCTTTCAGTGTGGCCCAGGGAAGCCATAAGATTGGACACCGCTGGCTTACAGCATCACCAATAGTGGGACAAATCTGATATTAAATACCTCCTAATGTGATACAATATTAACTACACAGTATGACCTTTGAAATATCCTTATCCAATGTTTAATCTGAACTCCTCAAGCCTCTGGTAACTTGCAGCTGATAGGAAATACAAAATCTAGAAGCACAAAATAAATAAAATCAGACAATCCAGCATTATGGCATTCTTCATGATAATTGCTTGGTATCTTAAATTTTTTTTAAAAGACAGTTATTATTGGGAAAAATGAATTAGATTAAAAGTTTTAGATTAAAAGAAGTCAAAGTTAAAGCCCAACTGCAATGGGCAATCATTCATAGGATCCTGGTTCAAAAACAAACTATGTACAAAAGGTATTTTGGAGACAACTGGACAACTGGAGAAATGTAAATATGGTCTGGACATTAAATAATACTAGCAAATAATTGTTAATTTTCATTGATGTGGTAAAGGTTTTACAGGAAATGGTTATATAGGAAAATGTCCTTGTAGGAGACATACAGCTAAAGTATTCAGAACTGAAGTGTCTTGTCTACAACCTACAGACCTGAGAAAATAAAATCAACCACCAAAACACACACACATAGGTACACATATAAATATATAAATAAATATGGAAAAATATTTGAATCTAGGTGATAATGATATTAAGAAGAAATTACTGAGGCAGATAGTATGAGTATGGGAGTCCTCAGTGTAAAAAGTGAAGTAAAGCTTCCTCTTCAAAGGTACTTTCCTCTCCATCTAATTAGGAAAAAACAGTAACGTCTCTTAGAAGCAAAATTTATTCAAAAACCTGTGCTAACATGTTGGAGGCCGAAAGAATGAGGGTCGTCATCAACTCAGTATATCACTGGAGGTTATATGAGTAAGCCACATACTGTTTCTCATAAATGCAGAATGTTGGCGAACTGACAAACTGCATATGCCACCCAGAAGGACTGCTGAGGGCAGTCACGATCCAGGCACAAATGTTTCTTATGATTAGGCATAAATGAAGCCTGTCGGTAACAATATGAACCTGTGATCAATTAAGCAGCTGACCAATTGTTACCTCCTCCTCCCTGCTCCTGTTACCCCAAAAATAGGAAAGGCTGTGGAAGCTCAGGGGCTGCCTTTGCTCACTAGAAGCAGGGAGCTCTCTTCTTCTTCCCCTGGCCCTTTCCTTAAAACAGTTCCTTTTGTCTTAAGTTATCTTTTCTACGTTCATCCCTTTGTTCAGTCTTATAATGATGGTCTCAAGCAGTAACAGTAGTAACTGCTGTAATGACTGTCTCAAGCAGTAACAGTAGTAACTACTGTAATGATGGTCTCCAGTAGTAACTGTGGCAGTTGGCCACACTAACATTCTTTGATATCTGTTAGCTGTAATAAAGAAATCAATGTACTTTTTTTTCTTAGCTGCCACATTTTAGCCTAGATATTTGCCCTGGTATGCTTATACTGGTCCAAGCAAGCATTAGGCCATAGCCTGTTCCTCTTCTGTATTTGGAGGTGTTTTTACCTTTCTCAGCATTCCACAAGTTGTTTCCTCCTTCCTTTGTTCTCCTCTGCCTCTACCTCTTTTGGAAAATTCTAAGTTGCTAGCCAATCGGGACAAGTACAGAATGTCCCGTTCCAGCCAATGGAAACTGGACATGGCAGTAGGGTGGACGTGTCAGGTTATAAATGACCCTGTCTCCTTTATGTGTGTGTGCTCTCGTGGCAAGACTGCTAGCGAGCAGCCCCCTTTCTGCAGAAAGTAAACTAGCCTTGCTAAGAGATCCTTTGTCTCAATGTTGATTTTTGCAACACTGAGCACCAGTTCCCAACATCAGTAAGGCTTTTATTTTTAATGAAAAGCAGCTCCAAATCATTTTCTGACTAAGAGCAGCCTGTAAAGTCGAGCTGCAGGCATAGACTAGCAAGCTGGGAGCTTGTACGGGTGAATGGTGGCAGGAACTAGGGACTAGACATGTTCAAGATGGCGGCTCCATCTTCCCTTCTCTGCCAGCCACATGTGCAGTAAGAAGCAGACAAGATGGCACCTATCAACTGGAAAGTCCATTTGCATAAAATTAGGGTGGTGCAACCAGCCTTCCCCATGCACTGTGTAAACATCATACCTGATCAAACCAATCTGTGAGCCCTATATAAATCAGACACTGCCTCCTCAAACCTGACCATAAAATTCAGGGTATCTACCACCTGTCGGTCCTTTCCACTCAGAGCCCCTCTTCTATAGGGAGAGCTGTTTCTGTTTCTCTTCTTTTCTGCCTATTAAACCTCCACTCCTAAACTCCTCGTGTGTGTCTGTGTCCTACATTTTCCTGGCACGCAATGATGAACATCAGGTATATTCCACAGACAATGTAGCAACTTCAATAGTGAAACCACCTTTGCAAAATTTTGACTGAGACAGTGAAAGAGATCTAACCTAGCCAATTCCATCTTCCTTCTAATCTTTAAGCTATCCTTGTTCATTTCTGAGTATAGGCTGAACTAACTTTGGGAGGGACTGGAACTGCCTTTGCAGAAATCATAACTGAGAAAATTTTGACAGTTAAAGATATCAGAACTAACTGACACCATCTTGCTTCTAACTTCTAAACTGTCCTTGTTCATTCCTGGACATAGGCCAAACTACCCTTGGGAAGGAATTTAGTTGTATAGTTTATATAACAGCCCTTCCCAAAAGGCTAAACTAGTCTTGTAAAACAAATGAAAGGCTAGCGCCACCAAGTCAAGATGAGAAGGACTGGAGTTCTAAATATTACCAGCCATTATCTGGAGGTGATAAGAGTTGCAACTTCACCAATAACTCTAGAAGGTAACATCATTACTGTGAAACTAAGCCTTTGAGATACCTTTTCAGGTTTCTGCATGTCTAACAACTAGATGGCCCCACCTGGATGGGCCATCTAATTCTGTAGCCCTCACCCAGGAAGTGATTCAGCAAGAGAACAGCTTCAACTTCCTATGATTTCATCCTTGAGCCAACCAATCAGCACTCCTGATTCACTGGCTCCCTACCCACCAAATTATCCTTAAAATCTCTGAACCCCAAGTTTTTGGGGAAACTGATTTGAGTAATAATAAAACTCCGGTCTCCTGCACAGCTGGCTCTGTGTGAATTACTCTTTCTCTACTGCAACTCCTGTCTTGATAAATCAGCTCTCCCTAGGCAGCAGGCAAGGTAAACCCCTTGGGCAGTTACATAACTTATAGTTTAAAATATAGACAACAGTCATTTCCCAAAACAAACATCCTTCTTGCCTGGGGACTAGACTACCTGTGCAAAACTAACAAATTAGTCACAAGATTAGACTGATTCCACCTTTAAACAAGGTGAACCTAATGGGCGGTTGCAATAGGCATATGGGTGATTTTGTGCTTTTTGTTCATCTTTTCTGTTTAAAATGTTCAGAATAAGAAATTGGAACAAAGAAGACATGAATACACAATTCCTATTCATCTTTACGAGTCCCCTTTGTATTTTACTTACTGTCAGGCCTCTGAGCCCAAGCCAAGCCATCGCATCCCCTGTGACTTGCACATATATCCCCAGATGGCCTGAAGTAACTGAAGAATCACAAAAGAAGTGAAAATGCCCTGCCCCACCTTGACTGATGATATTCCACCACAAAAGAAGTGAAAATGACCGGTCCTTGCCTTAAGTGATGACATTACCCTGTGAAAGTCCTTTTACTTGCATCCCAGGGATGAAGCCCACTTGATCATGATGGATAAGCTTTTTGACGTGCTGCTGGATTTGGTTTGCCAGTATTTTATTGAGGATTTTTGCATCAATGTTCATCAGGGATATTGGTCTAAAATTCTCTTTTTTTGTTATATCTCTGTCAGGCTTTGGTATCAGGATGATGTTGGCCTCGTAAAATGAGTTAGGGAGGATCCCCTCTTTTTCTATTGATTGGAATAGTTTCAGAGGGAATGGTACCAACTCCTGCTTGTACCTCTGATAGAATTCGGCTGTGAATCCGTCTGGTCCTGGACTTTTTTTGGTTGGTAGGCTATTAATTATTGCCTCAATTTCAGAGCCTGCTACTGGTCTAGTCAGGTATTCAACTTCTTCCTGGTTTAGTCTTGGGAGAGTGTAAGTGTCCAGGAAATTATGCATTTCTTCTAGGTTTTCTGGTTTATTTGCGTAGAGGTGTTTATAGTATTCTCTGACGGTAGTTTGTATTTCTGTGAGGTCAGTGGTGATAACCCCTTTATCATTTTTTATTGCATCTATTTGATTCTTCTCTCTTTTCTTCTTTATTAGTCTTGCTAGCGGTCTATCAATTTTGTTGATCTTTTCAAAAAACCAGTTCCTGGATTCATTGATTTTTTTGGAGGGTTTTTTTGTGTCTCTATCTCCTTCAGTTCTGCTCTGATCTTAGTTATTTCTTGCCTTCTGCTAGCTTTCAAGGCTGGTTCAACATACGCAAATCAATAAATGTAATCCAGCATATAAACAGAACCAAAGACAAAAACCACGTGATTATCTCAATAGATGCAGAAAAGACCTTTAACAAAATTCAACAGCCTTTCATGCTAAAAACTCGCAATAAATTCAGTATTGATGGAATGTATCTCAAAATAATAAGAGCTGTTTATGACAAACCCGCAGACTCTTTTTGGACTCCCCCCACCTGCACCCAGGTGATTAAAAAGCTTTATTGCTCACACAAAGCCTGTTTGGTGGTCTTTCCACATGGTCGTGCGTGACATTTTGGTGCCGTGACTCAGATCGGGGGACCTCCCTTGGGAGATCAATCCCCTGTCCTCCTGCTCTTTGCTCCATGAGAAAGATCCACGTATGACCTCGGGTCCTCAGACCCACCAGCCTAAGGAACATCTCACCAACTTTAAATTGGGTAAGCGGCCTCTTTTTACTCACTTCTCCAAACTCTCTCACTATCCCTCAACCTCTTTCTCCTTTCAATCTTGACGTCACACTTCAATCTCTCCCTTCTCTTAATTTCAATTCCTTTCATTTTCTGGTAGAGACAAAGGAGACACGTTTTATCTGTGTACCCAAAAGTCCGGCGCCAGTCATGAACTGGGGAAGGCAGCCTTCCCTTGGTGTTTAATCATTGCAGGGACGCCTGTCTGATTATTCACCCACGTTTCAGAGGTGTCTGACCACGCAGGCATGCCTGCCTTGGTCCTTCACCCTTAGCAGCAAGTCCCACTTTTCTGGGGAAGGGGCAAGAACCCTGACCCCTTCTCTGCCGTCTCTACCCCTTCTTTGCTTTTCTGGGGGAGGGGCAAGAACCCCGACCCATTCTCTCCCTGTCTCTACCCCTTCTCTGCTTTTCTGGGGGGCAAGACCCTCCCAACCCCTTATTTCTGAACCCCAACCTCTTGTCTTTGCACCCCAACCCCTTATCTCTGTGCCCCAACCCCTTATTTCTGTGCCCCCAACCTCTTATCTCTGTGACCCAACCCTTATATCCACACCTCGACCTCTTATCTCTGCACCCCAACCCCTTATCTCCGTGCCCCAACCCCTTTCCCACTTTTCTGGAGGGTAAGAACTCCCAAACCCCTTCTCTCCATGTCTCTACTCTGTCTTTTCTCTGGGCTTGCCTCCTTCACTATGGGCAACCTTCCACCCTCCATTCCTCCTTCTTCTCCCTCAGTCTGTGTTCTCAAGAACTTAAAACCTCTTCAACTCACACCTGACCTAAAACCTAAATGCCTTATTTTCTTCTACAGTGGTGCTTGATCCCAATACAAAATCCACAGTAGTTCCAAATAGTCAGAAAACGCCACTTTCGATTTTTCCATCCTACAAGATCTAAATAATCCTTGTCGTAAAATGGGCAAATGGTCTAAGGTGCCTGACGTTCAGGCATTCTTTTACACATCGGTCCCTCCCTAGTCTCTGTTCCCAATGCAACTCGTCCCAAATCTTCCTTCTTTCCCTCCCGCCTGTCCCCTCAGTCCCAACCCCAAGCGTTACTGAGTCCTTCTAATCTTTCTTTTCTACAGACCCATCTGACCTCTCCCTTCCTCGACAGGCTGAGCTAGGTCCCAATTTTCCTCAGCCTCCGCTCCCCGACCTATAATCCTTTTATCACCTCCCCTCCTCACACCCAGTCCGGCTCACAGTTTCATTCACGACTAGCCCTCCCCAACCTGCCCAGCAATTTCATCTTTAAAAAGTGGCTAGAGCTAAAGGTATAGTCAAGGTTAATGCTCCTTTTTCTTTATCCGACCTCTCCCAAATCAGTTAGCGTTTAGGCTCTTTTTCATCAAATATGAAAAACCTAGCCCAGTTCATGGCCTGTTTAGCAGTAACTCTGAGACCCTTTTCAGCCCTAGAACCTGAAAGGTTAGAAGGCTGTCTTACTCTCAATATGCCTTTTATTTTATTACCCAATCTGCTCCCGACATTAAATAAAGCTACAAAAATTAAATTCCGGCCCTCAAACCCCACAACATGACTTAATGAACCTTGCCTTCAATGCATACAGTAATAGAGTAGAGGCAGTCAAGTAGCAACCTATTTCTGAGTTGCAATTCCTTGCCTCCACTGTGAGACAAACTCCAGTCACATCTCCAGCACACAAGAACTTCCAAATGCCTGAACCACAGCTGCCGAGGGTTCCTCCAGAACCTCTTCCCCCAGGAGCTTGCTACAAGTGCCAGAAATGTGGTCACTGAGCCAAGGAATGTCCGCGGCCCAGGATTCCTCCTAAGCTGTGTCTCATCTGTGCAGGACCCCACTGGAAATCGGACTGTCCAACTCGCGTGGCAGCCACTCCCAGAGCCCCTAGAGGTCTGGCCCAAGGCTCTCTGACTGACTCCTTCCCAGACCTTCTTGGCTTGGTGGCTGAAGACTGACGCTGCCCCATCACCTTGGAAGCTTCCTGGACCATCACAGACGCTTTGAGTAACTCTTACAGTGAAAGGTAAGTCCGTCCCCTTCTTAATCAATATGGAGGCTACCCACTCCACACTACCTTCTTTTCAAGGGCCTGTTTCCCTTGCCTTCATAACTGTTGTGGGTATTGTCAGCCAGACTTCTAAATCTCTTAAAACTCCCCACTCTGGTGTCAACTTGGACAACATTCTTTTATGCACTCCTTTTTAGTTATCCCACCTGCCCAGCTCCCTTATTAGGTTGAGACATTGTAACTAAATTATCTGCTTTCCTGACTATTCTGGGCTACAGCCACACCTCACTGACACCCTTTTCCCCAGTTCAAAGCCTCTTTTGCATCCTCCTCTCGTATCCCCCCACCTTAACACACAAGTATAGGATACCTCTACTCCCTCCTTGGTGCTGATCATGCACCCCTTACCATCTCATTAAAACCTAATCATCCTTACCCCACTCAATACCAATATCCCATCCTGCAGAGTGCTTTAAAAGGATTAAAGCCTGTTATCACTCCCCTGCTACAGCAGGGCCTTGTAAAATCTATAAACTCTCCTTACAATTACTCCATTTTACCTGTCCAGAAACTGGACAAGTCTTACAGATTAGTTCAGGATCTGCGCCTTATTAACCAAATGGTTTTACCTCTCCATCCTGTAGTGTCAAACCCATATATTCTCCTATCCTCAATACCTCCCTCCACAACCCATTATTCTGTTCTGGATCTCAAACATACTTTCTTTACTATTCTTTTGCATCCTTCATCCCAGCCTCTCTTAGCTTTCACTTGGACTGACCCTGACACCCATCAGGCTCAGCAAATTACCTAGGCTTACTGCCGCAAGGCTTCACAGACAGCCCCCATTATTTCAGTCAAGCCCAAATTTCTTCCTCATCTGTTACCTATCTCAGCATAATTCTCGTATAAAAACACACGTGCTCTCTTGTCCATGTGAAGAGACCACCAAACAGACTTTGGGTGAGCAATAAAGCTTTTTAATCACCTGGGTGCAGGTGGGCTGAGTCCGAAAAGAGAGTCAGCGAAAGGGAGGTAAGGGTGGGGCCATTTTATGGGATTTGGGTAGGCAAAGGAAAATTACAGTCAAAGGGGGGTTCTCTGGCAGGCAGGAGTGGGGGTTACAAGGTGCTCAGTGTGGGAGCTTTTTGAGCCAGGAAAAGGACTTTCACAAGGTAATGTCATCACTTAAGGCAAGGACTGACCATTTTCACTTTTGTGGTGGAATGTCATCAGCTAAGGCAAGGACCAGCCATTTTCACTTCTTTTGCGGTGGTGTAGCAGGATAAGCGGCAGACAAAACTCCTCAGACACCAAGTTACAGAAGGAAAGGGTTTATTCAGCCGGGGGCATTGGCAAGACTTTAGTCTCAAGAGCCGAGCTCCCCAAGTAACCAATTCCTGTCCCTTTTAAGGGCTCACAACTCTAAGGGGGTGCATGTGAGATGGTCGTGATTGATTGAGCATGCAGCGGGTATGTGACTGGGGGCTGTGTGCACCAGTAATTAGATCGGAACAAAACAAGATAGGGATTTTCACAGTGCATTTCTATACAATGTCTGTAATCTAAAAGATAACAGAACCAATTAGGTCAGGGGTCGATCTTTAACTACCAGGCCCAGGGTGCAGCGACGGGCTGTCTGCCGTGGATTTCATTTCTGCCTTTTCGTTTTTACTTCTTCTTTCTTTGGAGGCAAAAATTGGGCATAAGACAATATGAGGGGTGGTCTCCTCCCTTATTCCCCCCTTTTGAGACTCCTACACATTTTATTAGTGGGAGTTCTCACTTTCATTTTCACTACCCATGTCTTCTTGCAAGACAGATCCATAGTGATTTATATAGTACATTTGTGCTGAGGCATTTTTGTGAACTAAGGTAGCAATGAAGCTTTTTATCATTCGAAGAAGTACAAGTATCAAACAAGGGAGCAGTAAGTAGGTTCCTATTATTATTATAACTCCTATTATAAGAGTTTTAAATCCTCCTAGCACTGGGAACCATTTTCCAAACATGGCCCCAGGATGAAATCCATGCCACACTTGCATGGGCACATGTGCCAGTTTTGTCATATCTCTAACTATGTCTTCAACTACTTGCCCTTGATTATCTATGTGTAGGCAGCAATAAGTAAGATTAAATTTCCTGCAGATCTCTCCTTCAGCTGCTAGCAGGTAGCCAAGAGCTAATCCATTTTGATAGATAGCATTTCTCATCAGAGTTTCTTGCCAGGTCAGAATAGTCAAGGCTCTGCCGGTTTTAATAGTGATTATTTCTAAAACAGCTTGTAACCGTATGATTCGGTTGATCATGTAAATGGGGGTCTGGTATCCCATGAGCTGTCTTGTGCCCAAGTAGCAGGCCCATAATATTGTGTGATTCTCTCAGGGGGCCATTCATGA
The DNA here is from genome assembly GCF_000951045.1 of Mandrillus leucophaeus. Classification (NCBI taxonomy): domain Eukaryota; kingdom Metazoa; phylum Chordata; class Mammalia; order Primates; family Cercopithecidae; genus Mandrillus; species Mandrillus leucophaeus. Next base: position 5,457,000 of record NW_012098432.1, read on the forward strand.
TCTTTCCAATTTCCTATAGCTATGCTTCTCTTTCCATGGGAAGCACAGACAGGAAAGCCCAGGAGTTTGCCCATTTTTATGGGCAGTAGTAAGAAAGATGGTTTAATAGTGCCAATAACACAACTACCTGCCCACTGGTCAGGTAATTTGGCATAAGCTCGATGCCCACATATCCAATACAATCTAGTGGGGGCTGTCTAGTCCCGGTGGGACTCCGAGTGGGTCAACATGGTTTGCAACTTTGGGAATTTGCTAAATGGATTCCTCTCTGTTTGATTTTAACTCCACCAAGTGACTGTTACTGTGGTACCATTATACAGTTGCTGTCCCAGATAAGTAAGTCATCCTACAGGGTGAGTAAATTCTTTTCCTTCTCTAGCTATGCAATATTGTCCAATAATTGAGGCTTTTAGGACCCAGAGATTATCAGGGTGATTCTTTTGAGCTGGAAATTCATCAGGAACTGGGTCTATAGGCACTAATTCTCGGGCTTCCCATGGCCATTGATCTCCCATTACAGTTCCCCCACATACATAACATGAAGTGACATTGAGAGACTGGGCTACATGCTCAGCTAATTGCGAAAACAAATTTCTTGTTTTTTCTGAATTTCTGGTACTGGTACATTTGGTTCATCATAGAAAGTTTGAAACACTGGCTCAGGAGAACATTCATAAACTTCTCCTCAAACCAAGATATTTCCCCGAGGATCCGGTCTGGTCCCATCAATTCCTAAGGTCACACACTCCCCTTTTTTTCCAGCAAGGATCAAGGATATTTGTTATTACTAGCTTTAAGGGGTTACATTGTCTCTTAGTACAGGAAGGGCCATTTTTTCCTTTCTGAAGGAGGTCTGGATCCTTTTCATCATTTTTTTTCTTTTATCCAAGTGGCCTAAATGACACAAGACCAGTATTTACATTTATTTCCACACAGTCCTAATTTATGACAGATGTACTTATTTTCTGTCATACAGCCTCTTTTCTAATTAAGGCAACCACATCTTATTCCTAACTTATTACTATTAATGATAGCACAGGTATCAAATTTTAAGGTGACTTGTTTGGGCACCCTTTTATTCTTCTGTTTTGGCTAATACTTTACTCACATTGTTTATGAGCCCCCGCCAGTCCTCAGTCCTTAATCTTATTTTAAAAACTGTGGTCATGGGAGGCTCAGATGGGTTATAGCACACATCAGGTTGGTCATTTCCTGGGCTACGTACCTTGTATAGAATAACATTATACAAATAAGTTCTTTTTAGAGTTCCAGTACACTTATAATAACTGTAAAATAATAGGACCTTAGCAACCTTTTGTCCTACCTCAGTGACCTGATGTATACACCGGGAACAGCCCTCAGTCTGAGGAAGGTCAGTTGAAGTCCTTACTGTACAAGTCCAAATTTTAAGGAAAATGAGTCCCGCGATGAGTTTCCTCATGCTTTGTCTGTGCATGGACCAGTCAGCTTCCGGGTGTGACTGGAGCAGGGTTTGTTATCTTCTTCAGAGTCACTTTGCAGGGGCTGGCGAAGCTGCTCCCGTTCACATACCGCTTACAGTCTACTAATGTTTAAGGATGGTCTCAGAGGTTGGGCCTGCTAGAATAAACTGAGTCCAACACCTCCACACAGTTATGTTCAACTGGGCTCTCTGATACTGGGAACAAGGTGGTGGGGTTTAGGGTTTTCCAAGCTTCAATGGTTATGTGGGGATTTTCACATAGCAAGCTTTGGTACTTGGTTTATCTAGCATTTGTTAACCAATGATGTCCTTTGGTATTTATTAAAGTTACCACAGCATGGGGAGCCTTTATATTCAGGTTTTGCCTAAGGGTTAGTTTATCTGCTTCTTGTGCTAATAGGGCCATTGCTGCCAGGGCCCTTAGACCTGGGGGCCAGCCTTTGGAAACTCTGTCTAGCTGTTTTGAGAGACAGGCCACTGGCCTTGGCCAGACCCCAGTCTGGGTTAAAACTCCAATTGCCATTTTTTCTCTTTCTGACACATAGAGTGTAAAGAGTTTTGTC
>NW_012098432.1:5459074-5461873 GCF_000951045.1 Mandrillus leucophaeus
AGGAAGGGCCATTTTTTCCTTTCTGAAGGAGGTCTGGATCCTTTTCATCATTTTTTTTCTTTTATCCAAGTGGCCTAAATGACACAAGACCAGTATTTACATTTATTTCCACACAGTCCTAATTTATGACAGATGTACTTATTTTCTGTCATACAGCCTCTTTTCTAATTAAGGCAACCACACCTTATTCCTAACTTATTACTATTAATGATAGCACAGGTATCAAATTTTAAGGTGACTTGTTTGGGCACCCTTTTATTCTTCTGTTTTGGCTAATACTTTACTCACATTGTTTATGAGCCCCCGCCAGTCCTCAGTCCTTAATCTTATTTTAAAAACTGTGGTCATGGGAGGCTCAGATGGGTTATAGCACACATCAGGTTGGTCATTTCCTGGGCTACGTACCTTGTATAGAATAACATTATACAAATAAGTTCTTTTTAGAGTTCCAGTACACTTATAATAACTGTAAAATAATAGGACCTTAGCAACCTTTTGTCCTACCTCAGTGACCTGATGTATACACCGGGAACAGCCCTCAGTCTGAGGAAGGTCAGTTGAAGTCCTTACTGTACAAGTCCAAATTTTAAGGAAAATGAGTCCCGCGATGAGTTTCCTCATGCTTTGTCTGTGCATGGACCAGTCAGCTTCCGGGTGTGACTGGAGCAGGGTTTGTTATCTTCTTCAGAGTCACTTTGCAGGGGCTGGCGAAGCTGCTCCCGTTCACATACCGCTTACAGTCTACTAATGTTTAAGGATGGTCTCAGAGGTTGGGCCTGCTAGAATAAACTGAGTCCAACACCTCCACACAGTTATGTTCAACTGGGCTCTCTGATACTGGGAACAAGGTGGTGGGGTTTAGGGTTTTCCAAGCTTCAATGGTTATGTGGGGATTTTCACATAGCAAGCTTTGGTACTTGGTTTATCTAGCATTTGTTAACCAATGATGTCCTTTGGTATTTATTAAAGTTACCACAGCATGGGGAGCCTTTATATTCAGGTTTTGCCTAAGGGTTAGTTTATCTGCTTCTTGTGCTAATAGGGCCATTGCTGCCAGGGCCCTTAGACCTGGGGGCCAGCCTTTGGAAACTCTGTCTAGCTGTTTTGAGAGACAGGCCACTGGCCTTGGCCAGACCCCAGTCTGGGTTAAAACTCCAATTGCCATTTTTTCTCTTTCTGACACATAGAGTGTAAAGAGTTTTGTCAGGTCAGGGAGCCTCAGGGCTGGGGCCGATATGAGTTTTTCTTTTAACTCATGAAAAGCTCATTGCTGTTGGTTGTAATAGATGTAGTTTATCTAATATACATTTTTATTAACTGTCACCTACTAAAATATTGACTCAAATCCTGCAGCTATTTGATTTCAAGCTTTAAATTGACCTGGTATTCCTTGTGGGACTCCAATTGCGTCTAAAAAGACATGAGAGTCGAAAGACCCATAAGGGGCTTCTCTCGTTTTATGATGTCTTATTATTTTTTTCCTTCTGGTTGATGAAATGCCAAGGTGAAAGGGATAGCCAATTGGACTAAAGTACAAGTGCCACTCCAGTGATTCAGCAGAGTGCCCAGTAAAGGTTCACCACAATACCACCACACATCCGCTCAGGGATGAACAAGGGCTGACTGATTGATAAGCTCTTGAAAATTCTTAAGCTCACTGCATCCTTTCAGGTCTCCAAGGAATGCTAAGTTTCCTCCCTGCTGTGAGAGACAGGAAGTGAACTTAGTGTTAGCTGGATGGCCCTCGGGGGCTGAATCGCACAGACTATGGGATATAGCAGATAGAACCTAGCATGACTTATTACTCCAGGCTGTAGAATCCTGGAAAGCAGCTATCATGCAGCCTACACCTGGTCAACTGGAGGACCACCTTAGTGGAAGGGGGATAATCTGGGCCTCTGGCCTGCCATGTACACAAGCATAACAATTGCTTTTGTTTAATGTGCAGATGGAATATTTGATTCATTTTAACCAGGCATTTGCATCTTGGTATCCTGTCTTAATTGCTAAAGTTTGTTTTAAGTCTTTAACTTCTATGATCCTCTAGTAAAATGAATGTATGGTTTTAGGGAAATTACAAAACCAGCTGGGGCAGTCCATCCTTTCTCTTTAGTGGTCCACAGAACGTTGGACTAACTATGGCATGAATGCTCTACATCGGGGGGCAACACTCCTGGTTGGCACTGAGGTCTTTATCGAAATCTCCCCGGATTAAATGGTCCTAGTTTACTAATGCCTAGTTTGAGGAGAGTCAAGAGGGACACAAGTACTTTTCTGAAGTAGAAAGCTGTCTTTGAGTTGGCAAGTCCCCACAGGATATAACAAGGCAAACATTAAATTCAATAGTTTGAGGCAAAATTGACTTGGTTATATTAATAACCAGATGGTCAGCAATAGAACAAGGAAAGAAGAAAGAGAAACAGAATAGATTAAAAGAGTTAAATTTTTCTCAGCTTTAGTTTGGTAGGCTTTTCCCCTGGGACTATGGCCCACGACTCTGGAGGGGGTGGCGCTTTCCTGACTCAGGTGTGATGAGTCCATCCATTTTTTGCTGTACCAATAGCAGTCTTGGTGGTTAGCAGCACAAGGTAGGGTCCTTTCCAGGCTGGCTCGAGTTTTTCTTCTTTCCACCTTTCGATGAGAACATGATCTTCAGGCTGGTGCTGGTTTACTGGAAATTCTAGGGGTAGTACACGTGCTGAAAGACTTTAATTTTTTATTTATTTATTTATTTATTTTGTGAGAAAGGAAAGTGGAAGATAAACCAAGTATATAATTTTTAAGAAATTGACCTTTTGT
>NW_012098432.1:5463018-5468373 GCF_000951045.1 Mandrillus leucophaeus
TCTCTCTCTCTCTCTCTCTCTTTGACTCCCTCTTTGTCTGTCTCTTCTTCTCTGTCTCTTCCACTCTCTCTCTCTTTGCCTCTTTTCCTCTCTGTCTCTTTCTTTTCTCTCTCTCTGCTGGTCTTTCCTTGCCTCTGCCAGCTGCTTATGCTGCTGTTCTCTCAACCACTGTGTGTTGCGGGAGGGGGATCTAAAACAAGCTGGTCTGGGTTCCCTGGCTTACAAGTTACCTTGTGCCATACCTTTGAAACAAGGGATCTGTCCATGCTTCCTTCTAACGGCCAACCTACCTCTAATGCTGGCTGGTCTATCTTACACAAAGTTTTAAGTTTTCCTGGTGTCACAGTACTCCATAGTCTCCCTTAAATCCTTTTTTTGAAATTTTTCAACATAGCTGCTAGTGCGGTGGGCTTACTTTGTGCCTCACCTATGTTTCTCTAGACAAAACACCACACTCGCACCACACGCACACCACAAAACAAAGAATGGGTAAAAAGGGCACACACACACTCTTTTGTAGTTTATACCAAACCAAAATCAAAACCAAAATCAGAGTATCCAGAAATCCAAGCCAGGGCAAAACCAAAACCAAAGTATCAAGCAATCCAAGTCAAGTCAAAAACAAAAACCAAAGTGCCGGTACAGGCACACAGTGGGTGATCAGCTCACGCTTCCACTCAAATGGAGTAGGCAAGTTCCCAAGACCAATCCTGTCAAGCAATTCAAACCAAGTCAAAACCAAAACCAAAACCAAAGTGCCGATAAAGGCACACTATGGGTGATCAGGCCACGCTTCCACTCAAACGGAGTAGGCAAGTTCCCAAGACTGGTCCTGTCAAGCAATTCAAACCAAATTAAAACCAAAACCAAAGTGCCAATAAAGGCACACCATGGGTGCTCAGCTCACGCTTCCACTCAAACGGAGTGGGCAAGTTTCAAAGACTAGTCTTACCAAGTTTTAGATGTCCAGACTCCAAGTGCCCGTTCCTTCCAGGTGTTCAGCCACTGCGTTAATCCTCCACGTGGGCCTGCCACACACTGCTCTGGCGAAGCGTCCCACCGGGGCAAATGCCTACCCGGGAGCGCTCTCAGGATCCTCGTTGCTCGGGCTGGTCGGAGTCCCCTGAAGGGATGTTCCACAGGGCAGGCTTAAGCCGCCTAAGGAGCTGCCTTGACCATCCACCATTCACCTTGCTTCCCGGTCAGGGAACCAAGAAATGTAGCAGGACGAGCGCAGACAAAACTTCTCAGACACCGAGTTACAGAAGGAAGGGGTTTATTCGGCCGGGGGCATCGGCAAGACTTTAGTCTCAAGAGTCGAGCTCCCCGAGTGAGCAATTCCTGTCCCTTTTAAGGGCTCACAACTCTAAGGGGGTGCATGTGAGACGGTCGTGATTGATTGAGCATGCAGCGGGTATGTGACTGGGGGCTGTGTGCACCAGTAATTAGATCGGAACAAAACAAGATAGGGATTTTCACAGTGCATTTCTATACAATGTCTGTAATCTATAGATAACAGAACCAATTAGGTCAGGGGTCGATCTTTAACTACCAGGCCCAGGGTGCGGTGCCGGGCTGTCTGCCGTGGATTTCATTTATGCCTTTTCGTTTTTACTACTTCTTTCTTTGGAAGCAGAAATTGGGCATAAGACAATATGAGGGGTGGTCTCCTCCCTTAGTGAAATGTCATCAGTTAAGGCAAGGACCGGCCATTTTCACTTCTTTTGTGGTGGAATGTCATCAGTTAAGGCAAGGACCGGCCATTTTCACTTCTTTTGTGGTGGAATGTCATTGGTTATGGTGGGGCAGGGCATTTTCACTTCTTTTGTGATTCTTCAGTTACTTCAGGCCATCTGGGCGTATTCGTGCAAGTCACAGGGGATGTGATGGCTTGGCTTGGGCTCAGAAGCCTGACACTCTCCCTGCTGATCACGTCTGGCTAATCTCCCAAAGCCCAATCCCTTCTACAAAACAACTCCTTTCCTTCCTAGGCATGGTTAGTGCGGTCAGAATTCGTACACAAGAGTTGGGACCGTGTCCTGTAGCCTTTCTGTCCAAGCAACTTGAACTTACTGTTTTAGCCTAGCCCTCATGTCTGCATGCAGCGGCTGCCACTGCTTTAATACTGTTAGTGGCCCTAAAAATCACAAACTATGCTCAACTCTCTACAGTTCTCATAACTTCCAAATCTATTTTCTTCCCCCAACCATCACTCAAGACAACGCTTATGCTGATAAAGTAACTAAAAAGCAGCCATCAAAAAGCATCAGATTCCATCGTTCAGGACAATGCTTATGCTGATAAGTTAGCTAAAAAAGCAGCTAGCGTTCCAACTTCTACCCCTCACAGCAGTTTTCCTCCTTCTCACTCTCACCTACTTCCCCACTGAAACTTCCACCTATCAATCTCTTCCCACACAAGGTAAATGGTTCTTGACCAAGGAAAATATCTCCTTCTAGCCTCACAGGCCCATTCTATTCTGTCGTCATTTCATAACCTCTTCCATCTAGGTTACAAGCCGCTAGCCTGTCTCTTAGAACCTCTCATTTCCTTTCCATCCTAGAAATCTATTCTCAAAGAAATCACTTCTCAGTGTTTCGTCTGCTATTCTACTACTCCTCAGGAATTTCTCAGGCCCCCTCCCTTTCCTACACATCAAGCTCAGGGATTTACCCTTGCCCAGGACTGGCAAATTGACTTTACTCACATGCCCCGAGTCAGAAAACTAAAATATCTCTTAGTCTAGGTAGACACTTTCACTGGATGGGTAGAGGCCTTTCCCACAGGATCTGAGAAGGCCACTGCGGTCATTTCTTTCCTTCTTTCTCGGTTTGGCCTTCATACCTCTATACAGTCTGATAATGACCAGCCTTTAATAGTCAAATCACCCAAGCAGTTTCTCAGGCTCTTGGGATTCAGTGAAACCTTTATATCCTTTAGCATCCTCAATCTTTAGGAAATGTAGAATGGACTAATGGTCTTTTAAAAACACACCTCACCAAGCTCAGTCCCCGACATAAAAAGGACTAGACAATACTTCTACCACTTTCCCTTCTCAGAATTCAGGCCTGTCCTTGGAATGCTAGAGGCGACTGCCCATTTAAGCTCCTGTATAGGCACTCCTTTTTATTAGGTCCCAGTCTCATTCCAGACACCAGCCCACCTTGAACTGCACCCCAAAAACTTAGAGCCTAAAAACTCACCAACCAAGCAAGTAATTACGCTGAACCCCCCCCCCCTTAGGCTCTCTCTAATTAGATGTCCTAGGTCCTCCCAATTCTTAGTCCTTTAATACCTGTTTTTTCTCCTTTTCTTATACAGACCTTGTGTCTTCCGTTTAGTTTTTCAATTCATACAAAACCGCATCCAGGCCATCACCAATCATTCTATGTGACAAATGCTCCTTCTAACAACCCCATAATATCACCTTTTACCACAAGATCTCCCTTCAGCTTAATCTCTCCCACTCTAGGTTCCCACACCACCCCAATCCCACTTGAAGCAGCCCTGAGAAACATCGCCCATTCTCTCTCTCCATACCACCCCTCAAAAACTTTTGCTGCCCCAACACTTCAACACTATTTTGTCTTATTTTTCTTAATATAAGAAGGCAGGAATGTCAGGCCTCTGAGCCCAAGCCAAGCCATCGTATTCCCTGAGACTTGCACATACATGTCCAGATGGCCTGAAGTAACCAAAGAATCACAAAAGAAGTGAAAATGCCCTGCGCACCTTAAATGATGACATTCCAGCACAGAAGAAGTGAAAATGGCCAGTCCTTGCCTTAAGTGATGACATTACCTTGTGAAATTCCTTTTCCTGGCTCATCCTGGCTCAAAAGCTCCACCACTGAGCACCTTGTGACCCCACTCCTGCCCTCCAGAGAACAACCCCCCTTTGACTGTAATTTTCCTTTACCTACCCAAATCCTATAAAACGGCCACACTTCGCTCTCTTTTCGGACTCAGCCCACCTGCACCCAGGTGATTAAAAAGCTTTATTGCTCACACAAAGCCTGTTTGGTGGTCTCTTCACACGGACGTGCATGACACCACTTTGAAGGCTTTCTTGCCTCTACCAGGACAAACTCAGTTCTTTATCTCTTTTCTGAATTTTCCTGGTACTTTTACTCTGAATATACTGCTTAATTAACATTCTGCCTTGTACCTAGGACTAACACACTAAATTCCCAGAAGACAAAGTAGGAGAATACAATAACAGGATATAAAATTTTAACAGCCAAGTTAGAATGAATTTATGGGTGACCTTTATTGGGCAAAAGAAAATGTTGTTAGTGTAAGATTTAGGGGTGTAGTGACCAAGGCGTAAACTAGAATGGCAGCAATGAAAGGGAAGAGTCCCGAGTAACATGGGAAACATTTACACTGCATGTTTCACATGTCCGTGTGAAGAGATCACCAAACAGGGTTTGTGTGAGCAACATGGCTGTTTATTTCACTCAGGTGCAGGCGGGCTGAGTCCGAAAAAGGAGTCAGCAAAGGGTGGTAGGATTATCATTGGTTCTTACAGGTTTTGGGACAGGCGGTGAAGTTAAGAGCAATGTTTTGGGGACAGGGGATGAAGCTCAACAAGTACATTCCCAAGGGTGGGGAGAATTACAAAGAAACTTCTTAAGAGTTGGGTAGATTACAAAGTGCATCGATCAGTTAGGGTGAGCAGAAACAAATCACAATCCGTTAAGTTATTTTCACTTCTGTGGATCTTCAGTTGCTTCAGGCCATCTGGATGTATACATGCAGGTCACTGGGGATATGATGGCTTAGCTTGGGTTTAGAGGCCTGACACTGAAGGCTTGCATTTGGGCTTTTATTAGCTTTAACAACGAGGTATCTAAACCTGCACAGTTTCACAAACACCCATGTTAAAACATTCCAGCTACCATCTCAAAACTCTCTCAAAACTCAGGGTCTCACTGGAAGAGAAAGTGACTCCACGTAGAATTCCTCAGGGAGACATTCACTTCCATCATTGGCTGACCACGAGCTTTAGACAGCCTCTACTGCACCCGCATACCAAGGACACCACATCCACATCAGCCGACAAGTCATAAATAGTCTTGGAAATACGTGGAAAGGTCAAATTTACGTAAGCAATTAAATTCTCTTTTAAATTTTAAGGAAACACAAACATGCCTTTGCTTTAGTTAAGGCATTTGAGAGCAAAATGTATTAATACTTTGAATCTGCCAAGCAGACACAATCTGGGTTTGACCGTTCTCTGCGGGTGAAGGTGAAGGCTGAGCACGGGGCCGCTCTCCTTCCAAGTCCCAGCCGCGCCCTCTCACCCAGTTTCCCATCCTGCACCGCGCCGCACGTCCCCCACCATTCAGCGCCA
>NW_012098432.1:5469260-5474250 GCF_000951045.1 Mandrillus leucophaeus
CTCTCTTTAGAATATCGTTTTTCTTTCTCTGGTAAACCCTCCAAATATTTACCCCGGGAATCCCACCTTTTTCCGAAGTGACCCGGTCTCTGTGTCAGAACCACGGGAAAAATGAAAATGGAGCAGCTACTCCTTGAGATACTTAATATGTTTAGTAAGCTTTTCGTTGTGTAATATGGTGGAGGACGCTTCCACGTTGCCTACGGGGGAAAAAAAGTAAAAGAAAAAACCTACCGCAGGATTTTATGTGAACTTGTCTGTATATCCTAGTACTGGGTCTTAACAGATTCTAAATAAGTTTGTCATTAGATGCACTTTGGTATCTTAAATATTCTTGACATGTTCACACGACTGCCATTTAGATGTCACTTAAAATTAAGTTAAAGTTATGTCTTTCACCAAAAAAGCTGAGGTTTTAGAATAATCCTAAAGAATTGCTGCCCATATTTTACTGCTGTTATTCAAGTTAATGTGCAGTGAAGGCAGAAATTGTGGGATTTCAGCTATTTTTAACTCCAACACCAGAAAAGCAGATTTCTGAACCTTCCAAGGAAGGATCTAAAAAAAACCTGATAGAGAAAACGTATACCCTTTTTCTCTTCTTTAACCCATAAAACTAACACTCTTATATTCCCAAGAAATGCACAAAAGTGTTCAATTCTAGTGGTGCTATTTCGATATTTGGAATTTCATTGTTCTAGACAGAGAGCCCGAGGTAATAAAACCAATATTCATATAGCATTAGGCTTTCAAAACATTATCTTACTTTAATCGTTCAAAAATACACAGTGAGATTAGCACCATTTTTCGGTTTTGAACGGAAGCTATAAGCAGTTTGTAACCTGTCTACGGCCATAAATATAGTTGTGGAACCTAGATTCAAATTCAGCAATTGTAACTCCAGATCCCTTCCTATTTCTGTTTTCTATTTGTAAACCACCTCTCTAACTGGCTAACTTTGTTGTGTAATTAACAGGTTGATGGACATTGTATTCTGGTAATAGCAACCTTTGCACTTTGTTCTATGTAACATATTTTCCTGAACAGTCACATGTGAAGTGACTTTTTCCCTATTTAAAGTCTCTCGGTTGGCCGGACGCGGTGGCTCACGCCTGTAATCCTAGCACCGTGGGAGGACTAGGCGGGTGGATCACTCAAGGCCAGAAGTTCAAGACCAGCCTGGCCAACGTAGGGAAACCCTGTCTTTACTGAAAATACGAAAAATTAGCTGGGCGTGGTAGCATACGCCTGTAATCCCAGGAGACTGAGTTTGCAATGAGCAGAGATCTCCCCACTGCATTCCAGCCTGGGTGACAGAGGGAGACTCTGTCAAAAAAAAGTCTCTCAGTAGACCATTTAACCTGGTTTGAGTTCTGACTTTTGTGCATGGGATTTAAAAACGCATTTATAATAGTCAGTTTTTTTGTTCTGATTTTTGCGGAATGTTTTCCTTTGTTATGGAACCTAGTGACCAATTAGGATACTAACAGAAAGATAAGTATAGCAAGGTGGTTAATAGCATGGGCTCTTGATAGTAAATGTTAGAATCCTGGTTGCACTAATAGTAGAGTGACTTTGCCTAATTTAGTTGACTTTCTGAGCCTTCGTTTCTTCACATGCGAAAATGGAATAAAAGTAATAACTTAATCCTAGACTTGACCTAGGATTCAGTGAATTAACCTGTGTAATGTGACTGTAAATCAGAGTAGATTTGGTCTGTGACTGCTGGACAATAAGGACCAGAGAAACGGTTTCACTTTTTTTTTTTTTTTGAGACGAAGTCTTGCTCTGTCACCCAGGCTGGAATGCAATGGTGCAGTTTAGGCTCACTGCAACCTCCGCCTCCTGGGTTCAAGTGATTCGCCTGCCTCAGCCTCCCGAGTAGCTGGGACTACATACCACCACACCTGGCTTACTTTTGTATTTTTAGTAGAAATGGGGTTTCACCATGTTGGTCAGACTGGTCTCAAACCCCTGACCTTGTGATCCACCCACCTCAGTCTCCCAAAGTGCTGGGATTACACGCATGAGCCACCCCGCCTGGCACTGTTTCACTTTCAAAATAAAATGAATGAAGTTGCAAAGATAATGCGAGTTTTCATACTCTGTGTGTGTGTGGTTTTTCTTTAATTGTAGTATGAGTTATGTTATTTTGAAAGCGCTGTTTCAGTTACAAATATTTGATACTCTTAATTATATTGTCACCTTCCATGTAGGAAATCCTCTGTATAAGTTGAAATTGTCATCTACAAAGACAGTTTCTTTTTACAGATTTTGAAAAACATAAGAATTTAAATGTAGAAACTTTAGTATATTCTTCAGCTTCTCTTTTCTCTTAGTATCTCAGCTTGTTAAAATTGCCAGATGGTTCAATTAAACTCTTTTACAGTGAAAATTGTGTAATTTTGGCTGTCCTGACACCTTTATACAGGAACACCATTGTGGTTCCCAGTTTGGCGGCTTTAATAAATGCAAATTTTTACTTTTGTATCCATTAAGCTGTCATGAATATAAAAATGGGTTGCAAAACAATAATATATGTATATTTGATTGTTTGTTTCTTTATATGTTCCTTTGAAGAAATATGAGTATATTTCACATCCTAAGACAAGAAATGTATTAGTAGTTTAGAACAGGGATGGCAAACGTTTTTTGAAAAGGAGCGGATAGTATATGTTTTTGGCTTTGTGAACCATATGGTCACTGTGGTAACTACTTAGATCTGCTGTGAAAGCAGCAATAGACAGCATGATGTGGCTGCCATAGTTTGGTGACTCCTTGCTCAGAACATTGTAAGAATGCCTGTAGACAGCAGAAAATACAGAACATGGTTTTATGCTAATTTGTTTTGTTAGAGTGGGGTATCCTAAAAAATGAGATCCTCTGAGGGGAAGGTTCCCAGAGGCATGCATGGGAGGCTCACAGGGACAGGGTATCAAAGTTGATGGACTAGGCAACTATTGAACACAGTATGTTCACTTTCCACCTATCGTTCTCCCCACCCCAACTCTCCAACCATCAAAGTCCTAGGAGCTTATAAGATACCCAGAATAGTGGTCCTACGTCTACTAGTACCCTTGACTGTTGTTTGTCCTAAATCCTCCACTTCAGTAGTGTAAATACCACTGACTTTATTTTCATTACTTTTTAAAAACATCTCCTCTGTCATAGGAGTTTATATAACTGGTAATTGACTTATTTAAATTATGATTGAAGGCATTTAAATAGTGATGACTTTAAAAACTATGAGTATGGTCAAACAAGTTGTTGTACTCACAATTATGAGTAGTCTCTTATCTGATTAATGTTTAATTATCAAATTTATTTTAATAAAAGTGTTCTTTACAGGTCCTGAGATGTATTTCTCGTTTTCATTGGAGATCACAGCATACAAAAGCCGATCGACAGCGTGAACCAGGATTAGGATTTAGTTTTGGTATATGTTCTATTCTATCTTTTGACTTTAAACTTAACACATATGAAGCTCTGTCTATGTATTTGTTTGGAGTACGTTTGTAAATAAACTTAATAATGTCTTTCAATGAGTAGGACCAGTCCACTGTCCACAGATCGTTCACAGTAACTCACACCCATTTTTCCTGATCTCATTTTCTTCCTCGGTATACTATACTATACATTAGATCTGTGTTAGTAGTATACATACACTTATATTCCTTCCTTTTTTTCTAAGTGTTTAGCCCAAAATCAATGAGATTTACTGATATATATGAATAGTCTTCAACTTACATATCTGAATGCCACAAATACATTTTAAAACACTTGTTAGATTACAATGCTAGGTGCCTGGTAATAAGCTAAAGCTTGTTTTTGCTATAATATATCCAAATTGCAATTTTGGTACTATTAGGTGAAGTTCTCACTCCTGGCACCAGGGAGCCATGTGGTTGTTGTAGGGAAAAGGAATATGATTTTTCTTCCTCTGTCCTCTATAAAATGAAAACCACAGTCAAAAAATGTGAAATAATAATATCTATCTTTGGCATTCTTGGCCATCTAAAGTGCTTCTTCAAAATTTTTATTTTTTCTCTAGTTAAAAACCATTTACTCAATTCATTTGGTCTCAGAAAATAGTTAAAGGCAGCTGAGATAACTCACAGCTAGGTACAAATGACAATCTCAAAGTTCTCCAGAGTTATTGTTTGTTTTTATTATTATGTTTTTAAAGATTTTTCCCTTTTCTTTATAAAGTTTTTTTTTTGGTTTTTTAACCAGAATTTAATGAAGTTTTTCTTTTTCTTTTTCTTTTAGAAAAGATGAGGTTTCATTGTCTCATTATGTTGCCCAGGCCAATCTTGAACTCCTGGGCTCAAGCAGTTCTCTTATTTCAGCTTTCCAAAGTGCCGGGATTATAGGCATGAGCCACTGCACCCAGACCAAATGAAAATTTGCTGTGTTTTGTTTTTTTCTTTCTGTGACCTCTAGCCAAAGACTGAATGAAAATTTTCTTTTCTTTTCTTTCTTTCTTTTTTTTTTTTTTTTTTTTTTTTGAGACAGAGTCTCACTTTGTCACCCACACTGCTGTGCAGTGGCTCACTGCAACCTCTGCCTCCCAGGTTCAAGTGATTCTCCTGCCTTAACCTCCTGAGTAGCTGGGACTACAGGTGTGGGTCACCTTGCCTGGCTAATTTCTGTATTTTTAGTAGGGATGGGGTTTTGCCATGTTGGCCAGGCTGGTCTCAAACTCCTGATGACAAGTGAACCACCCTCCTCTGCCTCCCAAAGTTCTGGGATTGCAGGCATGAACCACTGTGCCCAGCCTGAATGAAAATTTTCTTTTTTTTTTTCTTTTTCTTTTTTCTCTTTCTGTAACCCAAGACTAAATGAAAGTTTTCAAGCAGTATGAGGATAGCTGTTTGGGATGGTCTTCCTCTGTCACTCAGGCTGGATTGCAGTGGCTCCATCTGGGCTTATTGCAACCTCTGCCTCCTGGGTTCAAGCGATTCTCTTACCTCAGCCACCCAAGTAGCTG
>NW_012098432.1:5474300-5477065 GCF_000951045.1 Mandrillus leucophaeus
GTATACTATACTATACATTAGATCTGTGTTAGTAGTATACATACACTTATATTCCTTCCTTTTTTTCTAAGTGTTTAGCCCAAAATCAATGAGATTTACTGATATATATGAATAGTCTTCAACTTACATATCTGAATGCCACAAATACATTTTAAAACACTTGTTAGATTACAATGCTAGGTGCCTGGTAATAAGCTAAAGCTTGTTTTTGCTATAATATATCCAAATTGCAATTTTGGTACTATTAGGTGAAGTTCTCACTCCTGGCACCAGGGAGCCATGTGGTTGTTGTAGGGAAAAGGAATATGATTTTTCTTCCTCTGTCCTCTATAAAATGAAAACCACAGTCAAAAAATGTGAAATAATAATATCTATCTTTGGCATTCTTGGCCATCTAAAGTGCTTCTTCAAAATTTTTATTTTTTCTCTAGTTAAAAACCATTTACTCAATTCATTTGGTCTCAGAAAATAGTTAAAGGCAGCTGAGATAACTCACAGCTAGGTACAAATGACAATCTCAAAGTTCTCCAGAGTTATTGTTTGTTTTTATTATTATGTTTTTAAAGATTTTTCCCTTTTCTTTATAAAGTTTTTTTTTTGGTTTTTTAACCAGAATTTAATGAAGTTTTTCTTTTTCTTTTTCTTTTAGAAAAGATGAGGTTTCATTGTCTCATTATGTTGCCCAGGCCAATCTTGAACTCCTGGGCTCAAGCAGTTCTCTTATTTCAGCTTTCCAAAGTGCCGGGATTATAGGCATGAGCCACTGCACCCAGACCAAATGAAAATTTGCTGTGTTTTGTTTTTTTCTTTCTGTGACCTCTAGCCAAAGACTGAATGAAAATTTTCTTTTCTTTTCTTTCTTTCTTTTTTTTTTTTTTTTTTTTTTTTGAGACAGAGTCTCACTTTGTCACCCACACTGCTGTGCAGTGGCTCACTGCAACCTCTGCCTCCCAGGTTCAAGTGATTCTCCTGCCTTAACCTCCTGAGTAGCTGGGACTACAGGTGTGGGTCACCTTGCCTGGCTAATTTCTGTATTTTTAGTAGGGATGGGGTTTTGCCATGTTGGCCAGGCTGGTCTCAAACTCCTGATGACAAGTGATCCACCCTCCTCTGCCTCCCAAAGTTCTGGGATTGCAGGCATGAACCACTGTGCCCAGCCTGAATGAAAATTTTCTTTTTTTTTTTCTTTTTCTTTTTTCTCTTTCTGTAACCCAAGACTAAATGAAAGTTTTCAAGCAGTATGAGGATAGCTGTTTGGGATGGTCTTCCTCTGTCACTCAGGCTGGATTGCAGTGGCTCCATCTGGGCTTATTGCAACCTCTGCCTCCTGGGTTCAAGCGATTCTCTTACCTCAGCCACCCAAGTAGCTGAGATTACAGGTGTGGACCACCACGCCTGGCTAATTTTTATGTTACTAGTAGAGATGATGTTTCGCCATGTTGGCAACGTTAGTCTCGAACTCCTGGCCTCAAGTGATCCACCCGTCTTGGCCTCCCAAAGTGGGATATGGGCATGAGCCACCATGCCCAGCCAGGGCAGTGGATCTTACTGAGATAATTAGCATTAATTTGGTATGATTGCTTGTCACTTACAATTTTTGACGCTCACTAGTAAGAGCCTCGCAGGAGAAATCTATGGTGGTTCACTGAGTGACAGAGGATGAGATAGATATAATTGTTTGGGAGGGAGATTTTGAAGTTCAATACGGGTCTATTCCTTGAACCAGTTGCATCTGGTTCTTTATCTGTAAAATGAAAATATCTATAACACAGAATTTCTATGAAGATTAAGTTATATGCTGTATTTAAAGCCCCTAGCACATAGTGACTGGATCAAAGTAGTTTCTCAATAAATAATACATAATACATCCTTGTCATTTCTACTTTTTTTTTTTTTTAAAGAGGGTTTCACTCTGTCATCCAAGTTGGAGTGCAGTGATATAGCTCACTGCAACCTTGACTTCTGGGGCTCCATGGATTCTCCGGCCTCAGCCTCCTGAGCAGTTAGGACAACAGGTCCATGTCACCACACCCAGCTGATTTTTGAAATTTTTAAATGTTTTGTAGAGACAGGATCTTGCTATGTCACCCAGGCTGGCCCCAAACTCCTGGCCTCAAATGGTTCGCCTTCCTCAGCCTCCCAAAATTCTGGGATTATAGGTGTGAGCCACCATGCTCAGACTTTCTCTACCCTCTCTCTACCTACAAGATTGATATCAACTGGCACCAATCTTAGAAGTAAAGCTGTGATATAGAGAACACTGGACTGAAACTCTATACTTCCGCTAATTCATTGTAAGACTGATATTAGAATTTCCTTACTCTGCATTAGTTTATCTATAAAAGGATTTGATCTTATGCTCTTCAATTCAGCACCAAAATTCTATTTTTATGTATTATTTCTCACTCCCCATGCAATGATTACTATAGTCTTAAACATTCTTTTCTGCATTTGCTCTCATTTTTCTTGCTTGAAATACCCTGTTATCTCTTTTAAATTTTACCTAATCTTTGACGTTAGATGCAACCACATTAAAACACAAGGATACCATGGATTTGAAAAGATGCAGTTAGCAATTGGCTACTCTCAATCAAGCCATCATACTAATTTCATTAATTTTAAAACAATAATCCCTTATTTTATGTAAACAAATTGTTGGACACCATTTATTAGCATTGCAGCAGGATTTTGTTATTATCTTTTGAAAAACCTTTCTACCACTTTTACCAGTTGCTTTGTGCTAATTTATAAACTTTGAGTTGTAA
>NW_012098432.1:5477115-5480824 GCF_000951045.1 Mandrillus leucophaeus
CTAATTCATTGTAAGACTGATATTAGAATTTCCTTACTCTGCATTAGTTTATCTATAAAAGGATTTGATCTTATGCTCTTCAATTCAGCACCAAAATTCTATTTTTATGTATTATTTCTCACTCCCCATGCAATGATTACTATAGTCTTAAACATTCTTTTCTGCATTTGCTCTCATTTTTCTTGCTTGAAATACCCTGTTATCTCTTTTAAATTTTACCTAATCTTTGACGTTAGATGCAACCACATTAAAACACAAGGATACCATGGATTTGAAAAGATGCAGTTAGCAATTGGCTACTCTCCTCAATCAAGCCATCATACTAATTTCATTAATTTTAAAACAATAATCCCTTATTTTATGTAAACAAATTGTTGGACACCATTTATTAGCATTGCAGCAGGATTTTGTTATTATCTTTTGAAAAACCTTTCTACCACTTTTACCAGTTGCTTTGTGCTAATTTATAAACTTTGAGTTGTAAGGAGCAGTAAGCCTAGGCTTGGTGTCTCATGCTTGTAATCCCAGCACTTTAGGAGACCAAGGCAGGAGGATTGCTTGAGGCCAGGAGTTCAAGACCAGCCTGGCATCATAGTGAGACCCCGTCTCTATGAAAAAAAAAATAAAAAGAAAAAATGAAATAGGGTGAGGTGGCTCCCAGCACTTTGGGAGGCCGAGATGGGAGAATCACTTGAGCCTAGGAGTTCCAGACCAGCTTGGACAACATGGCAAAACCCTGTCTCTATAAAAATTACAAAAATTAGCCAGATATGGTGGCATGTGCCTGTGGTCCCAGCTAGTTGAGAAGCTGTGCTGGGAAGATCATTTGAGGCCAGGAGGTCGAGGCTACAGTGAGTCATAATTGTACCACTGCACTCCAGCCTGAGTGACAAAATGAGACTGTCTGAAAAAGAAAAAAAAAAAAGGTAAAATTAAAATCACGACGATGATATTCTTATATGACACTTTGAAATAAGTTGTATTGCTTTATGTCACTGAATGTGTTTCATTTATTTCGTTAGATTGATTCTTGTCATCAGGGAGATGTCTTGCATATTAGTTTCCCTTCAGTGTCAGTAAACATTTGATAAATTGGCTTAGGAACTAATAATAAGTTAAACATTTTTTATATCACCAATTGGAAAAGAAAAACTCACTTGAGCTCTACAGGTTAATATCTGTTACTCATTTGTAAAAGTTAGAAATCTCACCTATTTCCTTTAGCATTTGTGTTGACATAGGTTTATTTACATTGTGTAGTGAACTCTTGATTAGTCAGAAAATGCACTGTAGTCTGACTTTTCTGATTAATCAAGGATTTAAGTCCCCACAGTAAATACACATTTCTACATACTGACTTCATGGGACATTTTTCCTTAACTTGTTATCCAGTTTTAACCTTTTCTAAATAACTTTCCCTTAGAGTTCACTGAACAGCAAAAAGAATTTCAAGCTACTGCTCGTAAATTTGCCAGAGAGGAAATCATCCCAGTGGCTGCAGAATATGATAAAACTGGTGAAGTAGGTGTATACATTTTAAAGAGGGAAAAATCTTTTACATTTTTTACAAGATTATGTAATCAAACTGTTTGGATATCAAAATATATTTTAATTCAGTTCTTTTCTTTTTCTTCTAGTATCCGGTCCCCCTAATTAGAAGAGCCTGGGAACTTGGTTTAATGAATCCGCACATTCCAGAGAATTGTGGTGAGCTTTTTTATATTTTTAATACTAGAATGCATATGAGTAAGAAAAATTGTGGAACTCTACTCAGTCATTGTTTTCAAATATTTCTTGCCATTAAATGACTTTCTAGCTTTGTCATCCTGCTCAGACTACAGTGTTTGCCCACTTTTGGAAGCTTGTACTCTATACTTAGATGCATTTTTCCTTCTTCTAAATGGTTCCAACCTTAATTTGCACCTAAACCTCAGTAACTTCTGTTTCTAGAGTTGGTCAATTTGTTGCATTTTATTCCTATCTTCTATATTACATTTTATTGAGTCTTTTTTTGTGAACTATCATTCTTTTCCTCAGACCCAGTTTGAGTTGAATTGAGTTTTAACACAATCAAGTTAGAACAGGAATATAGGTTCAAATTACAAATAGTAAAATAATTTTTTGAAAATTTTAGAACTTACTTTAGAAAAGTATAATTTCTTCTTGTGCCAGCCAGAACACATGTAGATATTATATTGCAGATTTTCTTTTAAAACAAATTTTGGTCATACTGAAAGCAATTAAAATAGTTTACCTTTATTTCTGTTGTGATGTACTACATATTATAATGTGTTAAAACATTTTGATACTGTAGGAGGTCTTGGACTTGGAACTTTTGATGCTTGTTTAATAAGTGAAGAAGTGGCTTATGGATGTACAGGGGTTCAGACTGCTATTGAAGCAAATTCTTTGGGGGTAAGTGACTTAGAAAATTAACTACCTAACTGTGAGCTCTTGTTAATGAGATAGTTACTCCTGAAGAAGCTGGATTTTTAGAAGAAAAAAAGCAGAGTCAGTTACTACTAGGTAAGGTTAGTGGGTAAACACAGTTTTCTTTAAAGAGGAACACAAGATTCAGCATTGAAGCCTGGAGTTCTGATTTCAAGGCTTGATCACTCTGCTTGTTGTCTCTAGTACTTGGACTTCTGACAGTCCTTCTGGGGAAACTGTATACTTTGGCTGCAGCGTCAGTGGCAATTCTTAGGTAAAGCCAAGGGCTAAATTCAGCTTTCAGGAACAGGATTGGGATGGTTTGCTGCCACTACTGGCAGTACTGAAATTTAGCAAGCAATTTTTTTTATTATTATTATACTTTAAGTTCTAGGGTACATGTGCACAACATGCAGTTTTATTACATATGTATGTATATATGTGCCATGTTTGTGTGCTGCACCCATTAACTAGTCATTTACGTTAGGTATATATCCTAATGCTATCCGTCCGTCCTACTACCACCCCACGACAGGCCCTGGTGTGTGATGTTCCCCACCCTGTGTCCAAGTGTTCTCATTGTTCAATTCCCACCTATGAGTGAGAACATGCGGTGTTTGGTTTTCTGTCCTTGCGATAGTTTGCTCAGAGTGATGGTTTCCAGCTTCATCCATGTCCCTGCAAAGGACACGAACTCATCCTTTTTTATGGCTGCATAGTATTCCATGGTGTATATGTGCCACATTTTCTTAATCCAGTCTATCATTGATGGACATTTGGGTTGGTTCCAAGTCTTTGCTATTGTGATTAGTGTCGGGATAAACATGTGTGCATGTGTCTTTATAGTAGCATGATTTATAATCCTTTGGGTATATACCCAGAAATGGAATGGCTGGGTCAAATGGTATTTCTAGTTCTAGATCCCTGAAGAATCGCCACACTGTCTTCCACAATGGTTGAACTAGTTTACAGTCCCACCAACAGTGTAAAAGTGTTCCTATTTCTCCACATCCTCTCCAGCACCTGTTGTTTCCTGACTTTTTGATGATTGCCATTCTAACTGCTGTTGGTAGATGGTATCTCATTGTGGTTTTGATTTTCATTTATCTAACGACCAGTGATGATGAGCATTTTTTCATGTGTCTATTGACTGCATGAGTATCTTCTTCTGAGAAGTGTCTGTATTTATACTTTGCCCAATTTTTGATGGCGTTGTTTTTTTTCTTGTAAATTTGTTTAAGTTCTTTGTAGATTCGTGATATTAGCCCTTTGTCAGATG
>NW_012098432.1:5481950-5484391 GCF_000951045.1 Mandrillus leucophaeus
AGGGTGTATGTGTTCAGGAATTTATCCATTTCTTCTAGATTTTCTAGTTTATTTGGGAAGAGGTGTTTATAGTATTCTCCGATGGTAGTTTGTATCTCTGTGGGGTCGGTGGTGATATCCCCTTCATCATTTTTTATTGCATCTATTTGATTCTTCTTTTTTTCTTTATTGGTCTTACTAGCAGTCTATCAATTTTGTTGATCTTTTCAAAAAATCAGCTCTGTATTCATTGATTTTTTGAAGGGTTTGTGTTTAGTGCTTCCTTAAGGAGCTCTTGTAAGGCAGGCCTGGTAGTGACAGAATCTCTCAGCATTTGCTTGTCTGTAAAGGATTTTATTTCTCCTTCACTTATGAAGCTTAGTTTAGCTGGATATGAAATTGTGGGTTGAAAATTCTTTTCTTTAAGAATGTTGAATATTGGCCCCCAATCTCTTCTGGCTTGTAGGGTTTCTGCTGAGAGATCCACTGTTAGTCTGATGGGCTTCCCTTTGTGGGTAACCCGACCTTTCTCTCTGGCTGCACTTAACATTTTTTCCTTCATTTCAACCTTGGTGAATCTGACAATTATGTGTCTTAGAGTTGCTCTTCTTGAGGAATATATTTGTGGTGTTCTCTGTATTTCCTGAATTTGAACGTTTTCTTGCCTTTCTAGGTTGGGGAAGTTCTCCTGGATAATATCCTGAAGAGTATTTTTCAACTTGGTTCCATTCTGTTCTCCCCATCACTTTCAGGTACACCAATCAGATGTAGATTTGGTCTTTTCACATAGTCCCATATTTCTTGGAGGCTTTGTTCGTTTCTTTTTACTCTTTTTCTCTAAACTTCTCTTCTCACTTCATTTCATTCGTTTGATCTTCAATCACTGATACCTTTTCTTCCATTTGATCAAATCAGCTACTGAAGCTTGTGTGTGCATCACGTACTTCTCATGCCATGGTTTTCAACTCCATCAGGTCATTTAAAGTCTTCTCTATGCTGTTTATTCTAGTTAACCATTATCTAATCTTTTTTCAAGGTTTTTAGCTTCTTTGTGATGGGTTCAAACATCCTTCTTTAGCTCAGAGTAGTTTGTTATTACCAATCTTCTGAAGCCTTCTTCTCTCAACTCGTCAAAGTAATTCTCCATCTAGCTTTGTTCCGTTTTTGGTGAGGAGCTGCGTTCCTTTGGAGGAGAAGAGGCACTCTGAGTTTTAGAGTTTTCAGCTTTTCTGCTCTGGTTTCTCCCCATCTTTGGGCTTTTATCTAACTTTGGTCTTTGATGATGGTGACATACAGATGGGGTTTTGGTGTGGATGTCCTCTCTGTTTGTTAGTTTTCCTTCTATTGGTCTGGACCCTCAGCTGCAGGTCTGTTGGAATTTGCTGGAAGTCCACTCCAGACCCTGTTTGCCTCGGTATCACCAGCGGAGGCTGCAGAACCACAAATATTGTAGAACGGCAAATGTTGCTGCCTGATCATTCCTCTGGAAGCTTCATCTGAGAGGGGCACCCAGCCATATGAGGTGTCAGTCGGCCCCTACTGGGAGGTGCCTTCCAGTTGGGCTACTTGGGGGTCAGGGACCCACTTGAGGAGGCAGTCAGTCAGTTCTCAGATCTCAAAATCCATGCTGGTAGGACCACTATTCTGTTGAAAGCTGTCAGACAAGGACGTTTAAGTCTGCAGAAATTTCTGCTGCCTTTTGTTCAGCTATGCCCTGCCCCCAGAGGTGGAGTCTACAGAGGCAGGCAGGCCTTCTTGAACTGCGGTGGGTTCCACTGAGATCCAGCTTCCCTTTCCCGGCCTCTTTGTTTACCTACTCAAGCCTCAGCAATGGCGGGCGCCCCTCCCCCAGCCTCGCTGCTGCATTGCAGTTTGATCTCAGACTGCTATGCTAGCAGTTAGCAAGGCTTCGTGGGCATGGGACCCTCCAAGCCAGGTTCGGGATATAATCTCCTGGCATGCTGTTAGCTAAGACCTTTGAGAAAGAACAGTATTAGGGTGAGAGTGACCCAATTTTCCAGGTTCAGTCTGTCACGGCTTCCCTTGGCTAGGAAAGGGAATTCCCTGACCCTTTGCACTTCCTGGTTGAGGCAATACCTCACCCTGCTTTGGCTCACAGTCCATGGGCTACACCAACTGTCCGACAAGCCCCAGTGAGATGAACCCAGTACCTCAGTTGGAAATGCAGAAATCACCCATCTTCTGCATCACTCACGCTGGGAGCTGTAGACTGGAGCTGTTCCTATTTGGCCATCTTGGAACCTCCCCCTGTTTTGTTTTGTTTTGTTTTGTTTTGTTTTGTTTTGTTTTGTTTTGTTTGAGACAGAGTCTCACTGTGTTGCCCAGGCTGGAGTGCAGTGGCGCGATCTTGGCTCACTGGAAGCTCCACCTCCCGGGTTCACGCCATTCTCCTGTCTCAGCCTCTTGAGTAGCTGGGACTACAGGCGCCCACCACCATGCCC
>NW_012098432.1:5485706-5486212 GCF_000951045.1 Mandrillus leucophaeus
TTTCCAGGAGAAGACAGATCTACTTGTGATGTCTTTGGGATGTCAAAAAGTGTCATAATAATCCCTTACTTCAGGAGAGAGAGATCTATTTAATGGAGCATTCTACACTTCAAGAACTGAGTCATTGTGTCAGGAAGTTCAGATTGAATGTAGGGCAATGTGTGTTTGAACTAGTAGTGTTTTGAATTAGTAAAAAATTAATGTTGGTTGGTCGTGGGGGCTCACGCCTGTAATCCCAGCACTTTGAGAGTGGGAGGCAGGTGGATCACCTGAGGTCAGGAGTTTGAGACCAGCGTAGCCAAAATGGAGAAACCCCATCTCTACTAAAAATACAAAAATTAGCTGGATGAGGTGGCGCTTGTCAGCTGCTCGGGAGGCTGAGGCATGAGAATCTCTTGAACCCAGGAGGCAGAGGTTGCTAAGTAAAGATGGCGACACTGCACTCCAGCCTGGGCAACAGAGTGAGACTCTGTCTCAAAAAAAAAAAAGCAGTTAATGTGGGCTGG
>NW_012098432.1:5491832-5493146 GCF_000951045.1 Mandrillus leucophaeus
AAAAATGATCAAATAAGAAGCCAAGAACAGGCCAGGCATGGTGGCTCATGTCTGTAATCCTAACACTTTGGGAAGCCAAGGCAGGAAGACTGCTTGAGGCCAGGAGTTCAAGACCAGCCTGGACAACGTTGAGAGACTCTGCCACCAGTATATATATAATATATAGTATATGTTATATATACTATATATTATGTATACAAAATATACATTATATAATATATTGTATAATATATAACATATTGTATAATATATGTTATATAGTAATACTATAATATATAGTATTAGTATACATTATATATTAATGCTATATATTGTATATGTAATATATAGTATTATATCTGTCTCTTATACACATCTAGATGTGTAAGGTTACACACACACACACACACACACACACACACACAGGCTCTATTCTTAAACTGTTGTTTACGTAAGAATTTTTACTTCTTGTTTACTCAAACATATTTCAATCTAAGGTGTGGTTGTTATACTGAAATACAGTAGATTTATTAGTTTTGAGCAAATAATGAGAATTCATCTTAACAGAAAATAATACTTGAAAATAAATGATTTTTATTTCAGACACCTAAATTTCAAGCGAACTGTTTAATAAAGGCATTTGTACATATTTGCTAGGAAATCTGCAATTTTTTTAAACAATTGAGAGTTTAGCTAAACATTCTCACTATTGTCTATAAGAACTGTGTGAAACATCTAGATTGTTCTCCTGTAGAGTATAGTCAGCTCTCCATATCCATGAGGGAATAGTTTAGGACCTGTTGTACTCCACATCAGTATTTTTGGTTGCCAAGTCCCTTATACAAAATGTACAGTTAGCCCTTCGTATCTGTGGGTTTTGATCCACAGTTGGTTGAATTCCAAAACTCGTGGATGCCAAAGGCAAACTTTTAAAAAATTAAAATTTTATAACTTTTCTGATTATAAAATACTGAGTATAGAAATTTAGAAATGTTTAAAGTAGAACAAAAGTATCTGTTATCCCTCAGATATGGAGTTAATTATTATTACTTCCTTATTGTAGTGCCTACCAGATTTTTAGATATGTAATTGTGTTTGTAACAGTTAGCGCCCTATTATATACATGTAGTTTTATGTGCTACTTTATTTAACAGCGTGAACATTTTCTTATGCCTTCCTTCTTTTTACATGCTGTAACAGTACTGCATAATTTGCTATCTAATGGATATGCTATAAATTATTTCACTGTTCTATACTGTTGAATGTTTAAACTCCTTGGGTTTTTACTTTAGAAAATAATGTTATGGTAAAAAATAATACAGAAAAAAATTTTTT
>NW_012098432.1:5494526-5503438 GCF_000951045.1 Mandrillus leucophaeus
TATTATTATTTATTTATTTATTTATTTATTTATTTATTTATTTATTTTTTCTGAAATGGAGTCGCACTCCGTCTTGTAGGCTGGAGTGCAGTGGCACCATCTCGGCTCACCTCCCAGGTTCAAGTAATTCTTCTTCCTCAGCCACCCAAGAAGCTGGGATTAGCCAGGCACCCGCCACCACGCCTAGCTAAGGTTTTGTATTTTTAGTAGAGACAGGGTTTTACCATGTTGGCCAGGCTGGTCTCGAACTCCTGACCTCAAGTGATCCACCTGCCTCGGCCTCCCAAAGTGCTGGAATTACAAGCCTGAAGCCTGATCCACCATGCCTGGCCCTAAGTAATCATTTACAATGCGCCTATATACACTTACTATTTTGAATTAAAATACAATGTTTATAGTTTCTTTTTTGTTGTGTATTTTTAAAAAGTAAATCGACATGGGTTCTCGCTATGTTGATCAGGCTGGTCTTCAACTCCTGGTCTCAAGTGATCCTCCCATCTCAGCCTCACAGAATGCTAGGATTACAGGCAGGGGCCACTATGTACGGCCCAATTTCTTTCTTCTTTGGACTGTAAGTACCTTAAGGGCAAGGAACTTGTTTCTTTAGTATTCACAGTACCTGCCACTCTTGAATTAACTTGCACTAACACTTGCCTTCTACCACCCCCTTTTATCCATTACTGCTTGTGTCTTGTCATTCCTCTGTTTAAGAGCCTTAAGAGGCTCCCCTCAGATAAAATTTTAAATTTCTAATGTGATATAAAAGATTCTTGTCAACCATTTCATTCCTTTCTTTCCAGACTCATGTCTTACCATTCCCTTACATGCACAGAATTTACATACTGTAGAGCTCTGGTATTTTCAGCATTACAAACACTGGGTAACTCTGTTTCTTATCTTAGTATCATAGCATATCCCATTACTTGTACCTGGAATGCATATTCCTCCTCTTTATCCCTCCTCCCAAAGAAGCCATTTTCCTTTTTGAGACTTAATTTAAACATCCTCTCCTCTGGGAAGCTAGTTTCTCAAGCCCCTTATCTGTGACTTTCACACATAGAGTTGCAGTATAGTTATTTATCTCCACTGTTACATTGTGAAAATCTCTAGGACTGAATGTCCTTTACCTCTGGTTTCCCCATATCCTAGTTTATATCGTGGTACATAGTAGATACTCAATAAATGTTTGTATGAATGAATACATGTGAAATTGAATTTAATGAACTTGTTTAAAGCTATCTAACATTTTCACTTTTTTGTTAAATATATGATTTGTTGATATACTTATGCCTAATTTTAATTATATATTAAATGTTTTTAGGCCAGGCACTGTGACTTGTGCCTGTAGTCCCAGCACTTTGGGAGGCTGACACAGAGGATTGCTTGAGCCCAGGAAGTTGAGACCAGCCTAGGCAATATAGTGAGACTATATCTCTACCAAAAATTTAAAATTAGCCAGGCATGGTGGTGTGTGCCTGCAGTCCCAGCTATTATACACAGGAGGCTGAGGTGGGAGAATTTCCTGAGTCCAGGAAGCTGAGACTGCATTGAGCCTCTGTGTTCCAGCCTGGGCAACAGAGCGAGACCCTGCCTCTTACAAACAAAACTGAAAAATTTTGACATTTGAGTGGTTTATTTGATTTTCTAAGAACATTTTAAGTTTAGATATTTAAAAATATTTAAAATACAGCTGAAAAAAATAAAACAATCCTGTTTCCAAACATTCAAAATTTAATCACTAACATTTAATTTCATTTCTCTTGTTTTTATATATTCAAGGCTTATTGTGTAACAGAACCTGGAGCAGGCTCTGATGTAGCTGGTATAAAGACCAAAGCAGAAAAGAAAGGAGATGAGTATATTATTAATGGTCAGAAGATGTGGATAACCAATGGAGGAAAAGCTAGTTGGTATGTTGTTCAAAACATCTTTGTATATTTTTTCTTAATTGTTTTATCTTCAAATCTCTCTTTCTTCTTTCTGTATATTTTTAAACCACTACAGTTAAGGTATGTTTGTGGAACTGGAAGGTCTATAGGAGATGATAAACAGTTAGGTGATTTTCAAAAACTATTTTTAAGCCCCTGCAGTATTTTTTCAAATTAACTCTCAGAAGTTTAATGTGTAAAATAAAATACAAATGCATGCTCTGTTTGAATCTGATTAGGAAGGCTAGCACTGTATCTACTTGGCTTATTATCTCCACTCCTCATCTCCTATACCAGCCATTCCTTGGAATCCTAAGACTCTAAGGAAAAAGGAAAACCTTTGGTATAGTGCCTGTCTGCAATTGTCAGAAATAAACAGAAGCAGTCTTAAAACAGGTTATCCATTAGAGAAGGCAGAATTTGACTTTAATAAAATCTGGAAATTTCTAATATATGGTCAAAAAATAATATGGAGGTCAGCAAAGGATCAAACATAATTTGTATAAATATAAAATATTAAAGAAAAACCCTTGATTATTTGTTGATAAAAGACGAGGAAAATTCTATAAGTAACTCTTAAGTTCAATAGGAATCAATAGTATGAGCCTTTAAAAAACTAATGTAATTTTAAGCCAAAGTAATAGAAGTACAACATCAAATAGGAGAGAAAAAAATGGTGACAGTTCTGGGCAACACATTAAACATATATTGAAAAAATTGACTAAATCTAGAAGCAGGTAAGTGTCTTACATTGGGAGGAGCCTACGAAACATGTTCTGAAAAGCAGAGCCTTGGTTATTTTGGAAGAATCTGGAAGTTTTTCAAATATTATTTCACAGAAAGATGATCAGGCTTATGTGTTTACTTCAGGATGCCAGCTTAGAATTGATGGGTGAAAGTTAGAAAAATGTAGAATTGGGAAGGGGGAGGGATAGCCTTAGGAGATATACCTAATGTAAATGACGAGTTAATGGGTGCAGCACACAAACATGGCACATGTATACATATGTCACAAACCTGCACGTTGTGCACATGTACCCTAGAACATAAAGTATAATAATAAAAAAGAAAAGAAAAATGTAGAATTTAGCTTAATCTAAGGACAAGTTTTCCAGCAGCAGTGCTGTTAAGTTGTCATGGGAAATACTGTATTTACCCATCACTACAAGTATATAGAGAGTTTCTAGAATAACTTTTTATTGATTAGAATAATGTACTAAATGGCCTGTCTCTTTTTGTAAAAATTCTGATTCAATATATTTGTGTGCCATATAGTACAGTTTTCTAGCAAATAAAACATCATTTTTTCAGAATGAACCTACTAAAAAGTTATTTAGTTTAAACATATCAATCAATTCCTTATGAGCATCCTAAATATGTTCAGTATTATGGAGTGCTATATCTTTACCTTTAAGCAATTCCTGGTAATACCAGCAACTAATAAAGAATGAAGAAACTTAAAATTTAACAAGTTGAGAGAAATCGAACAATGCAGTTTGAAGTTTTCGTAATTTTAAAAACGGATTAGTCAGGTGCAGTGACTCACATCTGCAATCCCAGCACTTTTGGAGGCTGAGGCAGGAAGATTGCTTGAGCCCAGGAGTTCAAGACCAGCTTGGGCAACATAACGAGACCCCATCTTTACAAAATTGAATGAAATAACTGATTACAACTGTTCATTGTTCATATAGTAAGGCAAATTAGGTAACATATGAAACCAGATAACAATTTTTATGATTTTGTTACTATTACTATTAAATAAAACTATAGAATGAGTGGTAATATACTGGTTTTAAGCAAAGAAAATAAGTTTGTGTTGTTAAGGGAAGAATATACCTTTTTAAAAGAATTTTTCATATACCAGGGTATGTGGAACATGAATTAGATGCTTGGATATTTGCATTTTTTTTCTTATGTTTCACTTCAAAATCTTTCTGAGAAATTCTTCTGTAGGAAAAAATCAGCAAATATTCCTAATAACTCAGCTATAACAAAAATACTGACTTGCTGCATAAAGAAACAGTAGTTGGAACATATGGGTCTCTGTTTTATATTATTCCTTTTCACAGGCAGCTCTATTTGTCCTCCTTTTCAAGATAGCATGCCCCTTAAAGAATAAAATTAGTTTTGGGAGAGAAAAAGTGCCAATTTCAACATGCACAGACTGTCTTGTTATATTACATTATTATTATACCAGGGATTTTTACTTACAACTCATACTACTAGAACAAAGTTAAATAGCATACTGTAGTCGCTCCTTATCTTTGCAGGATACATTCCAGGACCCCTAGTGGATACCCGAAGCTTCAGAAGTACCAAAGCCTATATATACTATATTTCTACACATATATACTTATGATGAAGTTTAATTGATAAAGTGGGCCGGGCAAGAGATTAACAACAACTACTAATGAAATAGAACTATAACAATATATTGTAATAAGTTATGTAAATGTTAGGCCAGGCATGGTGGCTCACACCTGTAATCACAGCACTTTAGAAGGCCCATGTGGGAGGATCCCTTGAGTCTAGGAGTTTGAAACCAGCCTGGGCAAGGTAATGGGACTTCATCCCTACAAAAAATAAGATTAGCTGGGCATGGTGGCACGTGCCCATAGTACCAGTGACTCAGAAGAGGTGGAAGAATCACCTGAGCTGGGGAGGTCGAGGCTGCAGTGAGCCAAGATCATGCCACTGTACTCCAGCCTGGGCAATAGAGTGAGATCTTGTACAAAAAAAAAAAAAAATTATGTAAATGTCCTCTTTGTCTTTCAAAATATCTTATATGTACTGTACTGCGGGTAACTGAAACCACAGAAAGTGAAACCCCATGTAATGGGGGAGGGCCTACTGTGTTATTAGACGTAGACCTCAAATACTATCTCGTCCATAGCTCTTTTAAAACTGATTATTTATTTCCTCATTTGTAAAATGTAGGTAATAATAATTGGGATTGTTAAGAGGATTAACTGAGAGAGCAGTCACCATGTGTTATTTGCTGATATTATCACCATTATCGGTTGTGTGTATCTCTTAGGTATTTTGTATTGGCACGTTCTGATCCAGATCCTAAAGCTCCTGCTAATAAAGCCTTTACTGGATTCATTGTGGAAGCAGATACCCCAGGAATTCAGATTGGGAGAAAGGTAAAGTGTTTATCAATGATTAGGGCCCCAAATATTATTTTAATTATAAATTGCAAATTACTTAACTTTCCTTTAATGAAAACATTTGTTTGTAGTAAGTTGGAGTAAAAATAAAGCTGTGTTTTGATCATATTAGATCAAATAGTCTATATACTACTGAAGATTTTGTGAGCAGTCATTTCAAGTCATTTTGAAAGAGTAGTACTAACCTGTGAAGAAGGCTAATAACAGCTGTGAGGAATAATGAAGTAAAATCAAGCTACCATTTATATTACCTGACCAATAATAAGAATTTTGGATATTTCAAAGGACTTTCCCACACTTTTCTCCATTGGATCCTCACAGCAACCTTTTGGTAGGATAAATGGCATTATGCCCATTTTACAGATAAAAACAATGTGACATAATTGAGATTATACTAGGTCATATAACACTAAGAAAAACGTCTATGCCTGAAAAGAGTGTAGAAAATAGCAAATAGCCTTGAATGTGGAAAGGCAAGAAAATCTTATTTAAATAAGAAAAGGTAATTTAACATATTTGAAAAGGTTTGTATTCTGAATATGTGGAGATAAATTTGGTGTTTAAAGTAGACTAAAGAGAAAAGAGTTTAAAATTTTATAACTCAGAGTTTAAAATTATAAATTTTATAAAGAAGGAAAGAAATGAAGTCAATAAAGTAATTTTCTTTCTTTCTTTCTTTTTTTTTTTTTTTTGAGACAGTATCTCGCTCTGTTGCCCAGGCTGGAGTGCAGTGGCAGGA
The DNA here is from genome assembly GCF_000951045.1 of Mandrillus leucophaeus. Taxonomy (NCBI): domain Eukaryota; kingdom Metazoa; phylum Chordata; class Mammalia; order Primates; family Cercopithecidae; genus Mandrillus; species Mandrillus leucophaeus. Next base: position 5,500,364 of record NW_012098432.1, read on the forward strand.
TCTCAATTCACTGCAACCTCTGCCTCCTGGGCTCAGACAATCATCCCATCTCAGCCTCCTGAGTGGCTAGGATTACTGGCATGCACCACCACACATGGCTAATTTTTGTATTTTTTGTAGAGACAGGGTTGTGCTGTGTTGCCCAGCCTGGTCTCAGACTCCTGGGCTCAAGTGATCCTCCCACCTTGGCCCCCTAAAGTGCTGGGATTACAGGCACGAGCCACTGCACCCAACCAAGGTCACAAAGTGAGAGGCAGAATTGAAATCAATATGAAGGTATCCTAGGACCTTACTCAGTGTAGTTTATGATGCTATATTGTGCTATATTTTCAATCAGATATTAAAGGTAGACTGCACCTGACAAAACTGATGATACTGTTGTATGTAACAAAATATAAGAACTAAAAATTGTTGTGCTTTTCCCAAGAAATTGTTTTTTATTTCTGTAACAGATCATGTTTCTGTCTTAGGAGTTGTTGCTAGCAAACTTGGCCAAATGTATGGCCCATCTTTAGAAAGTATAAAGGACCTAACAGCTTATATTTTTTTTAGTAGTAAACTCACTCCTGATTTTATCTTGCTATTTCTAGGTTTTTTTTCTTTTTGCCTAATGTTCTCACTTAAAAAAAAAAAATCTCTACTTCAATAAATATTTATGTAGTGCATACTATATACAGTATTCTAGCTATTAGGGATACAGTATGGATCAAAATAGACAAAAATCCCTGGCCTTAGGTAAATTACTTTCCAGTGAGGGATATAGATAATTATGTTGTGTATATTTAAGCCTCCTTAAATCTTTATTGAAACAAACGGATATTTACAAATTTGTGAAATTTGATGTTTTCAGGCCAGGTTTGGTGGTTCATGATTGTAATCCTAGCACTTTGGGAGGCTGATCTGGGAGAACTGCTTGAACCCAGGAGTTCAGAAACAGCCTAGGCAACATATTGAGACTTTACCTCTACAAAAAAAAAAAAAAAAAAAAAATTTAATTAGCCAGTTGTAGTGACATACACCTGTAGTCCCAGGTACTTGGAAGGCTGAAGTGGCAGGATCACCTAAGCCCAGGAAGTCAAGGCTGCAGTGAGCCATGCTCGTGTTGCTGCACTACAGCCTGGATGACAGAGTGAGACCTAATGTTTTCAAATGTTTTCTGTTTTAGAAATTACATGGTTTGAGATGAGCCCAGGAAGCATTTTGGTTTTAAATGTTGTGGGGTTTGGGATGAATCTGGTAAGGTGTTTTCTCATTATATCTGAATGGTGGTCCAAGATTCTAGTTTATCAACTTTTAAAGACAAAATAAAGGGATGTTGGTTTCTTTCTAGGTCAAACTATTGTTATCATTTCTTCAAACTCAGAAGTAGACTATTAAAACCAGCAAATTAAAGGATTAGTTTATAGCTCTTTGTTTCCAATGCTCCTGTTTCTCATTCTGCTTATTAAAAATGAGATCAAATTTTTTTCCTTATTAAGAGTTATGTCTGCAACTTCCTCTCATGATTCAGCATAACACTAACAGTTATATACAAAGAGAAAGAGAAAAAATAAAGCAAGTGTATCAAAATGTTAACAACTGGTGAATCTATTACAGGTGTAGGGTATATAAGTACTTATATGCCTATTACAACTCCTCCATTGGTTTCAAAATTTTTAAAACAAAAAGTTGAGGGAATGTAGCTAGTTTAGTAGTTTATTATAAAGTCAAACATACACTTATCACATAACCAGTGCTCTTAGATAAATACCCAAGAGAAATGAAAATAGGACCTATATACAAATGTTTGTTGCAATTTTATTAATGATTGCTAAAAATGAGGAGGGGGGTATCCATCAACTAGTGAAAAGATAATGGATATATGGTACATCCATACAGTGGGATACTACTCAGCAGTAAAATAAATGAATTATTGATTGTGCAGCAACATGGGTGAATCTCAGAAGCACTATACTAAGTGAAAAGTCAGACACAGAAAGCAGACTTTATTATTTCACTTAAATGACGTTCTGGAAAAGGAAAAACTACATGGAGAAAAATCACACAGTGGTTGCCAGGGGATAGGTGTAGAATAAGGAAATTGACTATAAAGGGAGAACAAGGTAACTTTTTGGGGTTCTAAAATACTCTATATTTTGAGCATGGTGGTGGTTACACACACATACATTTGTCAGAGTTATTAGAAATGTATACATAAAAATGATGACTTTTCTACATGTAAATTATACCTCAGTAAACCTAATTTTAACAAAGAGTCAAAGGAAAACAATTTTTATTCAGTAGATTATTTTACTAGCTCTATTAAGATTAAAGGTCTCAAATCAGATTGTGTTTACTAAATGTTTTTTCTGACATGGTAAAATAGAGAGCTTTCAAACATAAAATGAGATTTGTCTTTGTTGATAGGATGTACTTGTAGACCTTTAGACTAGTGTTGGTTTCAAAATTTGTGAAATGTTGTTCGAGATTATGGTTGGCAAATTTTTTTGTAAAGATCCAAATTATAAATATTTCAGGCTTTGCAGGCCGTATCACTGTCACAACTACTCAGTTCTGCCATTGTAGCAAGAAAGTAACTGTAGATGATATGTAAACAAATAGGTGTGACTGTATTCCAATAAGGCTTTCTTTGTAAAACAAGCATTGCAGACTATACTTTGTTGATCCCTGTTTTAGGTAATTGCAGAAAGTCATGAAACAGTGATTAAAGCAAAAATTGATACTGGCTCAAAAAAAATTCCTTAAAATATACCAATTTTCTTACTAGGAATTAAACATGGGCCAGCGATGTTCAGATACTAGAGGAATTGTCTTCGAAGATGTGAAAGTGCCTAAAGAAAATGTTTTAATTGGTGACGGAGCTGGTTTCAAAATTGCAATGGGAGCTTTTGATAAAACCAGACCTACAGTAAGTAATATAAGTTGACAATCCTTATAGGATCTTTTATTTATTACATTAAATAAGTAGTTTTACTTTAAAATTGTATGTTTAGTGTGTTTCTCTTTTTAATATCTGCTTATTTTTTTAAGGGTATAGAAGAAATACTGTTACTTTTCTTTTTTTTTTTTTTTTTT
>NW_012098432.1:5504997-5508283 GCF_000951045.1 Mandrillus leucophaeus
TCTGTCGTCCAGGCTGAAGTACAGTGGCGTCATCTGGGCTCACTGAAACCCCCACCTCCCGTGTTCAAGTGATTCTCCTGCCTCAACCCCTGAGTTGCTGGGACTACAGACACACACCACCACACCCAGCTAATTTTGGTATTTTTAGTAGAGACAGGGTTCCCTTATGTTGGCCGGACTGGTGTTGAACTCCTAGCCTCAAGTGATCTGCCTGCCTCGGCCTCCCAAAGTGCTAGGATTACAGGCCTGAACCCCTGCACCTGTCCTATGTTATACTCTTAATTCTGTTAGTTCCCATCTCTTCTCAAGTGTCAGATAATTTTAGTACTATAAAGAGTTGTGTCTTCCATGAATTTCCAGGGTAATTCTTAAGTCTTATCCCTCCAAATATTGATGTCCCCCCATTATCTGTATTCTCTCCTGCAACTCACTATGAGTTGTATAGTGAACCTCCTATTTCTTTCTCTGTTTTTTTTTTGTTGTTGTTGTTTTGTTGTTTTTTTTTTGAGACAGTGTCTTGGTTGCCCAAATGTGAGTGCAATGGTACAGTCATGGCTCATTGCAGCTTCTCAGGATCAAGCAATCCTCTCACTTCAGCCTCCTAAATAACTGGAACTATAGGGGCACACCATCATGCCTGCCTAATCTTTTTATTTTTGTAGAGATGGGGTCTCACTGTGTTGCCCAGGCTGGTCTCAAACACCTGAGCTCAAGCAATCCTTCCACCTCGGCCCCTCATGAGCCTCCTATTCCTATTTCCATTTGTCAGTGGTTCTCTAACTATCTGTCGTGAAAGACCAGTTTGTTTTAATTTCCAGTTAATATGGACCATTATTTTTGTAAAATATAAGAATGTCACAACAATATTAAATTGCTGTAAAAGTTTCTAAATGCTTATTCTCATCTTCTGTACCATCAACCACTAACAGTTTGTGAATCGGCACTGTGGACAAACTTGTATTAGCACTGCTCTGTGTCCCTTAACCTTAGTTTCGTAATTTATCTTTCTGCACTATATTCTAGGTAATTTTTTCAGATCTGCTTTCTAGTTCTCTTATCTCGTGCCTAATCTATTTAAGCTATCTATTGATTTTTTTATTAATGACTACTTTTCATTTCCAGATGTTATATTTTTTTTTCCATTATACCTTCTTTTCAACATGGTACCACCTTTTCCTTTTTTGTCATTAATCATGTAAAAATTCTTCATTTATAATCAATTTCAGATTTCTTTGTTATCTTCAATTCTTAGGGTGCTAATCTTTCAAGGTGTATTGTGTCTCCTAACTCTTTTATGGTCAGTTATTTTGCTTTTATTTTTTATTTGTAAACAACTTATCTGCAGGAAGTACTGTATTTCTCAGAGCATTATAGAAGCATATTAGAAACTGGCTTTTGTACTTTTTTGGCACTTTTTTGGCACTTTTATTAGGTACTCCAGAGATTTCACCATTCTAAGAGCTGTTATTTTACATTCATTTCTCGACTTGGGGACTCCTATATCACAGAGGCCATGTACATTGATCCCACACATTGAGAAACTCCCTACATTCCAGTCTGGGCAACAGCGTGAGACCCTGTCTCAAAACAACAACAGTAACAAAAGACCTTTTTTTCCTTGTTATTTTTTTAACCCTCCTGGGCAAGAGAAGTACAAGGGGTTGGAGAATTCCCTTTCCTAGCTAAAGGACACCGTAACAGACGGGACCTGGAAAATCGGGACACTCCCACCCTAATACTGTGCTGTACCAACAGGCTTAGCAAATAACACACCAGGAGATTATACACCGCACCTAGCTCGGAGGGTCCCACACCCACAGAGCCTCGCTTACTGCTAGCCCAGCAGTCTGAGATCGAACTGCAAGGTGGCAGCAAGGCTGGGGAAGGGGAATCCGCCATTGCTGAGGCTTGAGTAGGTAAAAAAGTGACCAAGAAGTGTGAACTGGGTTGAGCCCACTGCAGCTTTGGGAGGCCTGCCTGTCTCTGTCGACTCCCCTCTGGGGGCAGGGCATAGCTGAAAAAAAGGCAGCAGAAACTTCTGCAGACTTAAATGTCCCTGTCTGACAGCTTGGAAGAGAGTAGTGGTCCTCCCAGCATGGAGTTTGAAATCTGAGAACAGACAAATGGCCTCCTCAAGTGGGTCCCTGACCCCCGAGTAGCCCAACTGGGAGAGACCTCCGCCAACTGACACCTCATACAGCCGGGTGCCCCTCCAAGACGAAGCTTCCACATGAATGATGAGGCAGCAACATTTGCCGTTCTGCAGTATTTGCAGTTCTGCAGCCTCCGCTGGTGATACCCAGGCAAACAGGGTCTGGAGTGGACCTCCAGCAAACTCCAACAGACCTGCAACTGAGGGTCCTGACTGTTAGAAGGAAAACTAACAAACAAAAAGGACATCCACACCAAAACCCCATCTGTATGTCACCATCACCAAAGACCAAAGTTAGATAAAAGCCCAAAGATGGGGAGAAACCAGAGAAGAAAAGCTGAAAACTAAAAATCAGAGCACCTCTTCTCCAATGGAACGCAGCTCCTCACCAGCAACAGAACAAAGCTGGACAGAGAATGACTTAGACAAATTGAGAGAAGAAAGCTTCAGACAATCGGTAATAACAGACTTCTCCAAGCTAAAGGAGGATGTTCGAACCCATCGCAAAGAAGCTAAAAACCTTGAAAAAAGATTAGACGAATGGCTAACTAGAATAAACAACGTAGAGAAGACCTTAAATGATCTGATGGAGCTGAAAACCATGGCACGAGAAGTACGTGATGCATGCATAAGCTTCAGTAGCCGATTTGATCAAGTGAAAGAAAGGGTATCAGTGATTGAAGATCAAATGAATGAAATGAAGCAAGAAGAGAAGTTTAGAGAAAAAGAGTAAAAAGAAATGAACAAAGCCTCCAAGAAATGTAAGACTATGTAAAAAGACCAAATCTACGTCTGGTTGGTGTACCTGAAAGTGATGGGGAGAATGGAACCAAGTTGGAAAACACTCTCCAAGATATTATCCAGGAGAACTTCCCCAACCTAGCAAGGCAGGCCAACATTCAAATTCAGAAAATTCAGAGAATGTCACAAAGATACTCCTTGAGAAGAGCAGCCCCAAGACACATAATTGTCAGATTCACCAAAGTTGAAATGAAGGAAAAAATGTTAAGTGCAGCCAGAGAGAAAGGTCGGGTTACCCACAAAGGGAAGCCCATCAGACTAACAGTGGATCTCTCAGCAGAAACCCTATAAGCTAGAAGAGAGTGGGGGCCAGTAGTCAACATTCTTAAAGAA
>NW_012098432.1:5509562-5511062 GCF_000951045.1 Mandrillus leucophaeus
TTTTTGTTTTTGTTTTTGAGACAGAGTCACACTCTGTAACCAGGCTGGAGTGCAGTGGTGCAATCTCAGCTCATTGCAACCTTTGCGTCCTGGGTTCAAGAGATTCTCCTGCCTCAGCCTCATGAGTAGCTGGGACTACAGGCACCCGCCACACTGCCCAGCTAATTTTTGTATTTTTAGTAGAGATAGGGTTTCATCATATTGGCCAGGATGGTCTCGATCTCTTGACCTCGGCCTCCCAAAGTGCTGGGATTACAGGTGGGAGTCACTGCGCCTGACCATATTGTTACTTTTCTTAATTTTTTAAATAATTCTTCAACTTTTCTTACTATCCATTATAGAAATTATTTTAGCAACTGCAAAATTACTGTAGTTGGTGCTAGATTTGGAGAGGCAGTCCACCCTAAATATGATCATCCTGTTAATATGTACTCACTTTCTGTTTTCACTCATTAAGAATATTTCCCCTAGTAATGTTTCTCTTGTTAAACAAAAGGAATGATTTTCTTCTAGAGTATGATATTATGCCTAACAAATGCCTCTTACTACCTTTAATTAACAAATAATATAAACTTACATGCCTATTCCCCGCTTCCCACCAGTTTCTTGTTGCTGTACATCACCTTCTCTTTGTACACTCCCTAACTTAGACACTTAGGTAGATATTATGTGTTTTAAAGATAACATGAACTTTTGCTTTGTAATATGTTAAAATGTTAGGTATCTTCTGGTGCTGTTGGATTAGCACAAAGAGCTTTGGATGAAGCTACCAAGTATGCCCTGGAAAGGAAAACTTTTGGAAAGTTACTTATAGAGGTAATTTTAATACTGCTTGCTTTGTTCAAATGTAAAGACACTCATTATCATTTAATATTTAGAAATGATTTTTAAACCACAAACTAATCAATTTCTACTTTGATAGCAGGAAGATAATGTGGTTTTATCAAGATGAGTTTCAAAGACAAATTTCTTTTTAGATTGTGCCACTAACTATTGGTTACTTCTGTATCTGACACTGTGCTATGTGGTTTTTTTTGTTTGTTTGTTTGTTTTGAGATGGAGTCTCGCTTTGTTGCTCAGGCTGGAGTGCAGTGGCACAGTATCAGTTCACCACAACCTCCGCCTCCCGAGTTCAAGCAATTCTCCTGCCTCAGCCTCCCGAGTAGCGGGAACTACAGGTGTGCACCACTATGCCTGGCTAATTTTTGTATTTTTAGTAGAGATGGGGTTTCACTATGTTGACCAGGCTGGTCTCGATCCACCCACCTCAGCCTCCCAAAGTGCTGGGATTACAGGAATGAGCCACCAGGCCCGACCTTGTGCTATGCATTTTAAATACATTTTCTAATTCTCTCAGTAACACTTTTTTGAGTAGTATTATCTCTTTTAAGGATCAAGAAACTGAAGCTCAGAGGTATCAAATGATTTGTCCAAGGCTACACAATTTATAAGTCACAGATCCAGAATTCTATTTTATACTTTTTTTTTTTTTTTTAGCGG
>NW_012098432.1:5514074-5517677 GCF_000951045.1 Mandrillus leucophaeus
GGGACACATTTAAAGCAGTGTGTAGAGGGAAATATATAGCACTAAATGCCCACAAGAGAAAGGAGGAAAGATCTAAAATTGACACTCTAACATCACAATTAAAAGAATCAGAGAAGCAAGAGCAGACACATTCAAAAACTAGCAGAAGGCAAGAAATAACTAAGATCAGAGCAGAACTAAAGGAGATAGAGACACAAAAAACCCTTCAAAAAATCAATGAATCCAAGAGCTGTTTTTTTAAAGATCAGCAAAATTGATAGACCGCTAGCAAGACTAATACAGAAGAAAAGAGAGAAGAATCAAATAGAGAAGAATCAAAAATCAATAAAAAAAGATAAAGATCACCACCAATCCCACATAAATACAAACTACCATCAGAGAACACCACAAACACCTCTATGCAAATAAACTAGAAAATCTACAAGAAATGGATAAATTCCTGGACACATACACCCTCCCAAAACTAAACCAGGAAGAAGTTGAATCCCTGAATAGACAAATAACCAGCTGTGAAATTGAGGCAATAATTAAGAGCCTACTAACCACAAAAAGTCCAGGACCAGACGGATTCACAGCCGAATTCTACCAGAGGTACAAAGAGGAGCTGGTACCATTTCTTCTGAAACTATTCCAATCAACAGAAAAAGAGAGAATCCTCCCTCACTCATTTTATGAGGCCAGCGTCATCCTCATAGCAAAGTCTGGCAGAGACACAACAAAAAAAAGAATTTTAGACCAATCCCTGATGAACATCGATGCAAAAATCCTCAATAAAATACTGGCAAACCAAATCCAGCAGCACATCAAAAAGCTTATCCACCATGATCAAGTTTGCTTCATCCCTGGGATGCAGGCTGGTTCAACATATGCAAATCAATAAAGGTAATCCATCCTATAAACAGAACCAAAGACAAAAATCACATGATTATCTCAATAGATACCAAAAAGGTCTTCGAAAAAATTCAACAGCCCTTCATACTAAAAACTCTCAATAAACTAGGTATTGATGGGATGTATCTCAAAATAATAAGAGCTATTTATGACAGACCCACAGCCAAAATCATACTGACTGGGCAAAAACTGGAAGCATTCCCTTTGAAAACTGGCATAAGACAGGGATGCCCTCTCTCACCACTCCTATTCAACATAGTGTTGGAAGTTCTGACCAGGGCAATCAGGCAGGAGAAAGAAATAAAGGATATTCAATTAGGAAAAGAGGAAGTCAAATTGTCCCTGTTTCCAGATGACATGAGGGTATGTAAAATATGACCTCTAACACTGATCCTGCCCTTCTTTTTCAAAGTTATTATCACTACCCAACATTCTGTCATATCAGTATTTGTTTATTGTCTCCCCTCACAGTCTCACTAGAATGTAAGCTCCATATGAGCAGGAAATGTATGTTTTTAGAAACCTTTCTACTCCTAGCACTTAGATGTCTTGTGCTGTGAACTTCTATTTTATTCATAAAACAAACAGTGATTGAATACCTACTCTATTAAATACTAATAATCAGATGATTTCCCTGTTCCAGGCACTATTCCGGGTGCTTAACATGTATTAACTCTAATCTTCATAATACTCTGGAATAGGTACTGTTATTTCCATTTATCGCATGCAAAATGATTAGGCCCATCTAATAAATTATGGAACTAAGATTTGAACCAAAGTAGTCACTTGTATCAGGAAAAACTCTCTCAAACCATGTTTTTCTTCTGTTCTCAACACCACAAAAATGATCAACACAGAAGAAGACTTCTATGACCAAAGATGTGGGAGGATATCCCACACACACCAAGCAACAGACACTAGCTGGGTATCCTCTGACTTCGTTCCAACACTACGTACCCAGAGATAGCATCAGATCCCACAGGCTTAATCTCACAAGACTGCCCCTTCTTTTCCCCCAGTTGCAGGTCCTGGCCTCCAGAACTTCTGGCTGACTGGCTTCAAGTTGGGGTTCCCATGACCCCGTCTGTGAATTCCAGTAATTTGCTAAAGCAGCTCACAGAACTCAGGGAAACGCATTTACCAGTTTATTAGGAAGGATATCTAATTTTTTAATTTTAATTTTAATTTATTTTTAATTTTTTTTTCAGACAGAGTCTCACTCTTGTTGCCCAGGCTAGAGTGCAATGGCGTGATCTCAGCTCACTGCAGTCTCTGCCTCCTGGGTTCAATTGATTCTTCTGCCTCAGCCTCCCAAGTAGCTGGCATTACAGGCACCTGCCACCATGCCTGGCCAATTTTTTATTTTTATTTTTAGTAGAGACAGGGTTTCACCATGTTGGCCAGGCTGGTCTCAAACTCCTGACCTCAGGTGATCTGCCCATCTTGGCCCCCCAAAGTGCTGGGATTACAGGTGTGAGCTACCACGCTCAGCCAGGAAGGATATTTTAAAGGATACAGATGAAGGGAGATGCATATGGCTTCCATGCCCTCCCTGGGAATCTCACCCTATAGGAACCTCTGGAAGTTCTCCAAACCATGTCCTCTTGAGAGGTGAAGCCAGCTGGACTTCCTGGGTCCAATGGGGACTTAGAGGACTTTTTTGTCTAGCTAGAGGATTATAAACACACTAATCAACACTCTGTAAAAATGCACCAATCAGCACTCTGTGTCTAGCTAAAGGAGTGTAAACACACCAATCAGCACTCTGTAAAAATGCACCAATCAGCGCTCTGTGTCTAGCTAAAGGATTATAAATTCACCAGTCAGCACTCTATAAAATGGACCAATCAGCACTCTATAAAATGGACCAGTCAGCAGGATGTCGGCTGGGACAAATAAGGGAATAAAAGCTGGCCACCCCAGCCAGCAGTGGCAACCTGTTCCAGTCCCCTTCCATGCTGTGGAAGCTTTGTTCTTTCACTCTTCACAATAAATCTTGCTGCTGCTTACGCTTTGAGTCTGCACCACCTTTAAGAGCTGTAACACTTGCCACGAAGGTCCGCGGCTTCATTCTTGAAGTCAGCAAGACCACGAACCCACTGGAAGAAAGAAACTCTGGACACATCTGAAGGAACAAACTCCAGACACACCATCTTTAAGAGCTGTAACACTCACCGTGAAGGTCTGCAGCTTCATTCTTGAAGTCAGCGAGACCAAGAACCCACTGGAAGCAACCAACTCTGGACACATTCTTGGGTGTTCATGGAGGCTTCATTACATAGTCATGATCAATTAAACCATTGGTCATTGATGATTTAACTTGACCTTTAGCCCCTCTCCCCTCCCTGGAGGTTGTGGGGGTGGGGCTGAAGGTCCTAACCCTCTAATCCTGCCATCGTCTTTGCAGTGACCAGCACCATGCTGAACCTATCAGACAATAGACAGCACTTTGGAGATCCCAAGGAATTTAGGAGTTGTATGCCAGGAAACGGGAACGTATTTCCATCCTATAACGTATCTTGATCATATAACTAACTCATAGAGCACTTACTATCCCTTATTGAAAGTATTTATTTTATGTCTTCTATTCAATTCTGAGCCTGTAGAGTCTAAGAAGCATCTTTTAGTTGTCCTTTCCTCTGTCTTGGTATCTGATACAATGCCACATGATTTTGCTCTATCTGTAGCAACTTTTTTTTTTTTTTTTTTTTT
>NW_012098432.1:5518816-5538268 GCF_000951045.1 Mandrillus leucophaeus
TTTCAGAAGAAATAACTAAATTCAATGTGTAATGGTGAAAAGAAAAAGAATGTTAGAAAACTTGACCAGATTTGAGTAAGGCTTATAGTTTAGTTAATACTATACCAGTGTTAATGTCCTGTTCTCAATCATGGCACTATGGTTTGGTAATATGTTAACATTAGAGGAAGCTGGGTGTAACTTCTATAAACCTAAAATTAGTTAATGAAAAGGTTTTTTGTTTTTTGTTTTTTTTTTTTAAAAAAAAAAAAAAAGAAAGGTCAGGCGCAGTGACTCACACCTATAATCTCAGTACTTTGGGAGGCCTAAGTAGGAGGATTGCTTGAGGCTAGGAGTTGCAGACCAGCCTGGGCAACATAGCAAGACCTCGTCACTATAAAAATAAAAAAGCCCCAGGAAAAAACCTTTTTCTCAATAAATATCCTTTAACTTTTTTCTTTTTAATTCTAGCACCAAGCGGTATCATTTATGCTGGCTGAAATGGCAATGAAAGTTGAACTAGCTAGAATGAGTTACCAGAGAGCAGCTTGGGAGGTTGATTCTGGTCGTCGAAATACCTATTATGCTTCTATTGCAAAGGCATTTGCTGGAGATATTGCAAATCAGTTAGCTACTGATGCTGTGCAGATATTTGGAGGCAATGGATTTAATACAGAATATCCTGTAGAAAAACTAATGAGGGATGCCAAGATCTATCAGGTAAGATTAAAGATGATTTTTTTGGTTTGCAAGGGAGAGAGAATATTCATAAATGACAAAGTAGATTTCTGATTATTTAGAAATTTTATGTCCCTAGTAGCAATAAATGACTGTCATATATGGCTGTGAGCCAGTTTTTGGAATTAATTAATAGAAAGAAGAATGTTATTTGTGATTAAGTATAAGTCTGAAGAGAGAATACGCTAAAAAAACAAATGGTGCAGACATGTATATTATGTTTGGATTAGATTTCTTTGAGTTTTAACATCTTAGCTAATTGTGTCCCAAACTTTTCTCTCCAAAAAGTATGCGTGTCATTTAAAATTAATTATTTTGATTTGAATCTTGCCTGACAACTATTTAATTTATTGTAACTATACTTGGAGTCAAAAACCAACATGAGGAGACAGTGATGTAGATGAATTCCAAATTAAATTAGTAGTCAAAAAAACTTAGAAGGAATTTAGTAAAAGGAAATATAAATGTGCATGTTCTCTACATGTGGCTTAAGTAATTACTTAATAATTATCACATTCTTGCTCCTCGGTGTCTCTGCCCTTGCTCCCCCTACACCTAGCAAATTATTTGACTCATCCGGTCATCTGAAATATTGAGTTCGAATCAGAAGGCTAGAGTGAGAAGGAATGTTAGACATAGTGTGGCCTCTCCATGTAGACATGAAAAAACTGAGGTCCAGAATTTGTGCCTTATCCAAAGTCGCAGGTTTATGTGTTGATACTCTTCCTCTCCTAGAGCCTTTAATTATAATTATTACTATTACTATCATCACCCGTTTAGATTTTCTCTGCCATCTGAGAAGCTGAACTAATGAATGGCTAAAGTTAGAAGTTTAGAATGGAAATAAGGTCTGACTCTTGAAATCCTCCCAGCATCTTTTTCTTTAGCAACTCTGTTCCATAGGCAGTGGGAGAAAAAAAAATTTCAGAATAAAAGACTTAAGGAGACAGCTAGCTAAGTACAGTTCAGAAAAGTTGGACAAATATTTTGGCCATAATGAACTTCAGTTTTCCCAAATTTTCTGAAATGTAAATATATTTTCTTTTTTCTATGTTTTGAATACTTTTCTCCAAAATTTTGATACATGACTTTTTATAATAAACCAATCTTCAGAGAATTCCATATTTTCAGACTTTCACAAAATCAGATTTTGGAATCTATAGCTACAGACCCTATATGTGTTTTGATTCAGTTTTATATTACAATGCAGCTTATACTACTATCTAAAATGTTGAATAAATCAAAGTATGTACTAAAGATATTTAACCTACACTTATATTTTTTTGCAGATTTATGAAGGTACTTCACAAATTCAAAGACTTATTATAGCCCGTGAACACATTGGCAAGTATAAAAATTAAAAAAATTACTGTAGAAACATTGAATAACTAGAACACAATCCACTGTTTCAGCTCCAGAAAAGAGAAAGGGCTTTAACGTTTTTTCCAGTGAAAATAAAAATAAATCCTCTTATATTAAATCTAAGCAACTGCTTATTATTAGTAGTTTATACTTTTGCTTTACTCTGTTATGTCTCTTAAGCAGGTTTGGTTTTTATTAAAATGATGTGTTTTCTTTAGTACTACTTTACTTGAATTACATTAACTTAGAAAAGTACATATGTTTTGTTATTTTGATCTCTTAAGATTAATGTCCCAGAAATTTCTTGGAATTTTATTTTTGTAATGACAGAAAAGTGGGCTTAGAAAGTATTCAAGATGTTACAAAATTTACATTTAGAAAATATTTTAGTATTTGAATACTATCAACTTGTCAGTGACTTTGCAGACTTAATGATATTATTAAAGTTCTTTTTACTGCAGTTTGGAAAGCATTTGCTTTCAGTTTGGCACAGAAACAGTTAAAATTTTGACATTCATATTCTCCTAATTTACAGCTACAAGAACTTTCTTGAAAATCTTAATTCTGAACCCATATTTCACTTACCTTATTTAAAATAAATCAATGAAGCTTGCCTTAAATTATTTTTATATGGCTGTTGGTCTCTAGGTAGCCTTTGGTCTATTGTACACAATCTCATTTCATATGTTTGCATTTTGGCTAAGAACTTAATAAAATTGTTCAGTGCTTATTATCATACCTTTCTGTATTTTTTCCAGGAAATTTCATTACTTCATGTAATAGTCTATATTTTGTGTATTTACTATGATGAAAAAAAGTCAAGTTTTAATTTTGAATTGAATAAAGTTACCTGTTCATTTTTTATTAATTATATTTTTAAAGACCTCAGAAAATATAAATATGAAATAATATAAGAACTCAAATCTCTGAATTCAATATTTGTTTTTAATTCTCAATATCAAATACTGCTAAACTGGTATTATTAAAGTTATACTAAATGGAGTGCTTTCTGACATCATATCTCATTCTCCATTTCTCTGACATCAACCGTGTCCTACATTTTAATTCTGTTCTGACACTATGCAGCTGAATTAGGCTCAATCCCATAAAACTGTCCTCACTTCAGAGGCCAGTCACAAGTCCTAAGTCCCCAAGCTACCCATACTCTGTCCAACATGGCTGGAAATTCAAGTATTCCCATGACCCTGCCCTCAGATTTGATAATTTGCCAGAATAGCTCACAGAACTCAGGAAAACACTTTACTTACATTTACTTGTTTATATCATAAAGGGTACAACTAGGAACAATTAATGAAGAGGTACATACGGAAAGGTATGGAGGGAGAGGGGAGATGCAGAGCTTCCATGCCTTCTTCCATCTTATTACCTTCCCTGCATGTCTTTGTATTCCTCAACTTGGAAGCTCCCCAACTCTCATTCAATAGTTTCCATCAAGCTCAATCTCCAGTCCTTCACTTCTCCCTAGAGGTCCAAGGTGAAAGCTGGAAGTTCCCAACTGCATTAGTCTCCTAGGGCTGTCATAACAAAACTAGAGACTTGGTGTCTTAAATAAATTTATTTTCTCACAGTTCTGGAAGCTAGAATTTCAAGATCAAGGTGCCATTTGGGTTGTTTCTAGTGAGGCCTCTCTTCCTGTCTTATAGACTACCACCTTCTGTGTCCTTACATATCCTCTTCTCTGTGCATCATGAAGGGTTGGGTTAGGGGGAGCTCCTGTGTCTTTTTCTCCTCTTCTAAGGACACTAGCCCTGTGAGATTAGAGCCCTATGCTCGCGACCTTAATTAACTCCCTAAAAGATCCTATCTTCAAGTACAAATTTCACATTTGTACTTCACACAAATGTGTGAAGTTTCAACACAGAAATTTTGGAGGGACACAATTCAGTCCATAACATTACCCTCTAATGACTTAGTCCTTCTGGTGACCAGATTCGTCCTGAGATTATCTAGGATCCCCAACCTAAATCATCTCATATGCCAAATTCAGGTATGATTGAAAAGGTTTCTAAGGAATAACAGAAGATACTCCAAGCACTCAAGAAATTCCAAGGGTTTTAGGAGTTCTGTGCCAGGAGCTGGGGACAAAGACCAAACATTTCTTATACCACACTGAATTACCAAAATAAAAATCTAATCTTTTACAAATATAAAATATTTAAATGACATTTCCTTCATGCTCAGTGATGAAATTTTATTTAAATGATACAACTTGAGATTGGTAAGGGAATTTAGAGAATTCTTAATTGCTATTATGTAGAAATGAGAAATTAAATAGAATGTATATATTTCAAATGCAAATTTGAATTTGCAATACAGAGGCGCAACCATTTCTAAACATAGAGCTTCTAGACATGGGCTGGGCGTAGTGGCTCGTGCCTATAATCCCAACATTTTGGGAGGCTGAGGTGGGAGGATCACTGAGGCCAGGAATTTGAGGCTTCAGTGAACTGTGATGGCACCATTTATACTTTATCCTGGGTGACAGAGTGAGACCCTGTCTAAAAAGAAAAAAAGGGCCAGATGTGATGGCTCATGCCTGTAATGCCAGCACTTTGGGAGGCTGAGGTGGGCAGAGCACAAGGTCAGGAGTTTGAGACCAGCCTGACCAACATAGTGAAACCCCGTCTCTACTAAAAATACAAAAAATTAGCTGGGCATGGTGGTGGGCACCTGTACTTCCAGCTACTTAGGAGGCTGAGGCAGAAGAATCACTTGAACCTGGGAGGCCGAGGTTGCAGTGAGCTGAGATCATGCCATTGCACTCCAGCCTGGGCAACAAGAGTGAAACTCCATCAAAAAAGGAAGGAAGGAAGGGAGAGAGGGAGGGAGGGAGGAAAAAGAAAAGGTTTCTACACAAGATATAAATGTACTCCAAAAGAAGGGAGGGAAGGAGGGAGGGAGGGAGGGAGGGGTTTCTACACAAGATATAAATGTACTCCAAAGCATTATGATGAGATTACAGTATCCTTGCTAACAAAGATTAAGCACTTACGTAATTCTGTACCATTTAAGCCTTTTTAGTCACAAGTAACAAATGAATTTAAGCTACTTTAAGCAAATATGTATTTTAAGTATGTGGAAATGACTCATAGATCTGAAAGGCAGAAATGGAGTCAGTCTCAGGAAGAGACTAAAACCAGAATAGTCAGTCCTCAGGAATCCATGAAATATATGTAGTCTTTTGCTAACTCTCCACTTCTGTCATATTTTATTCATTGTTGCTCTATAGCCTAACTGTCTCTGCTTCTTTGATCCCACGATAGAATCAGACTTCACTGTAGCATATTTCTATTTTGGATTGACCACCACATTTATAAGCTTGCTGAGTAGGGCCATTACAAGAAGGAGGGTAGGTACAGTCATGGACTACAAACGTGACTGTTAGCTGCCTCCATTAGTGAATTGATGGTTCCTAGAGAAAGCATAGTTTTACATGTGATCTGGTAGTTTTACCAAATTTTAATGAATGTTTAAGGAATCTACCAGAGTCATCAATTTGCATAGAGGGAGAAGAATTATTCAGTGATTCCTCTGGATTAAAAAAAAAAAATCATCATTGATATGACTTCTAGAATTACAGCCATTAATTTGAATACACTATCAAATAGTACAAAGGGTCTTTGGAGATTAAAGATTAAATTCCACTGGCAACAGTGTTTTTTCTTAATATGTGAAAGACTATATTTAACTCAATGGATAAGGGAACTAGTACGAAGTTAAAACTGGTATAAGGGAGAATTTGAAGAGCAGATAATAGGCAGTAATAAATGCTTAAAAGAATTTGCTAGGCTGGGTGCAGTGGCTCATGCCTGTAATTCCAGCACTTTGGGAGGCTGAGGTGGGCGGATCACCTGAGATGGGGAGTTCAAGACCAGCCTGACCAACATGGAGAAACCCTGTCTCTACTAAAAATACAAAATTAGCTGGGCATGGTGGTGCATGCCTGCAATCCCGGCTACTCGGGAGGCTGAGACAGGAGAATCACTTGAACCTGGGAGGCGGAGGTTGTGGTGAGCTGAGATTGTGCCATTGCACTCCAGCCTGGGCAACAAGAGCAAAACTCCGTCTAAAAAAAAAAAGAATTTGCTAGTAGATTAACCATATCCTGTAGGGCAGGGGTCCCCAACTCCCAGGCCACAAACCAGTAGCAGTCTCTGGGCCATTAGGAACTGTGTTGCACAGCAGGAGGTGAGTGTTAGGCGAGTGAGCATTACTGCCTGAGCTCCATCTCCTGTCAAATCAGTGGCAACATTAGATTCTCATAGGAGCACGAACCCTATTGTGAACTGCACACATGAGGGATCTAGGTTTCGTGCTTCTATGAGAATCTAATGCCTAATGATCTGAGAACATTTTTATCCCCAAACCATCTCCCCCCCTCCCCCCCGCCACCTTCTGAGTCTGTGGAAAAATTATCTTCCACAAAACCAGTCCCTGGTGCCAAAAAGGTTGGGGACCACTGGTATAGGGCAATAAAACCTAATGGGACCATCTTTTTTACAGAGCAGAAATTAGTTGTAGTTCAGGTTCAGTTGCATTACTTTCTATTTTTTTTTACAATTTAACATCTACATTTACAATTGTATAACAGTCTATCCAATAAAGAGACAATGGTACATAGCCCATCAGATAATATGCAGAGGATCCATTAGATAATACCTAGCACACCACTAAAGGGATACCCAATAATTTATTGTATCCTTTTTCTTCAAGGCTTTGACAGTGTTTCTTAACAGTCTCTTCCTTTTCATCAAAAGGAATTTGCCACAAGTATTCCTGATCAGTAAAAAGCAAATTTCATTAGGTTTATCTGGATTATTTGCCTAGGTACAGCAAGAGTGTTCATTAGTCACGTAGATCTCCTCAAATTTACTTTGAAAATCCAGAACCATACAGTACTGAACAAATTACTAAGGCCACAGGATTAACTTCTGTCTGAAATTTTTCATCAGAAACCTCAAATTGAACTTTTAAAAGCCTCCATAGCTTGATATCCCAAGGCTGGGGAACCAAATCCAAGAAGCTCTCTACTAGATTTCTCCTGTAGTACCTAAGAACTTGGGTGAATCTCTCTCCTTAACATCTTCAAAATTTGCTAGGGTTCCTGACCTGCTGAGCATTGCTCTTCCTTACCACTGACAAGACAAACATTTAAGCCAGGCACTTTGCCAGTGTTATTGAGACAGCTTTGTAAGCATTGATTCTACATATAGTCAACTTGTTTTCTAATAACAGGCTTATCATAACTGATTAAATTAGAATTATTTTCAAAAAGGACACTCTAGGTATGGCCCTCATGACCTAATCAATTATCCTGGTAAAAAGGAGGTCAGATTCCTTTTGAATATTGCTATGAAATAAAAGGAGATTCAGCACATTCCTAAATTCTGAGGCCTTAGAATCACATGCCATTTAAAAATGTCAGGGCTGGGCACAGTGGTTTATGCCTGTAATCCCAGCACTTTGGGAGGCTAAGGTGGGAGGATTGCTTGAGTCTAGGAGTTCAAGACTAGCCTAGGCAAGATACTGAGACCTCATCTCTACAAAAAATTAGAAAATTAACTAGATGTGGAGATGCACACTTGTGGTCCCAGCTACATAGGGGGCTGAGTCAGGAAGATCCCTTGGACCTAGGAAGTCGAGGCTGCAATGATCCATGTTCACACCACTATACCCTAACCTGGGTGACAGAGCAAGACCCTGTTGCAAAAAAAAAAAAAAAAAGAAAATTTCAGTTTACAAAAGCGGAGTACACGAAATTGAAATCAATAGCTTATGAAGAATTTTAAAGGGCTTCCTCATATACCATAAAAATAGAACACTACATCAACAGTATTCCAATAAATAAATAACCATGATTAAATTTCTCTCATCAGTTCATTCAGTCCTGTGTAATTATTCTGCTGGAAATTGGGTTGGTGGACTGCTTTCATGAATCAGTCTGTTTCCAGAAGAGAGTCCTAGAAATGCAGACTCAGTTCACTGCTATGGCTTGAAAGTTGTCTAAGCTATATCTGCTCAGAAGCCTGTACCCATGAATCTATTTTTTGAAGAATTTATCAGTAGTCCAAAGCACCTGGTTCTTTCCATGAGGCTCTAAGACTGCCCTTTCTTGAAAACACAAATTTGGCTTCTAGTTTATAGCAGAGCCCTTGAGCAAGCATCAGAGTAGCACAGAAATTCTGTGTACATGGCCAAAGCTAAATGGTGTTTGATAAGGTTTGGCTCTGTGTCCCCACCCAAATCTCATCTTGAATTGTAATCCTGGGGGTGATTTCCCCCATAGTAGTCTCATGATAGTGAGTTCTCACAAGATCTGACAGTTTTATAAGGGGCTCTTACCCCTTCGCTCTCTCCTCTTTCCTGACACCATGTGAAGAAGGTCTTCTTTCCCCTTCATCTTCCAGCATCATTGAAAGTCTCCTGAGGACTCCCCAGTCGTGGAACTGTGAGTCAATTAAGCCTCTTTCCTTTATATATTACCCAGTTGCAGGTATTTCTTTATAGCTGTGTGAAAATGGACTAATACAGTGTTAATTATTCAATATCAGAAAGAAAGAATACAATTCTTTATTATAGCATAGCTACTACATTTCTTTGGAGGGGGATCATTTTTGTTTGAATAAATGTAATAGAATATTCAGTGAAAAGTAATCCTTTCTTGAAGGATTGGGTGGTAGACAGAATTTAAGAAAGGATTACTTTTCACTGAATATTTTCCTGTTAGGCAGCTGCTTTTCATAATTCTGTGCATTCACAGATATATATTTTTTCCTTTGTTTCCCACATAAATAGCGTACTGTATGGTTTGTTGCTTTCATTTTATGTCTGTTTTCACTTGGTATATTTTAAAGACCTTTCCATATATGTAGAGTTTCTTCATTCTCTTTAATAGCTATATAATGAATATACCATAGTTTAACCTTTTGATGGTCAATTAACTTTGTTTGTTTGTTTGTTTGATTTTTGAAATGCAGTCTTGCTCTGTCACCTAGGCTGGAGTACAGTGGTGTGATCTCGGATCTCAGCTCACTGCAACCTCTACCTCCTGGGTTCAAGTGATTCTCCTGTCTGAGCCTCTCAAGTAGCTGGGATTATAGGCGTGTGCCACCACGCCCAGCTAATTTTTGTTTTTTTTTAGTGGAGACAGGGTTTCGCCATGTTGGCCAGACTGATCTCAAACTCCTGACCTCAGGTAATCTGCCTGCCTCAGCCTCCCAAAGTGCTGGGATTACAGGTGTGAGCCACTGGGCCCGGCCAATTAAATTTTTTGAATCTTCTACTATTACAAAGACCGCTCCTGTGGTTATTCTTGCACATAAGTCACTTCACAACCAAGGGGGTATATTCATAGGATAAATACCTAGGAATAGAATTTTCAAATGTAGTTCAGGAATTGGGCTGGGGGCGGTGGCTCACATTTGTAATTCTAGCACTTTGGGAGGCTGAGGCGGGAGGATGAAGGATTGCTTGGGCCCAGGAGTTTAAGACCAGCCTGGGCAACACAGGAAGACCCTACTTCTTAAAAAAAATAAATAAATAAAAATAACTGGTCTGTTGTTGATGCACAGTATGTTGATGCACACCTTTGGTCCCAGTTCTCTGGAGACCGAGGATGATCTCTTGAGCCCGGGAGGATGAGTCTGCAGAGAGTCCTGATCCCATCACTGCATTCCAGCCTGGAGAACAGAGTGAGATCCTGTCTCAAAAATAATAATAAAAAATTTAAAACTGAATTGTTAGAATGTATGCTTCCTACATATATTTCTATTTTGCTTACCACTGTACCCCCAGAACTTAGAATAATATTAGCATATTCTAGGCATTCAATACATATTAGTTGAATGAATTTATACAGTAGGAAGTGAGGTTTATTCTTCATTCCTTCAGCAGTTATTAACAATCTGAATAATGTTACTTTTTGGCTCTAATGCTTACATTATTCTTATTTCAAGCATTGCCTTTCCCAGGATATCTTACCAATCCCTGTGTCCCTCTGTTTTCCCCTCTACCACAACTCTCTCCCATCTGATTTACAGGCACATTTTCCATAGCATACTAAGCTTGCCTTTGTCAGAGAATTTGACACAGATTATTTACCAACTATCTTTCCCACTAGGCTCCTTCAGGGTAGAAGCATTTCTTATAGGGCCAGCTATGTAGCACATGCTTAATACTTAATGCTTATGTTTACATAATGTAAATTTAGATGATTATCACTCTGTTGCTTTTGTCAGAGCAAATGCAAATGTTCTCCAGAAAAACAAAAACACTTTCCAATTAGGCCCTAATATGAGCTGACAACGAAAAATCTTCAAAATAAATAAAGAACCAATCAGCATGAAATAAAGTCAACTGAAAATTAAAAATAACACATTTAGGACCTTGATATGGTTTGGATCTGTGTCCCCACCCAAATCTCATGTTCAACTGTAATCCCAATGTTGAAGACGTGGCTGGTGGGAGGTGACTGGATCATGGGAATGGTTTCTAATGGTTTAACGCCATCCCTCTGAACACTGTCCTTGTGATAATGAGTGAGTTTTCGCATGAGATCTGGTTGTTTAAAATTGTGTGATGCCTCTACCCCGCACCTTTTCCTCCTACTCTGGCCATGTAAGACTTGCCTGCTTCCCCTTCACCTTCTGCCATGATTGTAAGTTTTCTGAGGCCTTTCCAGCTGTGCTTCCTATATAGCTTGCCGAACCATGAGCCAATTAAACCTATTTTCTTTATCAATTATCCAGTCTAAGGTATTTCTTTATATCAATGAGAGAACAGACTAACACAGACCTCAAGACTCCAGATATTAGAATGATCAGATAAACAGTACAGTTGGCCGTACTGTGTTTCTGTGAGTTCATTATCTCTGGATTCAACTAACCTCAGATGAGAAATATTCAGGGGAAAAAAAAATTCCACAAAGTTCCAAAAAGCAAAACTTGAATTTGCTACATGCAAGTACTACCTTAAATCCACACAAATAGAGTGATATGTAGGCATCTTATTAGATATTATAAGAAATCTAGAAATGATTTAAAGTATATGGGAGGATGTGCATAGGTTATATGCAAATACTATGCTGTTTTATAGAAAGGACTTGAGCATCCTTGGAGTTTCATATCTCCAGGGGTTCCTGGTACCAGTACCCCTGCAGATAACAAGAGAAAACTGTGTAAAATAACTCAACGTGAAAGATGTAAAGAAACTTGAAAAATCACACAATGGAAAACAATAGAAATCTATCAAAACAAACAGTCAGATCTGAAAAATAATCAATTGGAATCTGAAATAGTATTTCTCAAGTTTTAACATGCATAGGAGTCCTGGGGGAGCTTACCAAAATGCAGAATGCGATTTGGTACGTCTAGGATGTGACTCAGACTCTGCCTTTCTAATAGCTCTCAGAGTGATTTTGATGCTGCTAGCCCATGGACTTTAAGTAAGAAAAGAACACCAGCATATAGATCGGAATAAATTACCCAGGATGCATCACAGAAAGACAAAAAGGTGAAAAATACAAGAGGTTAAGAAATGAGAAGGATGCAACAAGAAAGTGTAACATGTCAGCCAAGTTCAGTGGCTCTTTCCTGTAATCCCATCACTTTGGGAGGCTGAGGTAGATGGATGACTTCAGGTCAGAAGTTTGAGACCAGCCTGGCCAACATGGTGAAACCCTGTCTCTACTGAAAATACCAAAAAATTAGCCAGGCGTGGTGGCACACGCCTGTAATCCCAGCTATTCAGGAGACTGAGGCAGGAGAATCACTTGAACCCATGAGGTAGAGGTTACAGTGAGCTGAGATCACACCACTATATTCCAGCCTGGGCAACAGAGAGACTCCATCTCAAAAAAAAAAAAAAAAAAGAAAAAAAAAGGAAGTCTAACATGTCAACTAAAGTCCCAAAAAGGGAGATGTTAAAAGAGAGAAAG
Organism: Mandrillus leucophaeus; assembly: GCF_000951045.1. Taxonomy (NCBI): domain Eukaryota; kingdom Metazoa; phylum Chordata; class Mammalia; order Primates; family Cercopithecidae; genus Mandrillus; species Mandrillus leucophaeus. The sequence continues at coordinate 5,530,851 of NW_012098432.1, forward strand.
CCCACTCCTTACATTTGCAGGGCCTGGAGCAAAATCACAAGTGCACACCCACATACCATATAAGATACATTTAACAGTTAAAAGTTAATACCCAACCTAATCCACAGTTAAATAAAATATGCTCTGGGCGGGTCATGGTGGCTCACATATGTAATCCCAACACTTTGGGAGGCCAAGGTGGGTGGATTGCTTGAGGCCAGGAATTCTAAAACAGCCTGAGCAACATACTGAGACCTCCTGTCTCTACAAAACACACACACAAATTAGCTAGGCATGGTGGCACATATCTGTAGTCCTAGCTACTTGGGAGGCTGAGGTGGGAGGATCACTTGAGCCTGTGAGGTAGAGGATGCAGTGAGCTGTGATCACACCACTGCACTCCAGCTTAGGCAACAGAGCAAGACTCTGTCTTTTTAAAAAAAAAGGGCTGGGTGCGGTGGCTCATGCCTGTAATCCCAGCAGGTTGGGAGGCCAAGGTGGGCAAATCAGAAGGTCAGGAGTTCGAGATCAACTTGGCCAACATGGTGAAACCCTGTCTCTACTAAAAATACAAAAATTAGCCAGGCATGGTGGTGGGCACCTGTAATCCCAGCTACTTAGGAGGCTGAGGCAGGAGAATCACTTGAATCCGGGAGAGGGAGGTTGCAGTGAGCCGAGATAGTGCCATTGCACTCCCGCCTGGGCGACAAGGGCAAGAGTTCATCTCAAAAAAAAAAAAAAAAAAAAAGTTCTGGCAAGGCACAGTGACTCAGGCCGGTAATCCCAGCACTTTGGGAGGCCAGGAAGAGAGGATTGCTTGCATCCAGGAGTTCAAGATCAGCCTGAGCAACATAGTAAAACCCGTGTCTACAAAAAATAAAAAATTAGCTGGACATGCTGGCATGCACCTGTATTCTCAGCTACTTAGGAGGCTGAGGTGGGAGGATCACTTGAGCCCAAAAGGTCCAGGATGCATTGAGTGGTGATTGTGCCACTGTACTCAGCCTGGGGACAGAGTGAGACCATGTCTCAAAAATCTATCTATCTGTCTATCTATCTATCTATCTCTCTCTCTCTCTCTCTCTCTCTCTCTCGCTCTCTCAATATCTTTCTGTCCTCCAGCTTTCATAATTATACCTTGATGACAACCCAGAATGCCAGGTTCAAATTTAGCCAGCTTGAACTTAGAGTCATGTGCTAGAAAATTACAGATTAGGAAAAGATCTCTCTTGGCCTCTTCCTTTCCTTATGCCACTTCAGGGTCTTGCATCACAGTGTGTTTTGTACCTATGCATGTGGACATCCTAACCTAGACATCCAAGCTCCCTTCATACCCTGGTTACATCAATGCCTTGGCAACTCCTTGGGACATGTGGTGCACATGCCAGCAAATGATCTGCCCTTTAAGGCAAGAACCCAGGGAAGATACCCAAGTCGAATTTGGAAGTGGTCTGTGGGGCCACTTGGGTAGAAAAATCCAGGGAAGGGTGACCTGAAATACCATCTAGTGGTGTAGAGGCTGATTCTGGGTGGGCATGTCCACTTGATTCCAGGGACTCCTTGCTGCATGTAAAGGTATGTGGCTGTAGGAGGACCAGAGCAGGACCCACCCTCTAAACATGGGCCACCAATCCACCTTACCTGTGTCTAACAGATCATGTTATTGTATCAGATCATGTTAGAAAATTTTTAGGAGTGATACATTCTCAAATACAGGAAGCTCATCAAATACCAGGTAAAAGAAGTAAAAGTAAATCCACAATTCGAGGCATCTTCATGAAACTGCACAAAACAGAAGACCAAGAAAAGATCTTAAAAGCAGCAAAAGAGAATTACCCACAAAGTAACAGTTAGATTGACAAATCAACAGATATCTTATCTTTTTCCTTTTTATGTATGTTTTAAATATATATATATTTAACAGTCCCATGTGTGGAGGGTTGACTTTCAGTAGATCACATTAAGTGAGCTGCTCTGCTCCAGAAGCAGTTCCTCCAAGTCTGGGTTAGCACCAGGGACCACACAAATGAGCATTGCCTTATGGGCAAGGGGGGCTGTGATAATGGTTTGGCTTTCTGTCCCCACCCAAATCTCATCTTGAATTATAATATCCAGGTGTTCAGGGAGAGACCTGGTAGGAACTGATTGGATTAAGGGGGTGGTTTTCTTCATGTTGTTCTCCTGATAGTGAGTTCTCACGATATCTGATGATTTTATAAGTGTTTGACATTTCCTCCTGCACAACACTCTTCTCTCTCCTGCTGCCTTGTGAAGAAAGTGCCTACTTCCCCTTCATCTTCTGCCATGATTGTAAGTTTCCTGAGGCCTCCTAGGCATGCAGAACTGTGAGTCAATTGAACTTATTTCTTTTATAAATTGCCCAGTCTCAAGTTTTGTTTTTGTTTTTGTTTTTGTTTTGAGACAGAGTCTCACTCTGCCACCCAGGCTGGAGTGCAGTGGTGTGAGCTCAGATCACTGCAACCTCTACTTCCTGGGTTCAAGCGATTCACCTGCCTCAGTCTCCCTGGTAGCTGGGATTACAGGCGCCCACCACCATGCCTGGCTAATTTTTGTATTTTTAGTAGAAACAGGGTTTCACCATGTTGGCCAGGCTGGTCTTGAACTCCTAGCCTCAAGTGATCCGCCCTCCTTCCCAAAGTGGTGGGATTACAGGTGTGAACCACCATACCCAGTATAGAACCTTTAACCCACAAAATTCTTTGAAGAGTCATCTGTGTGAAATAAAGCCATTTTCAGATAAACAAACTGACAGTTTTCTACCAACAGAAAATCTAGTGAAGTGAAATCATTAAAGGAAGAGAAGATCGCTCCAGAAGGACAGTGTGCTATGCAAAAGGAAATAGTTAAATGAATTGTGACTATGTGGGTAAAAAATTGGCCTATATTAGGCTGTGCGCGGTGGCTCACGCCTGTAATCCCAGCACTTTGGGAGGCTGAGGCGGGCGGATTAAGAGGTTAGGAGATCAACACCATCCTGGCTAAAACGGTGAAATCCCGTTTCTACTAAAAATACAAAAAAAAAATTAGCCAGGCGTGGTGGCATGTGCCTGTAGTCCCAGCTACTCTGGAGGCTGAGACAGGAGAATGACATCAACCTGGGAGGTGGAACTTGCACCTGAGTGAGCCGAGATCGTGCCACTGCGCTCCAGTCTGGGCGACAGAGTAAGACTCTGTCTTAAAACAAACAAACAAAAATTGCCTATATTAGATGATGATAAGATAGTATTTATGAAGTTAACAAAAAACATAACTAAAATACTAGAGAACAAGTCCAAGGAGGTTGAAACATTGGAAATGTCCTAAGGTTCTTGTACTATTGGGAGACAGTGTTAGGATATTAACTATACACATTTTTAATTATGCAAGGTAAATTTCAAAATAGCCACTAAATTATTAGAATTCATAACTTCTAAACCAGAAGAAAAGAAAAAATAGAATAAGAAAAAATTAAGATACTTTTTTCTTAAAGGCAAGAAAGGCCAAAACAAAACCATAGGAAAAGTGGAACAAATAGGAAGAAAAAATTTGGATAATAGGAACAAGCGCACAATAAACAAATAATTACATGTAAATGAACTGAGATTACTGGTTGATGATGGACAAAAAAGTCAGCCATATTTCATTTACAAGACACACTAAAACATAAGGGCACAGAAAGGTTAAAGATAAAAAGTTGAAAAAAAACTCTTAGAGGTAACTATTAACTAAAAGAAATCTGTGGAAATTAACATTTAACAAAGACTTTTCAAGATAAAACATCTTATTAGGGCTAGATATGGTCATCATTTAACGATAAAAGGGTATGCCTTGTACAATAGCTGTCTGTTGCCTGTAATCCCAGCACTTTGGGAGGCTGAAGTTGGAGGATCGCTTGAACCCAGGAGTTCAAGAGAAGCCTGGGCAACATAGCGAGACCTTGTGTCTGTAAATAATTAAAAAATTAGCTGGGGGTCGTGGCGCACTCCTGTGGTCACAGCTACTTGGAGGCTGAGGTGGGAGAATCTCTTGAGCCCAAGCAGTTGAGCCTGCAGAGAGTGGAGATCCAGCCTGTGTGACAGAGCAAGACCCCATTAAAAAAAAAAAAAAAAAATTGGCCAGGCATGGTGGTGCATCATGATGTAGTCCTAGCTACTAAGGAGGCTGACGTGGGAGAATCACTTGAGCCCAGGAGTTCCAGGTTACAATGAGCTATGATCCAGCCACTGCTTGCTAGCCTGAGTGACAGAGCAAACCCTGTTTCCTTTCCCTTTTTATTTTTTTTTAATTCCCTACAAATGAACAATAACAAAACAAAATGCTCAACTCAACAAAACTAGATCATTTTAAATTTACATGCAGGCCAGTGTGGTAATGGCCTGTAATCCCAATACTTTGGGAGGCCAAGGCAGGAGGACTGCTTGACTCCAGGTGTTGGAGACCACCCTGGCCAACACAGAAAGACCCCATCTCTAAAAAAGAAAAAAGTAAAAACAAGCAAAACAACCTTACACACATTTAATAAAGTATCCAAAACTATAAATGGGAAAAATGAACAGAATTACAGGAAGAAATGAAGAAATCCATCATCATAGTACATTCAATACTGTTTCTCCCTCTCAACTATTGATAGCCAACACATGTCAGTGTGTCAGGAATACTTCTCCAAATCCTTACTTAAAGCAGTCAATTTTAAGAGGACAAGGTGCCAATATTTTCTAATGAGTGTTCAAAAATGCTTGTTCAGTGCGAAAGACGAGAATGCACAAACCAAAATAGCTGTAATACACACAGCAAATCCTAATTCTGTGGAAAGCTAGTAAAAGGCACACAGGCCTTTCTTTTTTGAAAGTAACTTCCAGCCATTCCAAGATAGCTGAATAGGAATAACTTCGGTCTGCAGCTCCCAGCGTGATCGATGCAGAAGATAAGTGATTTCTGCCTTTCCAACCGAGGTACCTGGTTCATCTCACTAGGACTGCTTCGACAGTGGGTGCAGCCCACAGTGGGTGAGCTGAAGTAGCGTGGGGCATCGCCTCACCAAGGAAGTGCAAGGGGTCAGGGGATTTCCATTTCCTAGCCAAGGGAAGCTGAGACAGACTGTAAATGGGACACTTCCACCCAAATACTGTGCTTTTCCAATGGTCTTAGCAAATGGCATACCAGGAGATTATACCCTCCACCTGGCTCGGCAGGTCCCATGCCCACGGAGCCTTGCTCACTGCTAGTGCAGCAGCCTGAGATCAAACTGCAAAGCAGCAGCCTGGCACGGGGAGGGGCATCCACCATTGCTGAGGCTTGAGTAGGTAAACAAAGCGGACTGCAAAGCTCGAACTGGGTGAAGCCCACCGCAGCTCAGCAAGACCTATTGCCTTTGTAGACTCCATCTCTGGAGGCAGGGCATAGCTGAACAAAAGGCAGCAGAAACATCTGCAGACTTAAACATCCCTGTCTGACAGCTCTGAAGAGAGCAGTGGTTTTCCCAGCATGGAGTTTGAGCTCTGAGAACGGACAGACTGCCTCCTCAAGTGGGTCCCTGACCCTCGCGTTGCCTAACTGGGAGAGACCTCCCAGTGGGGGCCGACTGACACCTCACACAGGCAGGCACCCGTCTGGGTCAAAGTTTCCCCAGGAAGGATCAGGCAGCAATATTTGCTGTTCTGCAATGTTTGCTGTTCTGCAGCCTCTGCTGGTAATACCCAAGAAAACAGGGTCTGGAGTGGACCTCCAGCAAACTCCAACAATTCTGCAGCTGAGGGACCTGTTAGAAGGAAAACTAACAAACAGAAAGGAATAGCATCAACATCAACAAAAAGGACATCCATTCCAAAACCCCATCTGTAGGTCACCAACATCAAAGACCAAAGGTAGATAAAAACCACAAAGATTGGGAGAAACCAGAGCAGAAAAGCTGAAAATTCTAAAAACTGGAGTGTCTCTTCTCCAAAGGATCACAGCTCCTTGCCAGCAAGGGAACAAAGTTGGACAGAGAATGACTTTGACAAGCTGACAGAAGTAGGCTTCAGAAGGTCGGGAATAACATACTTCTCTGAGCTAACGAAGGATGTTTGAACCCATCGAAAGGAAGCTAAAAACCTTGAAAAAAGATTAGAGGAATGACTAACCAAAATAAACAGTGTAGAGAAGACCTTAAATGACCTAATGGAGCTGAAAACCATGGCATGAGAACTACGTGACATATGCACAAGCCTAAATAGCCTATTCGATCAAGTGGAAGAAAGGGTATCAGTGATTGAAGATCAAATTAATGAAATAAAGTGAGAAGAGAAGTTTAGAGAAAAAAGATTAAAAAGAAATGAACAAAGCCTCCAAGAAATATGGGACTAGGTGAAAAGACCAAATCTACGTCTGATTGGTGTACCTGAAAGTGATGGGGAGAAGGGAACCAAGTTGGAAAACACTCTTCAGGATATTATCCAGGAGAACTTCCCCAACCTAGCAGGCACGCCAACATTCAAATTCAGAAAATACAGAGAACACCACAAATATATTCCTCAAGAAGAGAAACCCCAAGACACATAATTGTCAGATTCACCTGAAATGAAGGAAAAAATGTTAAGCACTGCCAGAGGGAAAGGTCAGGTTACCCACAAAGGGAAGCCCATCAGACTAACAGAGGATCTCTCAGCAGAAACTACAAGTCAGAAGAGAGTGGAGCCAATATTCAACATTCTTAAAGGAAATAATTTTCAACCCAGAATTTCATATCCAGCCAAAAGCTTCATAAGTGAAGGAGAAATAGAATCCTTTACAGAAAAGCAAATGCTGAGAGATTCTGTCACCACCAGTCCTGCCTTACAAGAGCTCCTGAAGGAAGCACTAAACATGGAAAGGAACAACCAGTACCAGCCACTGCAAAAACATGCCAAATTGTAAAGACCATCAATGGTATGAAGAAGTGGCATTAACTAATGGGCAAAATAACCAGCTAACATCATAATGACAGGATCAAATTCACACATAACAATATTAACCTTAAATGTAAATGGGCTAAATGCCCCAATTAAAAGACACAGACTGGGAAATTGGATACAGTCAAAACCCATCAGTGTGCTGTATTCAGGAGATCCATCTCACACATAGGCTGAAAATAAAGGGCTGGAGGAAGATCTACCAAGCAAATGGAAAGAAAAAAAGGGGGGAGGTTTGCAATCCTAGTCTCTGATAAAACAGACTTTAAACCAACAAAGATCAAGAGAGACAAAGAAGGCCATTACATAATGGTAAAGGGATCAATTCAATAAGAAGAGTTAACTATCCTAAATATATATGCACTCAACACAGGAACACCCAGATTCATAAAGCAAGTCTTTAGAGACCTACAAAGAGACTTAGACTCCCACACTATAAAAATGGGAGACTTTAACACCCCATTGTCAACATTTAGACAGATCAACGAGACAGAAGGTTAACAAGGATAT
>NW_012098432.1:5539648-5569136 GCF_000951045.1 Mandrillus leucophaeus
AAAAATTAATTCAAGATGGATTAAAGACTTAAATGTTAGACCTAAACCCATAAAAACACTAGAAGAAAACCTAGGCAATACCATTCAGGACATATGCATGGGCAAGGACTTCATGACTAAAACACCAAAAGCAATGGCAACAAAAGCCAAAATAGACAAATGGGATCTAATTAAACTAAAGAGCTTCTGCACAGCAAAACAAACTACCATCAGAGTGAACAGGCAACTTACGGAATAGGAGAAAACTTTTGCAATCTACCCATCTGACAAAGGGCTAATATCCAGAATCTACAAAGAACTTAAATTTACAAGAAAAAAAAATGCCATCAAAAATTGGGCAAAGTATATGTACAGACACTTCTCAGAAGAAGACATTTATGCAGCCAACCGACACGTGAAAAAATGCTCATCATCACTGGTCATTAGAGAAATGCACATCAAAACCACAATGAGATACCATCTGACACCAGTTAGAATGCCAATCATTAAAAAGTCAGGAAACAACAGATGCTGGAGAGGATGTGGAGAAATAGGAACACTTTTACACTGTTGGTGGGACTGCAAAGTAGTTCAACCACTGTGGAAGACAATGTGGCAATTCCTCAAGGATCTAGAACTAGAAATGGCATTAGACGCAGTGATCCCATTACAGGGCATATACCCAATAGATTATAAATCAAGCTACTATAAAGACACATGCACACATATGTTTATTGTGGCACTATTCCCAATAGCAAAGAATTGGATCCAACCCAAATGTCCACCAATGATAGACTGGATTAAGTAAATGTGGCACATATACACCATGGAATACTATGCAGCCATAAAAAGGATGAGTTCATGTCCTTTGCAGGGGCCTGGATGAAGCTGTAAACCATCATTCTGAGCAACGTATCACAAGGATAGAAAACCAAACACCACATATTCTCACTCATAGGTGGGAATTGAACAATGAGAACACTTGGACACAGGGCAGGGAACATCACACACTGGGGCCTGTCATGGGGTGGGGGGCAGGGGGAGGGATAGCATTAGGAGAAATACCTAATGTAACTGATGAGTTAATGAGTGCAGCAATCCAACCTGGCACATGTATCCCCATGTAACAAACCTTCACGGTGTGCACATGTACCCTTAGAACTTAAAATGCAATTTAAAAAAAAAAGTAACTTCCAATATTTTTACTATTAGCATTCTCTGAAGAAGTGTTTGTGGTGGTCGTGGTGGTGGGGGGAGGGTGGTCTGTGTTTGTGGCGGGGGGCGGGTATAGGGCTGGACCTTGAGATGGACAAGACAAACAGGAAGGAAATGTGAACATTTCATTAATATTCATTTTAAAAAGATTCATTGAACACTTACTATGTGCAAACAGGCACTCTACTAATTAACAGCCATTTCAGATTTTCAGAGTGCAAAGGGCCTCAAGAACAAATTATTTATTTTTATTTTTTTGAGACAGGGTCTTGTTCTGTCTCACACCCTGCAGTGCAGTGGCATGATCACCGCTCACTGTAGCCTCCACCCCCCACTCCAGAGCTCAGGTAATTCTCTCACCTCAGCCTCCACAGTAGCTGAAACCACAAGCTTGGGCAACCACGTCTGCCTCATATTTTTATTAATTGTAGAGATCGGGGTCTTGCAACATTGCCCGGGCTGGTCTGGATCTCCTGAAACTGCCTTTGCAAAATTATAGCTGAGGAAACTATGGCAGTGAAAGAAATCAGACCTAACCGACTCCATTTTGCTTCTAACTTCTAAGCTGTCCTTGTTCATTCCTGAGCCTAGGCTGAACCAACTTAGGAAGGAATTCAGTTTATTGTTTGACTCTGAAACAAAATTGATAATATCCCTTTCCCAAAAAAACTGCTTGCTTGCCTGGGGACCAGTCTGCCTTTGCAGGACTAACAAATTAGCTACAAGATTAGAAATTACAGTTTAGAGGTCATGCAGCCTCTGGCTCCAAGTGTCTGAATCTCCCCAAATTGGTCCTGGGGATAACATCACTATTGTAAAATCTAAGATAAGTGCTTGACCTATTTTGCAGACCCTGCTTTCCATGGATCAGCTGAAACAACCCAGATTGGTAATTTGGCCCAATCAGTTCTGCCATCCTACCCAGGAACAGAAAACAGCAAGAAAAACTCACTTCTACCCACTATGAGTCCATCTTTAACCTGACCCATCAGCACTCCCTACTTCCCAAGCCCCTACTCGCCAAATTATCTTTAAAAACTCTGATGACTAGTAGGGGAGACTGAGTAAGAATAAAACTCCAGTCTCCTGCACAGCCGGCTCTGCAAGAATTACTCTTTCTCCATTGCAATTCTCCTGTCTTGATAAATGGGCTCCCCGTCAGCAGCAGGCAGAGTGAACCCCAGTATTGGGTGGTTACACTTCTAGGCTCAAGCAATCCTGCTATCCGGCTTCCCAAAGTGCTGGGATTACAGGCGTGAGCCACCACGTCCAACTAGAACAAATGATTTCTTAAAAGCAACTCAAATATTTAAATATTATTTAAAACTGTTTCTGGACAAATCGGAGGGACTTTGGGACAAGAATATGGTCGCGGGACTTTGAACGCAGGCAGTGAAGACACCTATGAGCCATCAGTGGGGTCCTACGGCAGCCGTGGAACTGTTCTGCCTTGCAGGCGAAAGTGTGGTCAGCTATATCGGAGCGCCATGGGGGCCTGAGTGGCGCATCTGCGCAGGCGCCGGGCTCCTAAGTATACCCAGGAACTGACCCTGATCTCTCTTTTCCCTGTTAGACATGGTAAGTGTGAGTCAACCGCTGCTGTCCTGATGGGTTGGTAGCAGACAGGGTAGGGTAGGGTAGGGTAGGGTTGAGTAGGGTTAAGCACACTGGTCACCTTAGGATTGGTTTCCTGGTGCTGGAGAATGATTAAGACACAGGCCTTGAAGATTTTTTGAGTGTGAAATATTACTCAGCATATTTTGCAGACCTCGCGGGCAATGCCGCTTCTGATTTTATCCAGGCCTTCTGTAGGGAGGGCCTGTTAGAGTTGAGCAGCCCGATTTCTTAAACCCTCTAAAAAGCTGGGGCTGATTGGTGGCTTTTTTTTTTTTTTTGGAGGGGGGATGTCAAAAATTTCTTTAAAATCGTTAGTGATGTGGTCTCGCTTTAAGATTTTTAGTGGGATCAGAGGAAAATTCGGTACTTAATCACTTCCCGTAATCTTAATGACCTATTATTATGACTACTGTGTACTCTCAATGAGGAAGATAAAGATACGAAAAGAACTAGAGCCACATCACATGGGGACTTCTGCAAATACAGAGACTCGGATTAAAGGTGGAGAAGATGGAGCTAAAAGAACTACTTATTTAATACATTTGAACAACTTTTGGGATATTTAGAAGGTGCTTTGAAACCTGCATTTGATAGCAAAAATTCGCTTGCAAATTAAGGGCCAGTTAGATAAAAAAAATATGTATGTATGCTCTCTGCCACATGTAAACCGTAAATTGTCCCGAAATGATAAGCTTTGATATTCTATGGTGTTTATTTTTTACTTACCTTTTTGAATGAAAAGTGAAAAACAAGCAATGCTGGTGGTAATTTTTTGGGTCAATGATGAGCTGGCATGTATTCTGAATCTAAAGTTGATTATTAATACTTTAGCTCTAGAATTACTCTGAGACCTGAAAATTACCTGAATCGTGACTAAGATGGAGCTTGAATGACTTAAGTTCTTTTTTGTTAGATAGAATTTTTGTTTGTTTGTTTTGTTTTTGAGTCAGGGTCTCCCGTCGCCCAGGATGGAGTGCAGTGGTACAACCTCAGTTCACTGCAGCCTAAATTTCCTGGCCTCAAGCGATCTTCTACCTCAGCCTCCCTAGTTACAATTTTTAAATGGAACATTTTCCTATTACAAGATGAAACGAAGTGAAAATTGAGATGTATGTTGAATCTATGCTGTGGAGCAGAAGAACATTGTAGAGGTAAACATTGATGGATTACTGCTTTTTTATTTTGAAAGGGCACTCCACAGAAGGATGTTATTATCAAGTCAGATGCACCAGACACCCTATTATTGGAGAAACATGCAGATTATATCGCATCCTATGGCTCAAAGAAAGATGATTATGTATGTATGATTTTATATTGGAAAGTTTATTTTAAAGAAGTGTGACAGTTATAAGCGGTGATACAGTATTTATATTTTATGTCTTAAAATGGCATCCAACTCCATGCAGAGAACTGAGGATTTCCTGTGCCTTTGAACTTCAGTTAAGTGTGCTTTGGACGTCTGAGATTGTGGGCTTATTAGAATCGCAGTATTCACCTATACTGAGAGGGCTTGCCAGACAAAGTAGATAAGGGTTTGAGGTACAAAACGGGTTTCCCTTTTTGTAGTTAGAAGTAATACTTTCAAGGTCAATGATGTTTTGGCATGTATTATCTGAATCTATTGCTGATGTGTAATAACACTTTAGCTCTAGAATTACTCTGAGACCTTGAAAAGGTTTTACCTTAAATTTTTAAATTTCAAGGAAAACTCTCTGGGACAATCTTAGCAAAAAGTAGTAAACAACTTAGTTAAGAGTAAGTTTTTCCCTGTAGTATCCAAACTCAGTTGTCTTAAGCTTATCTACCTATTTGTGGGATGTATGTATTAATTTTTTACTTAAGTGTTAGGTTCCCATAACCTTGAAAATACTCTAGTAGCAATCATAGAGTTAAGGCCATATGGATGGGGCTGGACTCGTTTCTGCCTTTATCTGCTATCTATGCCCTGAATTTGGGTTAGTAGCAAATTAAGATGCACCACCTGTTAAAAAAACTTTTTTTTTTTTCCTTTTGGGAGATATAACCTCACTTTGTTGCCCAGACTGGAGGACAGTGGTGCAATCTGGGTTCACTGCAACCTCCACCTCCTGGGCTTAAGTCAGCCACCTGAATAGCTGGGATTACAGGCGCATTCTACCACGCCCAGCTAGTTTTTGTATTTTTGGTAGAGACAGAGTTTTGCTATGTTGACCAGAGTGGTCTCAAACTCCTGACCTCAAGTGATCTGTCTGCCCCAGCTTCCCAAAGTGCTGGGATTACAGGCAGGAGCCACCACCCAGCCACAAAACTTCTTAAAATGTAATGCATTGTTGATTGTGGGAAAAATTTGTTTCTGGAATCCTAATACTAATTTTCATCTATCATTGATTAGCCACTGTTTTATCTGGGCGTAGACATCTTTAGAATGTTTAGGGCATTTTGATTTTTCATGAAGTTATATAATTTCCTAATAGATAATAAGTTTTGTACAGAGTCCACATTGAAATAGATGTCCGATAAATATGATATAGGTACTCGGAAAGAAATACTGTCCCTAAACTTCACTGATGAAAAAGGTAGATGCTTTTCTGTCTTTGGCTCATGGGAGAAACTAAAGCCCTGTTTGTATTGTCAACCATAGATGAACTAATCCTGTGCTTCTCAGATAATTGTTTTTTTTCTGATTAATAGTTGTGTCTGAAGATGGCCTCTAACGTTGAGCGGCACAAATTTTAAACTCAATACTGATTAGTGCCATTAAGGTCAGAAGAGGTAAAAATAGCAGCATGGCTAATAAGTTAGCTTTGTGTTTGATCTCTTTATAACCTGTTTTCAGTTCAAACTGACACATTTAAGAAATTGTGTATTTTAGGAATACTGTATGTCTGAGTATTTAAGAATGAGTGGCATCTATTGGGGTCTGACAGTAATGGATCTCATGGGACAACTTCATCGCATGAATAGAGAAGAGATTCTGGCATTTATTAAGTCTTGCCAACATGAATGTGGTGGAATAAGTGCTAGTATCGGACATGATCCTCATCTTTTATACACTCTTAGTGCTGTCCAGGTAAATACTAATTAAAATTGCAATGATCTTGATAGTGTGTTCTCTTACTTCAGAGTTGGAAATTGAAACTATTAGGATTTGGTCAAAAAGTTTTGTTACAAAAGTGAAGCTGTCCTACAAGGTCAATGATGTAATGGCATGTATTAGCTGAATCCAAAGTTGATGTGAGTTTCTAAAATTATACTGAGACCTTGGAGGGTAAAATTTTTATCTTCAGTATGTGTAAATACTGTTAAAAAGCTAAGTGGATCTGTTTGATTTTGGTATTGGTGAACATCTACCTGGTTTAAAGTCTTTCTGGTGCTGGGTGCTGAGATGGGAAGATCAGGACTTTGTGTGTATGTAAGTTAGTACACTTGAGTATCTTGGAATGCCAAGTTAAAGTTTATATGTAGAAAAATTATACTTTAAAGATTTGGGTTTTGATAATATCTTTAGTTTTATTGAATAATAGGAGAGTCTGCATATTTGAGAAAAGGCTATATACAGAGACAAAAGGAGCGCTTGGCAACTTAAAAAGAGTTGAGCATAAGATCATTAGAATAAACCTGAAAGGGATATTTACCTAATACTTGTCTTTATTGCAGATTCTTACACTGTATGACAGTATTAATGTTATCGACGTAAATAAAGTTGTGGAATATGTTAAAGGTCTACAGAAAGAAGATGGTTCTTTTGCTGGAGATATTTGGGGTAATGTCAGATTTAGTCCATTCTACCCAAAATACCAATATTAAAATGTACTGGTTTTGCTAGTAACCAGTTTATAAGTTTTTCATCTTTTCAGGTCCCACTAAGCAGCTGGTCTAACTGGAGTTAATGGTCTGCTGGAACTTCCAGCATGCACTGTGGTAGTTATATCAGCATACAGGAGCACTGGAACAGAGGGGGCCAGTCTAAAAGATAAGGTAGGTGGAATTTTTTTTCCCCAATATTTGGTGGCTTTGTAAAGTTTTTTAAAAACTACTTGCTGGAAAGGGAAAAAAATTTTAAAAAAACTTTACAAACTTGCTGAATATTTGAGTGGAGGGAGGGAATAGAATTTTATTTGATAAATGTAGATAATCTCTGCTTTAGGGATGAACACAGTGCAGGCCAGAGAGACCAGCTGCTTCATGGGATGTGAAAAATCTACTTTTATAAGGTAGGGTAAGTTTATTGCATTATTAGAAATTGCCTAATACTTTTGGTTCTATTAGTTTTCTTCTCTTTCTGGGCATTCTTTAAGCAGTTTAAGATAATTTGCTGTGACTTTTTTGTGGCAGGGTCTTGCTCTGTCCAGGCTGGAGTGCAGTGGTGCAGTTACTGCCCACTGCAGCCTTGACAGTCCACGCTCATGATCCTCAGGCCTCAGCCTCCTGAGTAGCTGGGACTGTATAGGCTCATACCATCACAGGCAGCTATTTGTTTGTTTGTTTGTTTATTTTTTGGTGGGAGGAGGCAGAGTTGCTGGGGTTGTAGAGCTTTGTTGCCCAGGCTGGAGTGCAGTGGTGCAATTTTGGCTCACTGAAACCTCCTCCCAAGCTCAAGCAGTTCTCCTGCCTCAGCCTCCAGAGTAGCTGAGACATGCACCACAACACCTGGCTGGCTTTTGTATTTTTAGTAGAGATGGGGTCTTCTGGCCTCATGTGATCCTCCTGCCTCGGCCGCCAAAAGTGCTGGGATTTCAGGCCTGAGCCACAGTGCCCAGCCCCAGCTAATTTTTTTAAAAAGTTTTTTGTAGAGATGGGGTCCTGTTATGTTGCCTAGGCTAGTCTCAAACTCCTAGGCTCAAGTGATTCTCCCGCATCAGCCTCCCAAAGTGTTGGGATTATAGGCAAGAGCTACTGTGCCTGGTCAATTTGCTGTTATTTTTGACAAAGGAATTTTCTTGGGAAGTAAAGGCACTTCAGATTTAGCTTTCCTCCTGACTACCCTAAAGTTTTTACTTTAGGGTAAAAAAAAGTTAAGCTTGAACTCAATTTAAAGTAGTAGTTGTGCAGAGTTTGTTTTTAGATGACTCATGTATAATTTGGTAACACCTGCCTTGATTTGATCTCTTTTTATTGTAGGAGAAATTGATACAAGATTCTCTTTTTGTGCGGTGGCAACTTTGGCTTTGTTGGTAAGCTTTGAATATTTGATTGAAATGATTAAAGTTCAGGAATGCTCTGGATTTTTTTTTTTTTTTTTGTCTGATCTGCTGAATACTCTGGAATTTAACAGGTTTTTTTTGTTTGTTTGTTTTTTTCTGTTTGTAGGGGAAGCTTGATGCTATTAATGTGGAAAAGGCAATTGAATTTGTTTTATCCTGTATGAACTTTGATGGTGGATTTGGTTGCAGACCAGGTTCTGAATCCCATGCTGGGCAGGTAATTTATTAACACAGATGAAAATTTATTGTCATTTTGGAAGCAAGTGTAGTAAAATAGGAAAATGGGTTATTTCGGTGTTTATCAAATACACATAAAATTAATGACTGTAATATGGCATCTTAAAAATTGCTTAGTTGCTTTCATTGCTTTGCTTTATATACTATATACCTTTCTCTGTCAGTGGATCCCTCTGACCTAAGCAAACATAAGTAGGTTTGTAAGCACCAAAACACATTTTTTTCCACTAATTTTTCACTAACCATACAGATAAAAAAAAAACACACACACATTTTTCTTTCTGCCCTGAGATAAATGATGAACCTCCTTTCTTGTGTCAGAGAACACTGAATATGTGAATGGCTGTGATTTACTAACCATGAAGAAATTTTGACAGTAATATTTCAGTACAGAATTGCATACTAGTAACACTATGGTTGGATTTGTTCAGATATGTGGTATTAATACATGCTTGGAATTTTAAGTGTTAGATCGAGAAAAAAACCTTAAAATATAAAGTGGTGTTTTAATAATTTGAGTAGTTTTATCACTTTTACTGTCAAGAAATTATTATACACATATACTTTATGTCTGTAATTTTAGATCTATTGTTGCACAGGATTTCTGGCTATTACAAGTCAGTTGCATCAAGTAAATTCTGATTTACTTGGCTGGTGGCTTTGTGAACGACAGTTACCTTCAGGCGGGCTCAATGGAAGGCCAGAGAAGGTATTGTTTGATAAGCTCTGTTCTGCTGACTTTAGAACCTTGAGTGAATGCTGCAGCTTTGTCTTGCCTATTTCAATATTGTAAATTGGCCATGAGCTTATTTATTAACTTTCCCTCTTGCAAATTTTCAGTAATGCATCCTACTAAAAGACTCCCCTTGGCAAAAGTAGAGCCCCATGAGTTGAAATACTCGTTGATCCTAATGTCCATTTCCAGACAGTCTTGTACAGGAATCTCCATGTTTAAGGACAGTTGGTTTTGGCAAATTGGATTTTTAAAAAATTAGGCTACAGAATTTTTGTTTGCAGTCTTCTTATTTAAGGAATACCCAGATAATTTAGTTTGGAGAGAGGATATTATTAAATTTTCCTCCACATGATAGGTCCCTATATCAGGTCTGTAAGGGACAAACAGTAAATACTCATTTGCAACTATGTAATTTTCCTATAGAGCAAGTGCAGCCATAAGTGGTAAGAAATGAATGAGTATGACTGTGTTCCAATTAAAATTATTATGGACAGATATACTCATATTTCATATGTCAGATTTTTTTTTTTTTTTTTGAGATGGAATCTTGCTCTGTTGCTCAGGCTGGAGTGAAGTGGCGCCATCTCAGTTCACTGCAACCTCCGCCTCCCAGGTTCAAGCAGTTCTCCTGCCTCAGCCTCCCGAGCAGCTGGGACTACAGGCGCACAGCTAATTTTTGTACTTTTATTAGGGACAGGGTTTCACCATATTGGCCAGGCTGGTCTCGAACTCCTGACTTTGTGATCCGCCTGACTCAGCCTTCCAGAGTGCTGGGATTACAGGCGTGAGCCACTGCACCTGACCCAGAACTATTTTTAAATGATTTACAAATGTAAAATCTGTTCCTATACTATAGTCTAGATTTGACTCAAGGATTGTAGCTTGCTGTGCCCTCTGAATGGGACGTGGTGGTACAGTAGCTGGGATTACAGGCGTGCGCCACCACGTCCATCTAATTTTGTATTTTTAGTAGAGATGGGGTTTCATCATGTTAGTCAGGCTGGTCTCAAACCCCTGACCTCAGGTGATCCACCCTCCTCAGCCTCCCAAAAGTGCTGGGAGTACAGGCATGAGCCACCGTGCTCAGCCTGTATTTTTATTTTTAAACCTCAGTTTTTCTGAGTGACAATGGGCAGAGAAACACCCACAGTTGCTGTCTACAACAGAGTGGAATAAAAAACCTGAGGAACTGTCAACAGAAAAATGGGTGGCTGTGCCTGGGCCTGCATTTGCTCACAATCTAGGGCAGCTTCTAATGGGTCTATGCGTTATTCAAGGATCTCATTAAAATGCAGCCTTGGGTGGGATTTTCTTCCTTACAGACTTATGTCACCATATTTTGAAGAGCTAGGGTTTAGTTGAATTTTAAGCAGGTGTGTACCCACCTGGACAGTGCTGGTAGAAAAACAGAACTGTACCCATGGATTTCATGATTATACTACTAGCTTCTTGGTTAAGGGGCTGAGTTAGGTGTTTGTTGCAGATAGAAACAAGGTAGGTGCATGCTTATCAGTGAGTACTGAGATATTTAGCATGGTTACCTATGAATTGGAGTTTGGTCTCTTCTTACCCATTAATTGATTATCTTTCATTCTAAGCAAGTATTTCATACCCTGCATGTCAGTATATCCCTGGATTTCGTCCCTCCACATGGTTTGACACTTAGAACATCAGATACTTGAGAGTGAGACTTAATCCACTTTTAAATTGTTCTCAAAATTAGGGAAATAAAAGAGAATGAAATTGTGGCAACTTTTTTCCCTCCTAGTTACCAGATGTATGCTATTCATGGTGGGTCCTGGCTTCCCTAAAGATAATTGGAAGACTTCATTGGATTGATAGAGAGAAACTACGTAATTTCATTTTAGCATGTCAAGATGAAGAAACGGGGGGATTTGCAGACAGACCAGGAGATATGGCAAGTAATATTTCTGACATATTTGTATAAATTATTTTAGTGTCGCATTCCTTCATGGTTCCATGGATTTCCAGGGTGGTATTCCAAGTGTTGCTTTGAAAGCAGTTTTTTTTTTCTATTTCTCGTAGAATGTATGAAGGATATAGAACAATCTTACAGAAATTTCTTGTCGCCTGTTGCTAACAAAATTAGTATATGGTAAAGGTCAGGTATTAATGATTTGAAGTTAAAGAAGTTTTCATTTTGTAATCTGTATATAAATTCTTTTTTAAATAGGTGGATCCTTTTCATACCTTATTTGGAATTGCTGGATTGTCACTTTTGGGAGAAGAACAGATTAAACCTGTTAATCCTGTCTTTTGCATGCCTGAAGAAGTGCTTCAGAGAGTGAATGTTCAGCCTGAGCTAGTGAGCTAGATTCATTAAAGTGAAAGCTGCGTAGTATAGTTTTGCCATTTTAACATTTCTGTATTTGAAGTGCTTATTAAATCTAAAAATGAATACTGTTAATATTTTGTACATTGTGTTAAATTAATTTTAATAAATTATATAATTATACATATTGTAAAATAAAGACCTGTATTTTATTTTCTGCTCTTTATTCTGAAGTCCTGTTATTCTGACTACAGTTTTTTGTGTATACTTCTGTGTCTGTTATTTATGTTCAATAACTGAGCTAACGTAGAAGAACTCTAGGTTTCTACTTGATTTTTCTCCCATGTATACCTTTCATGTGTTCTATAGCAAGTTGATGTAAAATGGTTTGTCAACAAGAATGTTAACTGATGAAAGTGGATAGAACCCATACATGAATTAAATGATGCACAAAATAAATGGCTGTTGAAATTTGGAAATGATTCATAGGTTTGAATATGGTTATTCTGAATTAGTCACAGACTTAGGTTAAATGGCGGTCTACCATCTTAAAATGGGGTTGTGATTCGGACTGTACATTTTTTTTTAGCATTTTATATATCAGAATTACCCAAGGACGGGGTTATCTTCAAATAAGGAAACACTAACAGTTAAGTTGATGGTCGCCACAGTATTTTTTTGCACCTATCTTTTTCTTAAAAAGCTAAAATGGGTACAATTCACTTTTTTTTTTTTTTTTTTTTGAGACAGTCTGTTGTGCAGGCTGGAGTGCAGCAGCACGATCTCGGCTCGCTGCAACCTCTCCCTGCCGGGTTCGAGCAATTCTGCCTCAGCCTCCCGAGTAGCTGGGACTACAGCCTCACACCTCCATTTCCGGCTAATTTTTTTGTTATTTTAGTAGAGTCGGGGTTTCACCATGCTGGTCGGCTGGTCTCGATCTCCTGACTTCGTGATCCGCCCGCCTCGGCCTCCCAAAGTGCTGGGATTACAGGCATGAGCCACCACGCCCTGCCTAAAATGGGCACAATTACTCTTTAGGGGTTTACAGTTTTGGTGAAAATGAGGTATTCTCTGTTTTTAAGTTTTATTTTTTAGAGACAGGGTCTTCCTTTGTTCCCCAGGCTGGGGTGTAGTGCAGTCACAGCTCACTGCAACCTTAAACTCCTGGGCTCAAGCAGTCCTTCCACCTCAACCTCTTGAGTACCAGGGACTACAGGCACCTGTCACCATGCCCACTATGTCCAGCTGATATTTTAATTTTGGGGGCAGGCAGTGTCTTCCCCAGGCTGGTCTCCTGAGGTGAAGTGATCCTCTGGCCTCAGTCTCCCAAAGTGCTGGGATTACAGGCAGGAGCCACCGTTCCCAATCTGAAAATAAGGTTTTTTGATGGAAATTGAGATTTTCTCAAGTATGTTTGGAATACCCTGTGCAATAATTATTCCAAGAACAGAGACGTTCTTAAGGACTGTTGCCATTGCATGTGGGTAAACTGCTGTGCATAACTGGTTTATTGAGATACTCAACAGTGACAGGATTTCAGTAGTGGTGTAAATTAATGTCTTCTAATAACTTCTATATGACAGTATCCAGATAATTGCATCATGGTTAATTCACGGATCTCTGGTAAGTTGGTACTATTGGCCTTATTTAAGGAATTTTCTAAAGGTCACCATTGCAAAGCTGGAGTTTGAACTTCTAGTATGCTATTAACTGATTTATATGTTAGAAACCACAGTACTAGAAATTAGTGGACCGGGAACTGTTAACAGAGATCTTACCCAGTTAGTCTGTCCCTGTTTCCTACTCTACTATGCACACGGCCATGTGCACACTGTCTTGTGATAATATAACCAGATCTTTCCTATATTTGGTCACAAGATAAACTTTAGGTGAGTTATACTGTGTGAGCATTACACGTTCTCATTGTGTCAAAGGCACTGGGTGTACTGTTTGGTGGTTTCTACATTTCAAGATAAGCTAGTGTGCTTGGATGTGTGGGAAATGCACGTATCGTTTTGCAATAAGGGAGATTGGGTGCTGTGAGAATAATGGGGCTAACAAATTGGGTGGTAATTGATGGGCCTTGCAGAGTTCTGGTCAGTCTGATACCTGCAGGCTGAGGAGGTTCCAGTGAGGTTCATGCGGAAAGTGATGGGTTTGGGAACTGCTGGAAGCAGGGTCGTAGACCTGAAGCACGTGAATCCATGTGGAAAGCTGAGGCTGCATGCGCCTGCGCAGTGCAGCTTAGTTCTTCGGCGCGCAGTTCTCCCGCTCTTTCCAGCTGCGCAGCTTCCGTAGTTGGGCTACGCGAGGGGGTCCTCAGAAACCTCACACTTCTCGGGTCAGGGAAGGTTTGGGAGGATGCTGAGGCCTGAGATCTCATCAGCCTCGCCTTCTGCCCCGGCGGTTTCCCCGTCGTCGGGAGAAACCCGCTCACCACAGGGTCCCCGCTACAATTTCAGACTCCAGGAGACTCCTCAGAGCCACCCTTCAGGCCAGGTGGCCTCTGCATCCACCCCTCCCGGCACGTCAGGAGCCGCGGGCGACCGGAGCAGCAGCAGCAGCCTCCCCTGCCCCGCGCCAGGCTCCCGGCCAGCTCAAGGCAAGGAGTGGTTGGGTGGAGGAGTCTCCTTGAGGCTAGAGGCCGGCAGTTCATGGAGGCTCAGGGACACGTGCGTGGTGGTTACCACAGTGAAGTTCAGTTGTGGTTTGGTTGGGGCGTGAGATCAGAGTGCCCTGGGAATTTGGTCTGGGTGATTAGAAGCCTTGACTTTTCAAATTGGTTCTATTGCAAGACCTTGATTGTGGATGGCTCAGTTCTGAGGAAGGCTGAAGTATTCCACATAACGTCCCTCAGAGTGTCTGACAAATGACAGTTTGTGCGTGAGTTTGCTGATAGAAGTGGTGAGCTGATCTTTGACTGCTGAATTTAATTCTCCAAATCCTGCTAGGGTGGGATAAAATAGAATAAATTGAACATTTCGTCTAATTCAGGAAAATAATATGTTTAGTATTAAAAGATGTGTGCTGGGCG
Organism: Mandrillus leucophaeus; assembly: GCF_000951045.1. NCBI lineage: Eukaryota > Metazoa > Chordata > Mammalia > Primates > Cercopithecidae > Mandrillus > Mandrillus leucophaeus. The sequence continues at coordinate 5,553,943 of NW_012098432.1, forward strand.
GTGGCTGACCCCTGTAATCTCAACACTTTGGGAAGCCGAGGTGGACGGATCACTTGAGGCCGGGAGTTCTTTCTACACCAGCCTGGCCAACATGGTGAACCTTCCAACCCCATCCCCCATCTCTACTAAAAATACAAAAATTATCTGGGTGTGGTGGCGCATGACTGTGGTCCTAGCTACTCAGGAGGCTGAGGTGGGAGGATGGCGAGTCCAGGAAGTCGAGGCTGCCGTGAGCCGAGATCGCGCCACTGCATTTCAGCCTGGGTGACACAGTGAGACCCTGACTCAAAACAAAGAAACAAAAAAGATGCATGTCCTTCAAATCATTTATTATTTTACTAGTCTCTATTCATGACAAAGCATCACCATTTTTCACACACGATTGCAACACAATGGTAAAGTAACAAATACCAACTCCAGTGGTCATTTTTCAGTTCATCTCATGTGACCTTTCTGCTGCATTTAATGTTCTTAATTTCTTTATTTTTAGAAACAGAGTCTCGCTATGTTGCCCAGGCTGGTCTCAAACTCCTGGCCTCAAGTGCTCCTCCTGCCTTGCTCTCCCCAAGCATCGGGATTACAGGCATGAGCCACCACTGCCTGGCCTATATTTAATGTTCTTGACTGGTCTTCTCTTAAACTCTCTTAATTTGGCTTCCTTGATTCCACTTGCCCCTGTTTTTCTGCTGCCTCCTAGAGAATTGCTATGCTCACCTTTGTTCCCAAATTATGGGCGTGTCATTAAAGCTTTTTTCTTCCTAGGCCACTTCTATCTAGATGTGAATAACTCCACAACTCAGATCTCATCTACACTCCAGACTTATTTCAGACTGTCTTCTGAAGTTTTTATTGATGGACTAATGGATACCTCAGACTCACTATATGATTAATTAAATTCCTCTTTTTTTTTTTTTTTTTTTTGAGACAGAGTCTTGCTCTGTTGCACAGACTGGAGTGCAGTGGCATGATCATGACTCACTGCAGCCTCAAATTCCTGGGCTCAAGCGATCCTCCCACCTCAGTCTCCCGAGTAGCTGGGACCAAGGTGTATGCCCCTACAGATGGCAATTTTTAAAATTTTTTTTATAGAGACGGTGTCGTCCTACGTTGCCCAGACTGGTCTCGATCTTCTAGGCTCAAGCGATCCTCCTGCCTCAGCCTCCCAAAATGCTGGGATTACAGACATGAGCCACTGCACCTAGCCCTCAAATTCCTAAGTGTTCTTCCGTCCTTCTAGCTTACTTACTGTACCACTTACTTATGTTGAAAATGATCTTATCATGTCCCTTGCCACTTGAATCAGTAGACCTGTATCTGCAGGTAAAAGATCAAACTCTTTTGAAGGATAGCCAAAGCAATTAGGATTGGTTTCTCATCTTTACAGATTTATCCCCCATCATTTCTTAATATTTATCCTGCTTTCTAACAAAGCTGAGCTACTTGCAATTCCTCTAAAGCAACATGCATGTTCACATTGTCAATCTAATTCCTCTCTTCATCAGATGCTTTGTCACCCACTTATTTTATCACTAATGATAACATTCACTAATTTATATATATCTTCTTTGTTCTGGCTTCTTACTAGGCAGGTGGTATCTTTGATCCTCACAATAATTCTGCAGAGTAGATTTTTTTGTTCCTGTTTTACAGATAGAACCAAGGCCCAAATAGGTGAACAAAGGTCCAAATTATGTTAGTAGCTGGGGATAATAATCTGCGCTCTCAAGGAACTTAAGGTTCAGTAGAGAAGACAGACTTAAAAATCAACAAATACACATTTAAGAGATAACTGTATTTGAGGTATTTACAATTTTTGAGGTATTTATAATTAAAGTATGGGGACAAAAGTGGGAAAAGACGTTTCACAGAGTAAGTGCACCTTGAACTGGTCTTGAAGAATAAGTAGAAAGAAGAATGCCAGCCAAAGGGAAAGAGGAGAGAAGCTGGAGTGCATTCTTGAGAAAACCACATGCAAAGGAAAAGAAGAGTCATGTAAAACTGCAAATAATTTTGCTTGGCTAGAGCAGGAGAGTGATCTATGTAGATAAACTTGGATGTAGATATAGTTGTGAGAATTAGATCTGGGAGACAAATTTTGCCCAGAGACCCCCATGTTCAACACGAGGTCTCTGGTTTTGGTGACTGGATAGATGGTAGTAGTAGTTTCTGATACTGGGAATTTTGTAGGCAAAGCAACTTTTAGAGGGAAGATGATGAGTTCTGTTATGGACATGCTGAGTGTGAAGAGCCCTGGGATATCCATATATTTTTATTAAAATAATTGAATATAGGAAACTAGGGCTAAGAAGAGAGAAACTTGAGGGAAATATGGATTTGAAAGTTACTAGTATGTTGGGACCAGAGCGGAGAATATGAAGATTATGTAGCAAAATAGAGGTCAAGGAAGTAGGAGGAGAATTAAGACAAGTGAATGAGTTTCAAGAAAGGGCATATAGTCTAAAAGTCGTCTGAGAACAAGAAACAGCCTTCTCCATCTCCAGTTTCCCCATCTCCAGTTTCTGGCAACCACTCTTCCTTAGCTCCCTAAAGCCTAGGAATGCTAATGGAGCACATTTTATGCTGGTTCTTTATGATAACACCCCTACACCCTGTCCACACCTTTGCAAATATTCTTTTTATCAAATTATCCCAGTTTGAGTGTATCATTAATTCCTGCTGGAACCCATATAATGAAGTTATATTTTACCGTATGGTGAGTATGGGGAGACACATGGGAATTATAAGAAAGAGATACTGATCAGATTTGTTTTTCAGAAAGATTACTGGTGATGATTTGAAGAATAGATTAGAGAGGTGTAATACTGGAAGCAAGGAGAAGAAGTAGGAGACTTGCACAAGGACCAAAGAAGATACAGGCTTAAAATGGGCTGGGAGGAGTAGAGAGGGATTTAAATTTTAGTGATGTTAAAAAAAAGAATTCTAGGACTCAGTCACTGAATATTAGGGTTGATGAAGGAGGAGTTGAGAATGTCTCCTAAGCTTATGACTTGAGTGACAAGGGCCAAGCTGGTACAACTGACCATACTGGTAATAAAGAATTAATTTTGAGGGAAAGATAGAGTTCACTTCTGAACGTTTAGAATGCTGGGAAGATATCTAAAGTTTTATGCCCAAGAGATAGATATAGTGTTCTAGAGCTACATCATCTGATAGAATATTCTGTGATAATAGAAACGTTTCATACTGATGCTGTCCGTTATGGTAACTAGTAGCCATATGTGGCTTTTGAGCATTTGAAAATGTTGCTAGTGTGACTGAGGAACAGAATTTAAATTGTATTTAATTTTGCTTTAGTTAAATACTCACATGTGCCACTTTATTGAACAATGCAGGTATAGAGCTGAGAATGGTTTTTGCACTTTTGAAGCATTAAAAAATCAAAAGAATATTTTGTGATATTAAAATTATATGAAATTTAGAATTCAGTATATAGAAATAAAGCCATTTTAATTTATTTAAATTAAAATTGAAATTAAAACATAGCCATTCTCATTTATTTATGTATTATCTATGACTGCTTTTCTGTGATAGTGTCAGAGCTGAGTAATTGTTACAGTGATTATATGGCCCACAAAGCCTAAAATATTTGCCATCTGGTCCTTTATTTAAAAGTTTATGGGCTGGGCATGGTGGCTCATGCCTGTAATCCCAGCACTTTGGGAGGCCAAGGTGGGCGGATCACCTGAGGCCAGGAGTTTGAGACCAGCCTGGCCAACATGACAAAACCCTGCCTCTATTAAAGATACAAAAAAAAAAAAAAGGAGAAAACCAGCCAGGTGTGGTTGTGCACACCTATGATGCCAGCTACTTGGGAGGCTGAGGCAGGAGAATTGCTTGAATCTGGGAGGCAGAGGCTGCAGTGAGCTGAAATTGCGCCATTGCACTCCAGCCTGGGCAACAAGAGTGAAACTCCACCTCAAAAAAAAAAAAAAAAAAAAAAGTTTATGCTGAGGCATGGTGGCTCATGCTTGTAATCTCAGTGCTTTGGGAGGCTGAAGTGGGAGGATTGCTTGAGGCCAGGAGTTTGAGATCAGCCTGGGCAACATAGCAAGACCCTGTCTCTATATAAAAAAAAAAATTAGCTGTGTGTGGTGAGGTGCACCTATAGTCCATAGTTCCTCAAGAGGCTGAGGCAGGAGGTTACTTGAGCCCATGAGCTTGAGGCTGCAGTGAGCTGTGATCACACTACTGCACTCCAGTCTGGGCGACAAAGTGAGAACTTGTCTTTATAAGACAGTAAAATAGACTGGGCACGGTGGCTCCCGATTATAATCCCAGCATTTTGTGAGGCTGAGGTGGAAAGATCACTTGAGCCCAGGAGTTTGAGACCAGCCTGGGAAACATGCCAAAACCCCATCTCTACAAAAATACAAAAAATTAGCCTGGCATGGTGGCATGAGCTTATAGTCCCAGCTACTTGGGAGGGTGAGGTAGGAGGATTGCTTGAGCCCAGCAGTTCAAGACTGCATTTAACCAAGATTGGACCACTGCATTTCAGCCTAAGCTACAGAATGAGAATCTCACACAGAGACAAAAAGGAAAAATTAAAAGTTCAGCAACCCCTGGTTTACAATTTAAGAGAGTAGTTACAGCTATATACGAAGGCTTGAGAGTTGTCAGAAAATAGATTTTAATAGAAACAAAGAGGAGAGATGAGATGTCTGGAGATGTATAATGTTGATTTGTGAGGGAAAGCTTAAAAGTATAGAGCCCTGGAGGCCAACAGTTAAGAGGCAGAGGAAAAAGGAGATGGCAAAGGAAACTAAAAGTGGTTTAAAGAGAATTCAAGATAGAGAGTTGTGGAAATCAAAGAGAATAGGAGAACAGAGCCCAGACATTTTAAATTTTATTTTAGAACTTCTGTGTGCCAAGAGGCTATGCTAGGTTGTTTATGTACATTATTTAAAAATTTTATGACAATCCTGTAAAACAGGTAATATCTTACATCAGTAGATAAGTACCTAAATAAGGAACTGAAGCCAGTTGAGTCTAAAACTCTACAATGCCATTTGCATGGGGGAGAGAATTTCAATGAAGAAATTAACAGGAGAAGGTTAAAAGAGGTCTAATAATTATTATACAAATGAAACATATGTCTTAGTCTATTTTCTGTTGCTTTTAACAGAATACTTGAAACTGGGTGATTTATAAAGAAAGAAAACATATTTCTTGGAAGTCTGGAGGCTGGGAAGTCCAAGGTCAAAGGAGGCACATTTAGTGAGGGCCTTTGTGCTGTTGGAGTCTCTGTAGAGTCCTGCAGTGGTACAGGGCATCACATGGAGAGGGAGCTGAGCATGGTAACTCAGGTCTCTCCTCCTCTTCTTGTAAAGCCACCAGTCCTACTCTCGTGATAACCCATTAATCTATTAACTCATGAATGGATTAATTGATTCATGAAGGCAGAGCCCTCATGTCCCATCACCTCTTAAAGGCCCCACCTCTCTCCTGCCACACTGGGGATTAAATTTCAATGTGAGTTTTGGAGGGGACAGATATTCACACCTTAGCAACATATCTGGTATATTTGAAGATTAAAGGGTAATTTATGATTTTAGCCAGAGTGGTTACAGTGAACTTGTAGAGGCAAAAGTTATATTAGCATATTTTCGTATATTTATCAATAATGTCATTAATTTTGTTATAATCTGTTTTTTTTTAAAATCATTTTCACATGAAGTTTTATAGAAAGTGAACATAGTGGCTGGGTGCAGTGGCTCACGCCTCTAATCCCAGCACTTTGGGAGGCCGAGGCTGGCGGATCATGAGGTGAGGAATTTGAGACCAGCCCAGCCAACATGGTGAAACCCCGACTCTACTAAAAATACAAAAATTAGCCAGGCATGGTGGTGGGTGCCTGTAATCCCAGCTACTCAGGAGGCTGAGGCAGGAGGATTGTCTGAACTCAGGGGGTAGAGGTTGCAGTGAGCCAAGATCATGCCACTATACTACAGCCTGGGCAACAAGAGCAAGACTCTGTCTCAAAAAAAAAAAAAAAGAAAAGGAAAAAAGAAGAAAGTGAACATGGTATAAATTATAATGATTAATACATCATTGCATAATTCAAATATTTAAGAATTGACTGTTAATTTTTCAAATTTAGGTTCATACTTTGGAAACAAAAGAGCTTATGCAGAAAACACAGTTGCATCAAACTTTACTTTTGGTGCAAGCTCATCTTCTGCACGAGATACTAATTATCCTCAAACACTTAAAACTCCATTGTCTACTGGAAATCCTCAGAGATCAAGTTATAAGAGCTGGACACCACAAATGGGATATTCAGGTAAAATAAGTGGAAGATTAACCTAGATGATCTTTTGAAACTTAAAAGTTTTGTAAATTATAAATTAGGGTTATCGAGTTCATTTGAATTTATCTATAACTGATATGAATGAAAAATAAATACATTAGTTTACCTCTATCCAAAATTTGAGTCTAGATTAATAAGGCAATATAGTTTCTGATATTGTTTGGTAATAAATGCAGGTCTACATTATTTTAACCATTCTGACAAAAAACACACAAGAAAGAGAAACCTCTGTCTTTTATACGTGATGTCATTTAAATCTAAAAGTTGACCCTGATATTACTAGTGAGTGGTTTTTTTATACTTAAATTTTAATTTTTATCTAAATCTGTGAGATTTTCTTGAAGAGCAGATAGATAAAATAGGTTTCCATGTATAACAGTTTTCTAAGGTATATACAACAGAATTTCTTGGTTACAGGGTGTGTTATGTAAATGCATATATTTACAAGATAATGATAAATTACTTTTTAAAGTAGTTCTACCAATGTATAAATGGTGGTTAAGTTTATATTAGATCTACAGAAGTCAGTTTTAGCTCTGTAGTAGAATATGACCTTCTGTTTTTTGGTTTTTGTTTTTAAATTTTTTGAGACAGAATCTCGCTGTGTCACCCAGGCTGGAATGCAATGGTGTGATCTCGGCTCACTGCAACGTCTGCCTCCCAGGTTCAAGTGATTCTTCTGCCTCAGCCTCCTGAGTAGCTGGGACTACAGGCGCTTGCCACCATGCCCGGCTAACTTTTGTATTTTTAACAGAGATGGGGTTTCATCATATTGGTCAGGCTGGTCTTGAACTCCTCACCTCATGATCCGCCCACCTTGGCCTCCCAAAGTGCTGGGATTACAGGTGTGAGCCACCACGCCTGACCCTGACCTTTTTATTTTTAAGTAGAAAATAAATACCAAGTTCCAGTGGAAATTCAACAGACATACAAAAGACATCTCTAAGGTTCTAAAAATACGTTTATGCTGTTATCCCTCTGTTGTAAATAACATAATAATGAGCATCCTAATGCATAAAGCTTTTTTCTGAGTCTCTTATTATTTCCTTAAAGCGCACCCTTAGAAGTCAAATTACTGAAACATAGGGAAATTAGGGAAATTACCTTTTTTATTTTTTTTTTTAATTACCATTTTTTGTTTTGTTTTTGAGACGAAGCCTCATTCTGTTGTCCAGGCTGGAGTGCAGTGGTGCCATCTCGGCTCGCTGCAACATCCACGTCCTGGGTTCAAGTGATTCTCCTGCCTCAGCCTCCCAAGTAGCTGGGATTACAGGCGTGCATCACCATACTCGGCTAATTTTTGGTTTTTTTAGTAGAAATGGGGTTTTGCCATGTTGGCCAGGCTGATCTTGAACTTCTGACCACAAGTGATCTGCCCACCTCAGCCTCCTAAAGTACTGGGATTACAGTTGTGAGCCACCATGCCTGGCCAAAATTACCAGGTTTTAAGGATCTCAGATATATTGCCAAATTTCTTTCGAGAACTGGGCCAATTTTTAATTCTATCAATAGTGTATAAGGAAAGCCAATCTTACTCTATCCTCATCATTACTAACTTCTAAAATTTATTATGATTATTGGCCAATTTAATGATCATCATCATCATAAGATTATTATTGGCCAATAATCATAATCATAATTTTATTGGTTAATTTATTGGTTATTATGGTATGCTCTATTAATAATGTGTAAGAGTCCACTTCAACATTTGATATTGTCAGACTCAGTATTTTTCAACCTAACAGTTAAATACTACCTATAGTCTGAGTTTGCATTTTCCTAATTACTAGTGAGATTATCTTTTTCTGTACTTTTGGGCTATATATCTTTAATAATATTCCGTGAAATTAATGTTCATGTGTTTTACTCATTTTTCCTTAGGCTTATTTTTCTGGATTTGTAGCAATACTCTATATATTCTGAATACTAAATTTTTTTTTTTTTTTTTTTTTTTTTTTTGAGAAGGAGTCTCGCTTTGTCACCCAGGCTGGAGTGCAGTGGTGCGATCTCGGCTCACTGCAAGCTCCGCCTCCCAGGTTCACGCCATTTTCCTGGCTCTGTCTCCCAAGTAGCTGGGACTACAGGCACCCGCCACCATGCCCGGCTAATTTTTTGTATTTTTAATAGAGATGGGGTTTCACCGTGTTAGCAAGGATGGTCTCGATTTCCTGGCCTTGTGATCCGCCCACCTCAGCCTTCCAAAGTGCTGGGATTACAAACATGAGCCACCGCGCCTGGCCTTTTCTGTTAATTTCTATATTTCCAGTTCTTTTTTAACTCCGATGGGTCATTATGTCTAGCTATGTGCCAGTATCACACCATCTTTAGCTTTATTATAAGTCTTAATATTTTTTTGTAGGACAGCCCTACCACCATTACCCTCCACAGGCTACCTTATTTTTCTTTAGAGTAGCCTTAGTTCTTCTTGGCCCTTTGCTTTTCCATATCAATTTTGGGCCAAGTTTTCAAGCTCCACCAAAAAACACATTGAGGTTTTGATTGAAATTATAGTTATACTGAACCAACAGATCCTTTAGGGAGAATTGAAATAAGAGGCTAACTGGTATCTATAGATTGCATTATTTTGTCCTCTTGATTAAGAATTTCCTCTACAATAGATGGTAGACATTCACATGGGATACAAATATTTTAAATTTTAAATTTAAGATTTATATTTTAAATCTTAGAGATCCATTTATATGCTCAAATGATCTTGTCACCAATCTGTCAATCATATTTCTTCCAAGTCCCAGCCATCTAGGTAAACCATTATCAACTGCTTATAAATGAATCTAAATCTGTACTTCTGGCCATCTCTCATTCCAGACATGGTAAACAACCAAATGTACTGCTGAAAATTCTGCCCAGATGAGAGATCAAAATGAACAGGCCGGACTTGGTGGCTCATGCCTATAATCCCAACACTGGGAAACTAAGATGGGAGAACTGCTTGAAGGCAGTCCAGCATGGTCAACAAGTGAGACCTCGTCTCTACAAAAAAAATTAAAATTTGCCAGGTGTGGTGGCATGACTGTCATTCTAGCTACTCAGAAGGCTAAGATGGGAAGACCACTTGACCTCAGGAGTTTGAGGCGCAGTGTGCCATGATTTCATGCCATTGCACTCCAGCCTGGGTGACAGAGCCAGACTGTTTCAAAAAAAAAAAAAAGTCAAAAAGTATAAGAAAATAGTAATGAATATAGAATATCTCAAGCAAGGAAGGAGGAGTTTCTTAGCAGAAAAGCAGTGGAAGAAATTATACAGAGAAAGATTGTCTATGCAAAAATAGAAATTTTTGAGATAACGAAAGTATCAAGATTAGTAGCAACTGTAAAATTACTGTCATTGATTTATACAATTCTCATAAAAATATACTGGAAAACCTTAAGACCTAGTAAACATTGTATAAAATGATGTAAACATCTCTAAAAAGGAAACAATATAGATAACAATGGATATATTAAATTATGTTCAGTTTCAGTAGTACTTTTAAAAATACAGATTTTAGTGGCAGTCCATTAAATTAGCCAATAATCATAGTCATAATGAATTCTAGAAGTTAGTAATGACGAGGATACAGTAAGATTGGCTTTCCTCATACACTATTGATGGAATTAAAAATTAGTCCAGTTCTCAAAAGAAATTTGGCAATATATCTGAGATCCTTAAAAATATGCTTTGTTTCAGTAATTTGAGTTCTAAGGGTGCATTTTAAGGAAATAATAAGAAAACCAGAAAAAAGCTTTATGCATTACGATGCTCATTATTATATTATTTACAACAGAGAGATAACAGCATAAATGTACTTTTAAAACCTTCTAGGAAATGTCTTCTCTGTGTACTGAATTTCAACTGGTACTTGGTTTTTATTTTCTAATTAAAAATAGGAAGGTCATACTCTATTACAGAGTTTAAACTGACTTCTGTAGGTTTAATATAAACTTAATCACCATTTATAACATAACGTTCATGGGGAAAAGGTTTCTGAGACCTGAACACATAGATTTTTAAGTGAATCCCTAAGTTTACTGTTGACTCAGATAGCATAAATACTTAAGTTTTTTGTGGGCATTGTAATAGAAGAATGGAAGAAGAAATGAATCCAGGTCAGGGAGGGAAAAGAGGGAGGAAAAGGAGTTAATTAAAAGGTTGACAAGGGAACAAAAGACTAGTTTGCGTCTTTGAAAATAAAATTTTAGAAATTTTTGGTCTGGAAAAAAAAAACAAAGAAAAAATAAATTTTTAGTCTGACTTTTTTCATATGCTAATAATGCCCTATATTTGAGTAATTTCATATACTTTGTAAAACACTTCTATATCATTACATTAATTCTTATAATAATCTTGTGAAAAAGTTTGGTATTTCTAATTTATAGATGAAGAAATGGTAGTTTTAAAAGTTTAAAAAATTTACCTGAGCATTCATAGTTTGTAAGGCACAGATCTCAAAATCAGTAATGTATGTAATGGTTCATAGCACCAGCTCTGGAACTAGACTGCCTGGGTGCAAATGCTGTCTCTACCAGTTACATTGATGTCTCAGTCTCCTTATAGCTAAGTGGAGAAAATGATGGTGTCTATTTAATAGGATTGTTGTAATAATTATGTGAATTAAACTAATTAAAGAACTTAGAACATTCTTGACACTTAGTAAGCACTTAATAAATGTTGGATATGTTATTATAATTTTAATTTCCACATTACACAGGTATCTCATAATTGGAATTCATAGTTATATAATGCTTAATTTTTTTGTTTTTTTTTTTTTGAGAAGTTCTTGCTCTGTCACCCAGGCTGGAGTGCAGTGGCATGGACGCAGCTCACTGCAGTCTCAACCTCCTGGGCTCAAGCAAGCCTCCCATCTCAGCCTCCTCAGTAACTGGGACCATGGAGATACATGCCACTACACTCAACTATTTTTCAGGGTTTTTTTTAGAGCTAACATCTTGTTATGTTGTCCAGGTTGGTCTCAAACTCCTGGGCTCAAGTAATCCTCCCACCTTGGCCTTCCTAAGTGCCAGGATTACAGGTGAGCTGCCATGCCCAGTCCCAAATAGCTTTTATTTTATTTTTTTATTTTTTGAGATGGAGTCTCACTCTGTCACCCAGGCTGGAGTGCAGTGGCACAATCTCAGCTCACTGCAAACTCCACCTCCCAGTTTCAAGCAATTCTCTTGCCTCATCCTCCCCAGTAGCTGGGATTACAGGCACACGCCGCCACACCTGGCTAATTTTTGTATTTTTAGTAGAAATGGGGTTTTGCCATGTTGGGCAGGCTGATCTCAAACTCCTTACCTCAGGTGATCCACCCACCTCGGCTTCCCAAAGTACTGGGATTACAGGGTTGAGCCACCACACCCAGTCTCCAAATAGCTTTTAAATGACAGAATAAGGTAAATAATCTGTTTTCTGACCCAAGTCCTTTTATGACTCCATTCCAATAAAATAGAAAATAGACAATTTAAAATTTGTTATTTCTAATTGTGAAGTCACTTTTTGGCAAAATGCTCTGAGAATTAACATTTTTATTTGGTCTAGTAATGAAAAGTTATTTTTTGATGAGAAAAAAATGGTTATTTCCTTGTCTGTTAATACAGTAGCCATGTCCTAGACTAGATATGCTTTAAGATCTTATGTGAAAGAATGAGAAATGATTATTATCAGGTTGGGTGTGGTGGCTCATGCCTGTAATCCCAGCACTTTGGGAAGCCGAGGCGGGTGGATTACCTGAGGTCAGAAGTTTGAGACCAGCCTGACTAACATGGCGAAACCCTGTCTCTACTGAAAATACAAAAATTAGCCGGGCATGGTGTTGCATGCCTGTAATCCCAGCCACTTGGAAGGCTGAGGCAGGAGAATCACTTGAATCCAGGAGGTGTAGGTTGTGGTGAGTCAACATCACGCCATTGCACTCCAGCCTAGGCAACAAGAGCAAAACTCCGTCTCAAAAAAATAAAAAAATAAATAAAAAATAGAAATGATTATTATCAATGTTTATATCTTTTCTTTATTTAAAAATTTACAGCTTCATCCTCATCTGCGATTTCTGCACACTGCCCATCAGTTATTGTAGCTGTTGTAGAAGGGAGAGGACTTGCCAGAGGTGAAATAGGAATGGCAAGTATTGATTTGAAAAACCCCCAAATTATACTATCCCAGTTTGCAGACAACACAACATATGCAAAGGTAAGTATTAATAATCCTAGAAAATGGCTGCTCTGTTAGGCAATATCTAGATTTTAAAGTCAGTGCCTTCCCAATTTGTTTACTTTTTGGTAGAATAAAGGTTATTCATTATGTCAATGTAAATACTCGGAATTAAAATAAAATTGTCTTGTATCTGATTTTTATTTTTTAAATATATTTTGTCCAAAAAGAATGTGCTTTGCTGTTACTTGAATAAGCTATTGTTAGTATTAGTTTCTAAAATTAACATCTTCAAATTAATAATTTCTGCATTTATTCCAAAGATAATACATGTGATAATGTGGTATTGATCATAATCCTTAAAGACACAATCCCAAATGCCATAATCCCAATGTTCAAATCTTGAAAGATCAAAATCCTTAATGCTGAAATCCTGAAAGCTTAATTCTAGGGAAGGGATTAATGTGTTTTTGGTTGTACACAAGATAGTTGCATCATGTTAGATGCATCATATTAGGCAGAACTACTACCTTGTTATTTTCTTTATTTGGAAATTAGGTATGGTTTAAGGAGATGCATAGGGGTGCTAAATTGGCAAGGGATGGACTTGTGGATTTAAGTATAGGTGACAACTTGACTTTAGTAAAAAATACCTAGTAAAGCATTATTTGGGCTGTGTCTGTGAGGTTGTTTCCAGAGATTAGTGTGTGAGTCTGAGCGGACTAGGTGGTAAAAATCTGCCCTCAGTATTGGTGACCACTTTGCAATTGGCCAGGGCCCAGAGAGAGCAAATACAGAAGTTGAATTGGTCTCTCTCTGAGAGCTGGGACAGACGCTTCTGCCGCTGCCTTGGACATCAGAAATTTGACTCCACAGAAGTTCATTATCATAGCATTGACTGTGTATAAGCATTGTGTGTATACATAAAAATGTTGAAATTTGTTTGATAAATGAAGACATGTCCTTTTTGTATATCATTTATTTGTGAAAGATAAAATTTATTTCTTGAAATCTCAGCTCTTCAGGCAACTGTGTATGTGGTGACCCATAGAAGTTTTTGATCTAGCTCATCAAAAGACTTAGATTGTCCCTGGTGGTATTTCAGATGACTATTTATGAAGCTTGGTGCAGACAATTACCAACCACAGTGATATGCATTTATACATTTTGCTTTTTGACTAATTTCTATGTTTTGACTAATGTTTTTGTGAACACAGTTTGTCTGCTCATAACTGTTATTATACCTGTGTGACTGTCATTAGTACACTGAAGTGTTTATGCTTTCAAAAATATATGTTATTATTGCCTATTTTATTGTGTAAAGTGGTCTATGAATTGTTCTGTTGTGTTTTTGTTTCTCAAATAAATCCCCTTTTAAAAATGCAACTCAATGTCTTTAAAATTGTTTTTGAAGTTATTTCTTCCAGAACTGTGTTTTTGGGATTTCTGTCTTTTGGTATTGGGATTTTGGCGATTTTTAGACTTCAAGGATTTTGCTCTTTTCGGATTTCGACATTCAGGATTATGCCTTTTGAGATTGTGTCTTTCAGGATTATGGCCCAAACCCGTCATAATGCTAACTCCAGAGGGTTATTCCCACTAAACTGTATTTGAACTATATTTTTTCAGAGGCAACGAAAGCTAGTATCTTAGATCAGTCATAATTTAGCCTCTTAACTTCTTGCCTTCACTTCTTATTTTGCCTTCATTTTATATCACTCATCATTCATTTGGTCCGCTTGCCTATTGTCATGGGAATTTGCGTGATCTATCAGGTAGAGGTAGTTTACTCCTAATTTCTATGTTATTTAATCCAATTATTATTTTATTTTATTTTTAAAAGGTCTTGCTCTTTTGCCTAGGCTGAAGTGCAGTGGCATGATCATGACTCACTGCAGCCTCCCACATCAGCCTCTTGAGTAGCAGGGACCACAGGCATACACCACCACATACAGCTGATTTTTAAATTTCTTTTTTGTATAGATGAGGTCTTGCTCTGTTACCCAAGCTAGTCTCAAACTCCTAGACTCGAGTGATCCTGCCCCCTCAGAAGCTGAATTGCTCCTCAGGTTTCCAAAGTGCTAGAATTATAGGCATGAGCCATTGAGCCTAGTTAATTATTATTTTGAAGATGTGATCTAGTGTTTTATTTCTAGTGTTTCATTATTTTTTGATTCTCTTCCCTTAGTTCCTCTTTATGGTCCTCCAGTATGTAGACTTCCCTTTCCTAATAATTAATTTTTTATTATACTTAACAACCTTAATGATATTAGTATTGCATACTAACTTCATCTGTAGGTGTTTTATACTTTTATACAATTTCAAAAGAGTACGAAAAAAGTTTTTAAAAAACAGGAATGTTAGACAAATTGAGAATTTCTGTGTTTAGAATAGTTCTAAGAAATACACCTTATTTTATGAAAAGCTAAGGCATAAGGCAGATGTTTCTCATCTGTGTTTACGTACTTTTCAACACTTAATCTGTACCAGTGTGGCCATACTGATTGTATTGCCATAGTTACCCTTTGTTTTTTGAGACAATGTCTCACTTTGTCGCCCAGGTTGAAGTGCAGTGGCACAATCTTGACTCACTGCAACCTCTGCCTCCTAGGTTCAAGCAATTCTCCTGCCTCAGCCTCCCAAGTAGCTGGGATTACAGGTGCACACCACCATGCCTGCCTAATTTTTGTATTTTTAGTAGAGACAGAGTTTCACC
>NW_012098432.1:5570261-5571342 GCF_000951045.1 Mandrillus leucophaeus
TGCAATGGCGTGATCTCATCTCACTGCAACCTCCAGCTCCCAAGTTTGAGCGATTCTCCTGCCTCAGCCTCCCAAGTAGCTGGGACTACAGGTGTGTGTCACCACACCCGGCTAATTTTAGGATTTTTAGTAGAAATGGGATTTCACCATGTTGACCAGGCTAGTCTCAAACTCCTGACCTCAAAAGATCTGCCCACCTCGGCCTCCCAAAGTGCTGGGATTACAGGCATGAGCCACTGTGCCCAGCCCTAATCACTTTATTTAAAATTTATTTAGTAATATCATTATAAAGAACAGTAATTTTAGTAACTTTATATTTAGCGTCCTAAAGTAGTCACTAAATACAAATCCTAATCTAAGGGACTATTAATACAGATAATAAAAATGATAAGGAATTTACTTATTTGATTTGGCATGCTTGATCTACTTTAAACAAAAGAAAAAATGTTTTAGGTAATAAGGAAGTTTCTCCCATTATACAAGAGGCAGACCCATAGAGAAAGCATAGGTTTCCCTTACACGTATTTTCCTGGAAACTACTTATTGTGCTGTCAGACTGGTTGAAATTGAAATTCTTAGGAGATAGCACCTATCAGCAAGTACCTTTTTCTATAGGGAATTTAATTTGTATTACAGAATTGTTTCAGCTTCCCCTGGTAACATGTGCTGCCTTACGATTAGCCTGCTACTCTAGTGTCCATCTGTAGGACTGTGGTGGATAACCACTGTGGAACCTTATCCAGCAAGAATGTGGACTGTGGCTCCAAACCAAGTAGACAGCATTGCAGTTGGAATAATTCCTTAGGAGTGCAAATTATTTTCAGAATATACTATATATATATATATTTTTTGAGACGGAGTCTTGCTCTGTCACCCGGGCTGGAGTGCAGTGGCCGGATCTCAGCTCACTGCAAGCTCCACCTCCTGGGTTTATGCCATTCTCTTGCCTCAGCCTCCCTAGTAGCTGGGACTACAGGCGCCTGCCACCTCGCCCGGCTAGTTTTTTGTATTTTTTAGTAGAGACGGGGTTTCACCGTGTTAGCCAGGATGGTCTCGATCTCCTGACGTCGTGATCCGCCCG
>NW_012098432.1:5571957-5573994 GCF_000951045.1 Mandrillus leucophaeus
AAAAGAGTCCAGTGTGGACTGAATTGAACTTCAGTTTATACTGGGCATTTTAATGGGAGAATAAGGGAATAAGGAGGAGTAAGCACAAGGTCATTAGAGTCAGGGAAGTAAAAAATTATTACAACAAAAAGTAAGACCGGTTGTGGTGGCTCATGCCTGTAATCCCAGCACTTTTGGAGGCCAAGGCGGGAGGATCACGAGGTCAGGAGATTGAGACCATCCTGGCTAACATGGCGCAACCCTATCTCTACTAAAAATACAAAAAATTTAGCCAGGCCTGGTGGCACGCGCCTGTAGTCCCAGCTACTTGGGAAGCTGAGGCAGGAGAATCACTTGAACCTGGGAGGCGGAGGTTGCAACGAGGCGAGATCGTGCCACTGCACTCCAGCCTGGGCAACGAGCAAGACTCCATCTCAAAAGAACAACAACAAAAAATCTGGGTTTGCTGACTGGCACTTACCGAAGTTAGGCTCCTACTCTCCCACAGAGAATAGGAGACAGGGACCCTATCTTTAGGTGTTAAGTGGAATACACAGTTCCTTTTTTTTTTTTGGCAGCCTGAGTTTTCTTAGGCTGGCATTTTACAAGAGGTTAAGGTCATCCTAGGGATGTGACTTTGAACAGTTAGAAACACTGTTAGTGTTTCGTTCACGTCTTTATAGGCTGGATGGAGGGTTAGTTGAGAAGAAGGCTCATAGTAGCCCAGGTAGAGTTTGGTCAAAGAGAGAATCTTTATCACTACTCTCATTCCCCATATCATCCTTTTTCTACTGCAGATAGTTTACTTCTATGAGATTTAAGAAGATGATTGCTAATGGCTCAAGGTTGATGTCGTCTCAGCTTAGCTAACCCAAAGGGAAAATAATTTCTTTATTCCAGTGTCCACGTATGAATTCCAGGGAAGGATGCTGACTGATCCTGCTTTGTTCATTTTCTCACACGTTAGAGTAATCACTATTTCTTGGGGTAGATACACTATGATTGACTAATCCTTTTGCTGTGGGATGCAGAATACTATGATAGCTAGGCCTTCCAGAATCACATGGAATGGGGGATAAGTCCTCCAAAGGCAAAAACAACATAATTTCAGTACATTTGAATAGTAAGGCAGTACAGCATAGTGCTTAAGAATAGAGAAGTCAGATTGTCCCAGTTTCAAATCTTGACTCTAAGTAACCTAGTACATGACACTTAGCTTCTTTGAGCTTCAGTTTTTTAATCAGTAAATTAGGAACAATAGGAGGTACCAACCTCCTAAAGAATTGATACTTTATATAGGGTAATCAGAGATGGCCTTGTTGATAAGGTTACATTTGGGCAAAGTTCTGAATGGAGTGAGGGAGCAAGCCATGGAGGTATTTGTAAAAGTATTCTAAGTAGAGGGAAAATTCAGTATTATTATTATCATTATTACTATTATGACTACACTTACCATAAGAAGATCTTCATTAACCAGGTGCAGTGGCATGTGCCTATAGTCCCAGGTACTTGGGAGGCCAGGGTGGGAGGATCACTTGAGCCCAGTAGTTCAAATCTAGCCTGGGCAACATAGTGAGACCCCACTCTTAAGAAAAAAAAAAGGACCTGCATTAAATCAAAAGCAATATGAAGTAAAAGGAAAATGGACTTCAAAGAAATCTAAATTTGAGTCTCAGCTTTGGCACAGATCAACTGTATAATATCAGAAAAGTTACTTGACTTTTCACAATTTTATTTATATGAAAACCAGAGTTAATAAGCTATGTCCCTACTTGGTCATGATATTTTTTTCATTCTTAACAGCTCTTATGTAGTCCATTGATATAATATTACCTTTTCTTAACCATCAGTTTTATTCAAAGGAGGCAAACCTTTTACTTAACAACTTGACGCTTTTTAAAAGTTCCATTATCAACTGGGTGCTGATGTCTCACACTGGTAATTCCAGCACTTTGGGAGGCCAGTGTGAGAGAATCACTTGAGCCCAGGAGTTTGAGACTAGCCTGGGCAACATAGGGAGAACTTGTCTCTGCTTAAAAAAAAAAAAAAAAAAAAAAA
>NW_012098432.1:5579709-5580662 GCF_000951045.1 Mandrillus leucophaeus
TGATCCGCCCGTCTCGGCCTCCCAAAGAATATACTGTATTTTGTTATGTTTGTAGACTTATCTTTTACTTTAACATATTTGGAACCAAGCTGAGGTTTGGAGTCTAATGAGTTCCTTTCCCGTTCCTAATATATTCAGCATCTGCAGTCATATAAGATTTGTCATAGTGCTCTTAGAGATCCTGTATAGATGAGCTGCCTTTGACTCATTACCAGAGATAGTCCCTATTCTAAATCTATTCTCATTAGACAAATCACTTTATCTGTTCTTTTTCATTTATAACTTTACACTTCTTTTCATTATGCCTATTTATCCATACCTTTCCAACTTTCATGTTTTGTTGTTGTTGCTGTTGTGATTAGCTCTTATAATTCTTTTGGTTGTAAGTAACAGAAATCTAATGTAAACTACCTTATGCAAAAAAGGAAATGTATTGGCTTATGTAACTGGGAAGTCAATGGTTGAATAGATCCTGTTCCTACTGTCAAAGGTAAACAAAGCCAAACACTAGCTAAATATTTTAATCAGTAATATGCTGTTGCAACAGAGAAAAGAGTCCAGTGTGGACTGAATTGAACTTCAGTTTATACTGGGCATTTTAATGGGAGAATAAGGGAATAAGGAGGAGTAAGCACAAGGTCATTAGAGTCAGGGAAGTAAAAAATTATTACAACAAAAAGTAAGACCAGTTGCGGTGGCTCATGCCTGTAATCCCAGCACTTTTGGAGGCCAAGGCGGGTGGATCACGAGGTCAGGAGATTGAGACCATCCTGGCTAACATGGCGCAACTCTATCTCTACTAAAAATACAAAAAATTTAGCCAGGCCTGGTGGCACGCGCCTGTAGTCCCAGCTACTTGGGAAGCTGAGGCAGGAGAATCACTTGAACCTGGGAGGCGGAGGTTGCAACGAGGCAAGATCGTGCCACTGCACTCCAGCCTGGGCAACGAGCAA
>NW_012098432.1:5582447-5584383 GCF_000951045.1 Mandrillus leucophaeus
TGGTGTGTGCCTGTAGTCCCAGCTACTCAGGAGGATGAAGCAAGCAGATTGCTTGTATCCTGGAGTTCAAATTTGTAGTTAGCTATGATCATGCTGCTGTACTCCAGCCTAGGCGACAGAGTGAGACCCTGTCTCAAAAAGATTATAATTTTCTCTTTGTTCTAAATAAATTCAATTCACTTTATGTAAATAGTATATCATAAATAGGTAGAATTGGTGTTTTCATCTTTTCACCTAGGACATTATAAGAATCTACCCTTTGTCAATTATGATAGACTATGGAAAGATGAATATAAAACTGTGAAAAGTTATTTTCTATACAAAAAATTACTAAAAGGTATAGACTGTCACATTTATTTTTATTATTGTATCTAACATATTCCATTAAATCTCATAAGAGTAAGGTCTAATAAGAGATACAAACTGTACTATAATTCACTTAGCGAGGATAATCATTTTTATATAAATAAGAAAAGTTCTTATGTAAATGTTGAAATTTTTATACAATATTTAAGTCACTTACCTAGTTACGAGCATGTGTTTAAGAAAGCAGTTTTGGGCAAGCGCATGGTACTTCAAACTTTATTTTGAAGTTGAAACTTCTTTTCAGAATGTTAATTTCACTACTATCCAAAGGAAATACTTCAATGAAACAAAAGGATTAGAGTACATTGAACAGTTATGCATAGCAGAATTCAGCACTGTTCTAATGGAGGTTCAGTCCAAGTAAGTTATGTATTTATTTATTTTTTTACTAGCCCACAGCTACCAATATCATATCAAGTAAGTTATAACTTAAGGAAAGCAAATAAATCTCCAGTGTGAGTTCCACAAGGGCAGGGACTTTTGTCTGTTTTGTTCTCTGCTGCATTCCTACCACCTGGAAAATTCCCTGGTTCATAATAGACAGTAATTATTGAAATAGTGAAATAGTTAACTAAAATTTATACACAAGGCATATATTGCTAACTTAATTTATATAGGATTTCTCCAAATTAGTCATAATCTATTGGCCTAATTGTTGCTGCTCACTTTGGAGTGAAAAGCTCAAGTAGCTATAGTAAACTGGAAATGTGAGGGCATAGAAGCGAAACACAGGTGAAGATGTGTTCCTGTTTCTTTCTATCTTTACTCCTAAAAGATTCAGCATGAGACAGAGAATGATATTTTTGGAACACATATTTCCTAGAACATACGAAATAGATACTTCCTTTGAGCCAGAGTAGATTACCTGTTTACTTAGTTAATAACAATCATTCTCACTGAGATCATAACATACTTCTCTATACACTGAGACTTGATTCTACCATTAAAGTACCAGATTTTTCCAGGCTGGGCACAGTGACTCATGCCTGAAATCCCAGCACTTCGGGAGGTCAAGGAGTTTGAGACCAGCCTCAGCAAAATGGCAAAACCCCATCTCTACCAAAAATACAAAAATTACCTGGGTGTGGTGGTACATGGCTGTCATCCCAGCTACTTGGGAGGCTGAGGCAGGAGGATTGCTTGAGCCTGGGAGGTGGAGGTTGCAGTGAGCCGAGATCATGCCACTGCACCCCAGCCTGGATGACAGAACCAGACCCTGTCTCAAAATAAATAAATAAAGTATCAGACATTCCCAACATTATCTGAATACTTAGAATGGTACATCAAAAATTGATGCAAATTACCTTTGATTGAATGTTATCTCCTAAAACAGGATTTATCAGAATTTAAAGTCCCTTAAGTGTCAGACTTGAACAAATTATTTATTTTCATTAATTTTTATGATTTAGAAGTTATTTACCTAGTTTTCAAAAATATGAAATACCTGGTGTACCTTTTCCTTTTGAGTTTAAGCAATGCTATGCAAATATTTATAATTTTTCTTAAATTAAGGGGAAATAGATAATTTTTTAATATTAATGACTTATAGTGATGTATTATTGGTCATCTT
>NW_012098432.1:5585788-5586859 GCF_000951045.1 Mandrillus leucophaeus
TGCAATGCTTCCATAGGCTTACAGCCTGTTCAGTGCAGTCTTACATCCATTGATTTCTACAACAAATGGGAGGTTCATGTGTGCCCCTTACTTCCTTTGTTCCCACAGAAATAAGTTCTCAAAAAAAAAAAAAATTGTACATGTGATGGGAGACCCCCCCGCAGCCAGTTGATATGAGTAGTTTCCTACAAATGTGTTTAAATTGGTATAACTAAAATCTGGTAGAATGATGACGAAATCTTAAAAGTCATTCTTGTTTCCTCTCCTTTCACACCTCAGATTTGATCCATCAGAAAATCCTCTTGATCTAGCCTTCAGAGTATATACCAGTGCTGGATCACTTCTCACCATTTCCAAGGCTACCACCCTAACCCAAACCTCTATCATCTTTAGCATAAACTACTATAATAGCCTCCTAACTTTTCTTTCTGCCCTCTTCTTACCTTCCTATAGTTTATTCTCAACATATTAATAGTAGTCAGACTGTGATATCCTTTTAATCCAGAAATCAGATCTTGTAACTCTTCTGCTGAAAACTTTCCAGTGGCTCTCCTTACATTTACAACAGAATCCAGACTCTTTGGCCTACAAGGACTACTGTGTCCTGGCTTCTATCAACTTCTTCATTCATCTCCCTCTATTCTTACCCCCACTTGCAAAGCTCCACTAACCTTGATCTTCTTTTTTATTCTGGAGCCAGACTTCCTGGGCTTAAATTACTGCCATGCTACTTACTTGGAAATCTTAGACAAGTTACCTAATTTCCTTGTACTTACGTTACTTCTGTTGTAAAATGATGTGGCCAATGATAGTGTCTCTCTCATAACATGGTTATTAGAATAAACAAGTTAATACATTTAAAATGCTTAGAACAATTCTGGGTACATACTAAGTATCATTTTATGTTAGCTATCCTCATTATTGTTGTCATGATTCCCATCCCATCATCATCGTCTTTGCTGCCTTCTTTTTTAATCATTCAGTTCTCAACTCTACTGTCAAATTCATAGGGAAGTCTTTCTTAATCAACCTAACTAAAGCAACCATCCTGGTCCTTCTCTGTATATTCCT
>NW_012098432.1:5589079-5590299 GCF_000951045.1 Mandrillus leucophaeus
AATTTATTCAAAATTCAGTATATGCACCAAAATCGCTGAAGATTTGTTTCCAGGGTAGTGAACAGACAGCCATGATAGATTCATCATCAGCCCAAAACCTTGAATTGTTAATTAATAATCAAGACTGTAGGTAAGATCATCCATTTTTTTCTTATAAAATATATAGGTATATTTTATTTTTTTTCTATAAATAGTTAATTTAAAGTTCTTTTTTTTTTTTTTTTTTTAAATTTTGAGATGGAGTTTCACTCTTGTTGCCCAGGCTAGAGTGCAGTGGTGCGATGTTGGTTCACTGCAACCTCTGCCTCCCAGGTTCAAGAAATTCTTCTGTCTCAGCCTCCCAAGTTGCTGGGACTACAGGCATGTGCCACCACGCCTAGCTAATTTTTGTATTTTTAGTAGAGATAGGGTTTCACCATATTGGCCGGGCTGGTCTCGAATTCTGGATCTCAAATTATCCACCTGCCTCGGCCTCCCAAAGTGCTGGGATTACAGCCATGAGCTGCTGCTCTCAGCCTAAACTTCTTTAAATTATTTGATGGAGAATTGTATTTAAGAGGTAGGGTCTTGCTATTTTGTCCAGGCTGGTCTCAAACTCCTGGGCTCAAATGATTCTCCTGCCTCAGCCTCCCAAGTAGCTGAAATTATGGGCACAAACTGCCATGCCCAGCTAATGGTGGAGAAATATTGAATAAGCATATTTTAAATCATTGTACTGTTATTGCTGAACTGGTCAGGTGTTTCACCAAAATCAAGTTTTAAAAAGATATTTGTACTAAATAACAAAAAGCAACCCCATTCAGAACTGGGTAAAGGAACTTAATAGACACTTTTACAAAGAAGATAAATAAATGGCCAGTAAGTACTCAAATATTTGTTGAGTATTAAAATGAATCAGGTTTTTTATATGTATTATATGAAGTTGTTCCTTTATGAAAGGAACTTAATAGAGAATATGAAAATATGCTCAACTTTACTAGTCATTAAGGATCTACAAATCAAAACCACAGTTAGATACAACTTCACATCCATTAGTTTATAGGTTAAAATTACTCTGTCTTTGACTTTCTATGATATCCTATGTTATCATACCATAGAAAATCAATGACCAAGCCTGGTAGTTATTACAAAGTGTTTTATATTCAGTTTTACCTTGTCATGTTTCATACTTTATCATTATTTGTCATTATCATTGTCAAACATTGTTTGACTTCCTGCTA
>NW_012098432.1:5594559-5602441 GCF_000951045.1 Mandrillus leucophaeus
TGGCCAGCATTCTCTAGAATAGCTCATTTCTTTATAAATCACTTAGAAATTATGAAATTCTCTTGTACTTGTCATTAGAACTACATGATTTTAGTAAATACTTATTTTAACAATATAAAATCCCTCCACTGTTAAGGATATATTATTGATATCTTGCTATTATGGATGGAATAAATAGACTAGAAAACTTTATATTAGTTGTAACTGATCTATAAAAGAAGTATAAAGTACAAGGAGATTCTCTTCATCCTTGTTAAAGTGTAGTTCATTGACCAATAGCATATTTGGGAGCTTGTTCAAAATATATCTAAAAACATTTTTTTGAGACAAGATCTCACGCTGTTACCACACTGGAGTACAGTGGTGCAAGTATGGTTCATTGCAGCATCGACCTCCTGGGCTCAAACAATCCTCCCATCTCAGCCTCCTGAGTAACTGGGACTAAAGACCTGTGCCACCATGTCCAGTTAATTTTTAGTTTTTTGTAGACACAGGTTCTCACTATGTTGTCCATGCTGGTCTTAAACTCCTGGGTTCAAGCATTCCTCCTGTCTTGGCCTGCCAGAGTGTTGAGATTATGGGTGTGAGCCACCATGCCTGGCCCAAAATGTAGATCCTCATGCTTTTTCTTAGACCTACTGAATTAGAAACTCATGTAATTGTATGCACAGCAAAGTTTAAGAATCATTGCTGTAGATTATAGGATTGTTTAATTACAAAGTGAAATGAAATTTTCTTGCATTCTTCTTTGTATTCTTAATGACATTTCTTGTGTTTTGAAAGGAATAATCACACTCTCTTTGGTGTTCTAAATTATACTAAGACTCCTGGAGGGAGTAGACGACTTCGTTCTAATATATTAGAACCTCTAGTTGATGTTGAAACCATTAACATGAGATTAGATTGTGTTCAAGAACTACTTCAAGATGAGGAACTATTTTTTGGACTTCAATCAGGTAAATTAATATTATTTAATGTTATAAATACAAATTATTAAAAAATGCAATTGACTTAGTTATTTTTCCATGTTTCTGAAAGACAAGTAGTGGTGTAAATTCTTGTATTCTTTTATGAAAGCTATTTTCCTGAGATTTTCCACTGAATCCTGTAGTAAATAATTTCAGAGGTACATTATGTAATATATTTTGATTTCCTGTATGCTTTTCTTTTCCATTTTTTTCTGTTTTTTTTTTTTTTTGGTTTTTTTTGTTGTTGTTGTTGTTGTTGTTGTTCATAGATGCCTTATACTCTTTTTCTCCATGGTAATCCTCAAAGACGGGAAGATTTGTCCAGACTAGGTAATTATCAACAGATGGGATGTAGTTGTTTCCTAGGCTGCTCTAAAAACTGGTACATACTCCATGGTTTAAAACAACAGAAAGTTTTTGTCTTACAGTTCTGGAAGCTAGAAACTGAAAATAAGGTGTCAGAAAAGCCATGCTCCTTCTGAAACCTATAGGGGAGAATCCTTTGCCCCTTTCTAGCTTTTGATGGTCGCTGTCAGTCCACGATGGACCTTGGCTCACAGGCTTGTCATTGCAATCTCTGCTTCTATTGTCATGTGGTTTTCTCCCTGTGTGTCTTCACATTGTCTTCTTATAAAGACACTAGTCATGTTATATTAAGACCTACCTTAATAACCTCACATTAACTTGATTACATTTGCAAAGACGCAATTTCCAAATAAGGTCACACTTACAGATACCCGGAGTTAGGACTTCACAATGTCATTTGGGGGTCACAATTCAAGCTATAACATGGGATAAGAAAACTGCCCTTGCCTCAGAGTCTGTTTCTGGAGAACTCAACCTAACACAGTCACCAACAGGCATATTGCTAATTTTTTTTTCTTCACTTTAAGTTCTGGAATACATGTGCTGAAATGTTCTGAACATGCAGGTTTGTTACATAGTTATACATGTGCCATGGTAGTTTGCTGCACCTATCAACCCATCATCTAGGTTTTAACCCTTGCATGCATTAGGGATTTGTCCTAATGCTCTCCCTCCCCTTTCCCTCCACTCACTGACAGGCCCCAGTGTGTGATGTTCCCCTCCCTGTGTCCATGTGTTCTCATCGTTCAACTCCCACTTATGAGTGAAAACATGCAGTGTTTAGTTTTCTATTCCTGCATTATTAGTTTGCTGAGGATGATGGTTTCCAGCTTCATCCATGTCCCTGCAAAGGTCATGAACTCATTCTTTTTTATGGCTGCATAGTGTTCCATGGTGTATATGTGCCACATTTTCTTCATCCAATCTATCATTGATGGGCATTTGGGTTGGTTCCCAGCCTTTGCTATTGTAAATAGTGCTGCAGTAAACATATGTGTGCATGTGTCTTTATATAGAATGATTTATAAATTTTGAGGTATATACCCAGTGATGGGATTGCTGGATCAAATTATATTTCTGGTTCTAGATCCTTGAGGAATCACCACACTGTCTTCCACAATGGTTAAACTAATTTACACTCCCACCAACAGTGTAAAAGTGTTCCTATTTCTCCACATCCTCTCCAGAAACTGTTGTTTTCTTACTTTTTAATGATGGACATTCTAATTGGCGTGAGCTGGTATCTCATTGTGGTTTTGATTTGCATTTCTCTAATGATCAGTGATGGTGAGCTTTTTTTCATGTTTGTTGGCCACACAAATATCCTCTTTTGAGAAGTGTCTGTTCATATCCTTTGGCCACGTTTTGATGGGGTTGTTTTTTTCTTGTAAATTTGTTTAAGTTCTTTGTGGATTCTGGGTTTTAGAGCTTTGTCAGATGGGTAGATTGCAAAAATTTTCTCCCATTCTGTAGGTTGCCTGTTCACTCTGATGATAGTTTCTTTTGCTGAGCAGAAGCACTTTAGTTTAATTAGATCCTAATTCTCAATTTTGGCTTCTCTTGCCGTTGCTTTTGGTGTTTTAATCATGAAGTTTTTGCCTATGCCTATGTCCTGAATGATATTGCCTAGGTTTTCTTCTAGGGTTTTTATGGTTTTAGGTCTTTCATTTAAGTCTTTAATCCATCTTGAGTTAATTTTTGTATAAGGTGTAAGGAAGGGATCCAGTTTCAGCTTTCTGCATATGTCTAGCCAGTTTTCCCAGCACCATTTATTAAACAGGGAATCTTTTCCCCATTGCTTGTTTTTGTCAAGTTTGTCGAACATCAGATGGTCCTAGATATGTGGTGTTATTTCTGAGGCCTCTGTTCTGTTCCATTGATCTCTATATCTGTTTTGGTACCAGTACCATGCTGTTTTGGTTACTGTAGACTTGTAGTAGTTTGAAGTCAGGTAGCATAATACCTTCAACTTTGTTTTCTTTGCTTTGGATTGTTTTGGCTATATGATCTCTTTTTTGGTTCCATATGAAATTTAAAGTAGTTTTTTCTAGTTCTGTGAAGAAAGTCACTGGTAGCTTGATGGGAATAATGTTGAATCTATAAATTACTTTGGGCAGTATGGCAATTTTCACAATATTGATTCTTCCTATCCATGAGCATGGAATGTCTTTCCATTTGTTTGTGTCCTCTCTTATTTCCTTGAGTTCTTTTTGTAGTTTTCATTGAAGAGGTCCTTCAGTTCCCTTGTAAGTTGTGTTTCTAGGTATTTTATTTTCTTCATAGCAGTTGTGAATGGGAGTTCACTCATGATTTGGCTCTCTGCTTGTCTATTATTGGTGTATAGGAATACTTGTGATTTTTGCACATTCATTTTGTGTCCTGAGACTTTGCTGAAGTTGCTTATCAGCTTAAGGAGTTTTTTCGCTGAGACTATGGGGTTTTCTAAATATATAATCATGTCATCTGCAGACAGAGACAATTTGACTTCCTCTCTCCCTATTTAAATACCCTTTATTTCTTTCTTTTGCCTGATTTCCCTGGCTAGAACTTCCAATACTATGTTGAATAGGAGTGGTGAGAAAGGACATCCTTGTCTTGTGCCGGTTTTTAAAGGGAATGCTTCCAAGCTTTTGCCCATTCAGTGTGATATGGGCTGTGGGTTTGTCATAAATAGCTCTTATTATTTTGAGATAAGTCCCATCAATACCTAGTTTATTGACAGTTTTTTAACATGAAGGGATGTTGAATTTTATCGAAGGCCTTTTCTGCATCTATTGAGATAATCATGTGGTTTTTGTCATTGGTTCTGTTTATGTGACAGATTACGTTTATTGATTTGCATATGTTGAACTAGCCTTCCATCCCAGGGATAAAGCCAACTTGATTGTGATGGATAAGCTTTTTGATATGCTGCTGGATTCAGTTTGCCAGTATTTTACTGAGGATTTTCACATCAATGTTCATCAGGGATATTGGCCTGAAATTTTCTTTTTTTGTTGTGTCTCTGCCAGATTTTGGAATGAGGATAATACTGGCCTCATAAAATGAGTTAGGGAGGAGTCCCTCTTATTCTATTGTTTAGAATAGTTTCAAGAGGAATGCTACCAGCTCCTCTTTGTACCTCTTGTAGAATTTGGCTGTACATCCATCTGGTCCTGGGCTTTTTTTGGTTGGTGGACTATTAATTACTCCCTCAATTTCAGAACTTGTTATTGATCTATTCACAGATTCAATTTCTTCCTGGTGTAGTCTTGAGAGGGTGTATATGTCCAGGAATTTACCCATTTCTTCTATATTTTTCTAGTTTATTTGTGTAGAGGTGTTTTTAGTATTCTCTGATGTTAGTTTGTATTTCTGTGGGATCAGTGGTGATATCCCCTTTATCATTTTTTATTGTGTCTATTTGATTCTTCTCCCTTTTCTTTTTTGTTAGTCTGAATAGTGGTCTACTTTGTTAATCTTTTCAAAAAACTAGCTCCCAGGTTCATGGAGTTTTTGAAGGGTTTTTCATGTCTCTGTATCCTTCAGTTCTACTCTGATCTTCGTTATTTCTTGCCTTCTGCTAGCTTTTGAATTTGTTTGCTCTTGCTTCTCTTGTTCTTTTAATAGTGATGTCAGGGTGTCGATTTTAGATCTTTCCCCCTCTCTGATGTGGGCATTTAGTGCTATAAATTTCCCTCTTAACCCTGGTTTAGCTGTGTCCCAGAGATTCTGGTACATTGTCTCTTTGTTTTCATTGGTTTCAAAGTACTTCTTTATTTCTGCCTTAATTTTGTTATTTACCCAGTAGTCATTCAGGAGCAGGTTGTTCAGTTTCCAGGTAGTTGTGCAGTTTTGAGTGAGTTTCTTAATCCTGAGTTCTAATGTGATTACACTGTGGTCTGAGAGACTGTTTGATTTCTATTCTGTTCCATTTACTGAAGAGTGTTTTGCTTCCAATTATGTGGTTAGATTTTAGAATAAGTGCCATGTGGTGCTGAGAAGAATGTATATCCTGTTTATTTGGGGTGGAGAGTTCTGTAGATGTCTATTAGGTCCGCTTGGTCCAGAGCTGAGTTCAAGTCCTGAATAACCTTGTTAGTTTTCTGTCTCATTGTCATCAGATTCACCAAGGTTGAAATGAAAGAAAAAAATGTTAAGGACAGCCAGCGAGAAAGGTCAGGTTATTTACAAACGGAAGCCCATGAGGCTAACAGCAGATCTCTCTGCAGAAACCCTACAAGCAAGAAGAGAGTGGGGGCCAATATTCAGTATTCTTAAAGAAAAGAATTTTCAACCCACAATTTCATCCAGCCTAACTTAACTTCATAAGTAAAGGAGAAATAAAATCCTCTACAGACAAGCAAATGCTGAGGGATTTTGTCACCACCAGGCCTGCCTTACAAGAATTCCTGAAGGAAGCATTAAATATGGAAAGGAAAAACCAGTACCAGCCACTGTAAAAACACACCATAATATAAAGACCAACAGCACTATGAAGAAACTGCAACTAATGTGCAAAATAACCAGCTAGCATCATGATGATAGGATCAAATTCACACATAACAATATTAACCTTAAATGTAAATGGGTTAAATGCCCCAATTAAAAGACACAGACTGGCAAATTGGATGAGTCAAGACCCATTGGTGTGCTGTATTCAGGAGACCCATCTCACGTGCGAAGACACACATAGGCTCAAAATAAAGGGATGGAGGAATATTTGCCAAGAAAATGGAAAGCAAAAAAAAAAAAAAAAAATACAGGGGTTGCAATCCTAGTCTCTGATAAAATGGACTTTAAACCGACAAAGATCAAAAGAGACAAAGAAAGCCATTACATAATGGTCAAGGGATCAATACAACAAGAAGAGCTAACTATCCTAAATATACTTGCACCCAATACAGGAGCACCCAGATCCATAAAGCAAGTCCTTAGAGACCTACAAAGAGACTTAGAGTCCCACACAATAATAGTGGAAGACTTTAACATCCACTGTCCATATTGTTAAATTTAATGGACACCTTAGTTCCCTTATTTGAATGAGAAAATTGCCCTGGGCAAAATACATCAACAGAAGCTTCTCAAAAGGAAGACATACAACTGACCAATAAACATATGAAAAAATGCTCAATGTCACTAATCTTCAGAAAAGTACAAATCAAAACCACAGTGAGATACCATCTCACACCAGTTGGAATAGCTACTATTAAAAACTCAAAAAATAACAGATATTGGCAAGTCTGCAGAGAGAAGGAAATGCTTATACATTGTTGTTAGGATTGTAAATTAGTTCGGCCTCTGTGGAAAGCAGTTTGGAGATTTCTCAGAGAACTAAAAATAGAATTACCATTCAACCCAGCAATCCCATTACTGGATATATACCCAAAGGTAAATAAATTGTTCTCCCAAAAAGACACCTGCACTCGTATATTTATTGCAACATTATTCGTGGTATCAAAGACATGGAATGAACCCAGGTGCCTATCAACAGTGGACTGGGTGAGGAAAGTTTGGTACATATACACCTTGGAATACTATGCTGTCATAAAAAGAATGAAAACATGTTCTTTTTGGCAGCATGGATGTAGCTGGAGGCCATTATTCTAAGTGAATGTATGCAGAAACAGAAAACCAAATATTGCATGTTCTCACTTATATGTGGGAGCTAAACATTGGGTACACATGGGGATATAAAGTTGGGAACAATAGATATTGGGGACTTCAAAAGGGGAGAGGAGTGGGGCAAGGGTTCAAAAATATTGGGTACTATGTTTACTATCTGAGTGCTGGATTTAGTCAAAGCCCAAACTCAGCATCACACAATGTATCTATGCAACAAACCTGCACATGTACCCCATAAATCCAAAATAAATTTTTTTAAAAAAAGGAAAAGAGGGGAGGTTCCAAGATGGCCAAATAAGAACAGCTCCAGTCTGCAGCTCCCAGCATGAGTGACACAGAAGACGGGTGATTTCTGCATTTCCAACTGAGGTGCTGGGTTCATCTCACTGGGGCTTGTCAGACAGTGGGTGCAGCCCATGGAGCAGGGTGAGACATCACCTCAACCGGGAAGTGCAAGGGGTCAGGAATTCCTTTTCCTAGCCAAGGGAAGCCGTGACAGACAGTACCTGGAAAATCAGGACACTCCTAATACTGCACTTTTCCACTGGTCTTAGCAAATGGCACACCAGGATATTATATCCCGTGCCTGGCTTGGAGGGTCCCACACCCACAGAGCCTTGCTCGCTGCTAGCACAGCAGTCTGAGATTGAACTGCAAGGCAGCAGTGAGCCTGAGGGAGGGGCATCTGCCATGGCTGAGGCTTGAGTAGGTAAACAAAGCGGCCCAGAAGCTCCAACTGGGTGGAGCCCACCGCAGCTCAAGGAAGCCTACCTGCCTCTGAAGACTCCACCTCTGGGGGCAGGCCATAGCTGAACAAAAAGCAGCAGAAACTTCTGCAGACTTAAACGTCACTGTCTGACAGCTTTGAAGACAGTAGTGGTTCTCCCAGCATGGAGTTTGAGATCTGAGAATGGACAGACTGGCTCCTCAAGTGGGTCCCTGAC
>NW_012098432.1:5605549-5606120 GCF_000951045.1 Mandrillus leucophaeus
CCAAGACTAAACCAGAAAGAAGGTGAATCCCTGAATAGACCAATAACAGGCTCTGAAATTGAGGCAATAACTAAGAGCCTACCAACCAAAAAAAGTCCAGGACCAGACAGATTCACAGCTGAATTCTACCAGAGGTACAAAGAGGCACTGGGACCATTCCTTCTGAAACTATTGCAATCAATAGAAAAAGACAGAACCCTCCCTAATTCATTTTATGAGGCCAGCATCATCCTGATACCAAAGCCTGGCAGAGACACAATAAAAAAAGAGAATTTTAGACCAATATTCCTGATGAACATCGATGCAAAAATCCTCAATAAAATACTGGCAAACTGAATCCAGCAACACATCAAATAGCTTATCCACCACACTCAAGTTGGCTTCATCCCTGGGTTGCAAGGCTGGTCCAACATATGCAAATCAATGAACGTCATCCATCATATAAACATAAACAAAGACAAAAACCACATGATTATCTCAATAGATGCAGAAAAGGCCTTCGACAAAATTCAACAGCCCTTCATACTAAAAACTCTCAATAAACTAGGTATTGATGGGATGTATCTCAAAA
>NW_012098432.1:5610420-5612912 GCF_000951045.1 Mandrillus leucophaeus
CCTGGCTGTTTGTCCACTGTCATGGTGGTGCAGTTTTCTTCTGAAATCTGTAGGTGGAAGGATAGTTTATATGTACTACTCTTTATCCAGGTTTTGGTTGCTTGCAGCTTGGTCTGTCTTCCATACCTCCAGTTGCCTGTCTACCCCAGCTTGTGTTCTGGTAGTCTAAATGAAAGTGGTGCATTCAAATCTAGAAGGCATTTGCTACCTGAGTAGGTTTTCTTCAGTCCAATTCCAAATACCTTTTATTAGTGTAGTTCCTTCAAAATTCTGGTATTATATTGACTGTGACTCTGCCTGTCCAATGTTGTTCAGTATGTTCTTTTTTAAATATATATATATTCCTGTGTATTTAGTATTGGGAAAGGTAGAAAGAGGCCATTTTTAACTATCCTTTCTTTTCTTGTTAACAGCAACATCTTGTTAGTCTACCTGTACCTGCCATTTAGTGTAATACATAAGTGCCAAGAATATGAAAAGTCATTTAATCATGTTACATTGGTCAAGCTGCAACCATTGTTATCTTTTTAAACTTTCTGCTACCAAATATGCATTTTTACTTATCTACTTTTCACTCCCTTTGTTTAAGCCAGAAGTGGTATTCTCTAGCTAATTCCTCCATCTGTGCCCTGGATCCCATACTTGCACTTATCTCCTGTATCTTCATTATTTTTCTCAATATGGCCTTCTTCTAAGAGGATTTAAACTTCCTCATGTCTCTCCCATCTTTGTAAAAACTCTCCCTGGACTTCATCTTCTCCAGCTACCACTATATCACTTCTCTATTCATAGCCAAACCTGTTGAAAAACAAATTTCCTATGCTCACTATCTTCTCTTCATCAGCACATCTCAATGTGCTGCAGTCATTTCTGTGCCCAGTACTGCGCTAAGACTGCTCTTGTCAAGGTCACTGGAGCAGATCTTGTTGGTTCTCTGTACAGATCATCTTGGATCCCTTTTACCGTTCAGTGTGCACCTTTTGCTGTTCTGTGTGCCTAATGGCCCACACCTGGACTCTTTTCCTAGGCCTACCTTCAGACTGTTAGAGCCCTTTGTTCTTAATCACAGAGTACCCAAAATGCCTGGTAGCCCTTAAATGACTGTATGGTGTGAAGGTATGAAAACCCAGCTCTTTCACATTGATTTGGCAAAAACTGGAATATAACTTAAACTCCAGAATTCCTTTGCAAGATTAGTTGAAGTTACCTTCCACATAACTTCGCCTGAAATCACACTGTTGGTTGGCTTAGTTTCCTTTCTCTGTCCTTTTTCACTGCTCTACTGGTTTTTTCTGGAAGCAGAGTCTTTTTCTCTTTCTTTCTTTTTCTTTTTTCTTTTTTTCTTTCTTTCTTTCTTTTTTTTGGGGGCGGGGGGAAGGTCTCACTCTGTTGCCTAGGCTGGAGTGTGGTAGTGCGATTTCAGCTCACTGCAACCTCTACCTCCTGGGTGCAAGCAAGCCTCGCACCTCAGCCTCCCAAGTAGCTGGTACTACAGGCATGCGCCACCACACTTAGCTAATTTTTATGTTTTTGGTAGACACGGGGTTTCACTGTGTTGCCCAGGCTTGGAAGCACATTCTTAATAAGTTACTGGCACATAAGTCCTTGCCTCAGTGTCTGTTTCTGGAGAACCCAACCTAACACAGTCAACAACAGGCAAATTGTTAAATGTAATGGACACATTAGTTCTCCTATTTGAATAAGAGAAATATCCACAATTTATTTGATACTGCTGAATATCTGTCATTATTGAATTACTGCCTTTCTTTGCTTCTGTGATTACACAATCTCCTGATTTTCTTCCTACGTCTTTGTGGTTTCCTTCTGAGTCTTTTTAATATACTTATCTTCCTTTGTTTATTTCCTAAATGCTATGGCTCTTCAAAGATATGTTCTGGGTTGTCCTTTTATCCTGAATGTCCTTATTATATGACTTACCCAGTTTCATGGTTTTATGATTATTATTCACATAGTCATGACTTCCAAATTTACATCTGATGCCCAAATATCTCTCCAGACCTTTGGACTCAAGTATCTTATTGCCTTCTGAGCATTTGCTGTGATCTGCATGTTGTGCTTCTCCAAAATTCATATGTTGAAGTCCTCACCTTCAAGGTGATAGTATTAGGAGGTGGGGCCTTTGGGAGGTGATTACATCAGGGCAGCAGAGACCTTATGAATGGGATCAGTGCCCTTATAAAAGAAGTTCAAGAGAGACTCCTTGCCCCTTCTACCATGTGAAGATACAGCGAGAAGGTGCCATCTATGAGCCAGAAAGTGGGCTCTTACCAGACACTGAATCTGCCCAGCACCTTGAGGTGAGAACTTCCTAGCCTCCAGAACTGTGAAAAATAAATTTCTCTTGTTTATAAGCCACTCAGCTTGTGGTAATATTTTATAGCAGCTTGAATGGAATCAGAGCATTTATTAGGTGTTACTAAATCACCTGAAACTTAATGTGCCCAAACTGTGCCATCTTTTTTTTTTTTTTT
>NW_012098432.1:5612962-5615697 GCF_000951045.1 Mandrillus leucophaeus
ATATCCACAATTTATTTGATACTGCTGAATATCTGTCATTATTGAATTACTGCCTTTCTTTGCTTCTGTGATTACACAATCTCCTGATTTTCTTCCTACGTCTTTGTGGTTTCCTTCTGAGTCTTTTTAATATACTTATCTTCCTTTGTTCATTTCCTAAATGCTATGGCTCTTCAAAGATATGTTCTGGGTTGTCCTTTTATCCTGAATGTCCTTATTATATGACTTACCCAGTTTCATGGTTTTATGATTATTATTCACATAGTCATGACTTCCAAATTTACATCTGATGCCCAAATATCTCTCCAGACCTTTGGACTCAAGTATCTTATTGCCTTCTGAGCATTTGCTGTGATCTGCATGTTGTGCTTCTCCAAAATTCATATGTTGAAGTCCTCACCTTCAAGGTGATAGTATTAGGAGGTAGGGCCTTTGGGAGGTGATTACATCAGGGCAGCAGAGACCTTATGAATGGGATCAGTGCCCTTATAAAAGAAGTTCAAGAGAGACTCCTTGCCCCTTCTACCATGTGAAGATACAGCGAGAAGGTGCCATCTATGAGCCAGAAAGTGGGCTCTTACCAGACACTGAATCTGCCCAGCACCTTGAGGTGAGAACTTCCCAGCCTCCAGAACTGTGAAAAATAAATTTCTCTTGTTTATAAGCCACTCAGCTTGTGGTAATATTTTATAGCAGCTTGAATGGAATCAGAGCATTTATTAGGTGTTACTAAATCACCTGAAACTTAATGTGCCCAAACTGTGCCATCTTTTTTTTTTTTTTTTTTGAGACAGAGTCTTGCTGTCACCTATGCTGGAGTGCAATGGTGCAATCTCAGCTCACTGCAACCTCTGCCTCCAGGGTTCAAGTGATTCTCTTGCCTCAGCTTCCCGAGTAGCTAAGAGTACAGGCAGCCGCCACCACACCCGACTAATTTTTGTATTTTTAGTAGAGATGGGATTTTCTGCATGTTGCCCAGGCTGGTCTCGAACTCCTGACCTCAGGTGATCCACCCACCTCGGCCTCCCAAAGTGCTGGGATTACAGGCGTGAACCACTGTGCCCGGCCACCATCTTCTTTTCTAAATCAGTTCTTCCTGGTTTCAGTGAGTAGCTCCACATCCAACCTCTTTATGCAAGCTAGATACATGAAAGTCATTCTTAACTCTTACCTTCCTTCCATTCAGTCATCAAATCTGCCACGTCTCCTTGCTATAGACCTCTTGGATGTATCTGCTTCTTCTATCCCCATGGCTGCCACTGCAACCCAGGATACCTTAATTCTGTCATCTCATTTCTTATAAGAGCCTCCTATTTGGTCACCCTTCTTCAACCTTGCTGTTTCTAGCCTCTTCTTTACATTGTTGCCTGAGTGATGTTTGAAAACATACATCTGAGCATATCACTCTGCATTCATTTCTTAATGTGGATATAAAACATCACCACAAATTTAGGGGCTTAAAACAACACTAATGTATTATCTCACAGTTCTGGAGGTCTGAAATCAGTTTCACTGGGCTAAAATCAGTGTGTCAGCAGGTCTACATTTTTCTGGAGGCTCTGGAGAGGGAGTACATTTCCTTGCTCTTTCCACTTTCTAGAGGCCGCCTACAGTTCTTGGCTCTTAGCCCTTCCTCTATCTTTAAAGCCAGAAGTAGAACATTTTCCCTTCCTCTGACTTCTGCTTTTGTACTTATATCTTCTCTCTCTGACTCTGATCCTCCTGCCACCCTCTTGTAAGAACTCTTACGATTACACTGGGGCCAAGAGACAATCCAGGATAATCTCTCTGTCTCAAGACCCTTAATTTAATCCCAACTAGAAACTTCCTTTTATCAGTTAACATATTCACAAATTCCAGGGATTAGGAAGCAGATCTCTGTGGGGAACTGGGGAATGGGTGTTGGTTACTATACTCATCTGCATAAAATCCTTCGATCTTTTCTCTTTAGATTCTCTTCTCACAACTTTCAGATTAAAATGCAAACTCTTCCATATAGCTGTTTTCCTCTAATCTCCTACAGCATCTCTTGCTACTCCTCACTCTCCATTCTGTCTTCTAGTCTAAATGAACTTCTATAAGTTACTTGAACATATATGCTGTCATTTTCTGGCCTTGGAACTCTATAATTTTTGCCTAGAATACCTCCTCCTCCTTCCCTGCAACTCCTTCTCCCAGGCTTCTGTAGCTACTGCAGTTCATCTTTTACCATTCCAGTTTAGATGTGACTTCTGCTACAGGCCTTTCTGATACCCCAAGTCAGTGTTAGGCATCTTTAGTACATGTTTCCTGTAGTATCTTGTTATGAAACTTATTTTACTGTATTGTAAATGCATATTTTGTTGGATAATTCTCATATAAGGCTAGGACATAACAGTTTAACATATTTGTTAAACTATTGATTTGCTGTTGAATCTGTTGAAATTGTGTTCTGTTATTCCCAGGACAATACTGTTTGTATGATAAAATTTTGATGATAAACTTGGATTTTTTTAAACTTTAATTTTCATATATTTTAAGTTTTTAAATTCCTTATGACTGAAAATTTCAAATTGATATCTATAAATAAATGTTTCTCTGTTTTCTATATCTTTTTCTGTCCTTTTCTTTTTTTCTTTTCTTTTCTTTTTTTTTTTTTTTGAGACAGAGTTTCACTCTGTCGCCCAGGCTGGAGTGCCATGGTGCAATCTCAGCTCACTGCAACCCTGCTTCCTGGGTTCAAGTGATTTTCCAGC
>NW_012098432.1:5616967-5620905 GCF_000951045.1 Mandrillus leucophaeus
AGCCTCTTGAGAAGCTATGTCTACAGGCCTGCACCACCATGGCTGGCTAATTTTTACACTTTTTGTAGAGCCAGGGTCTTGCTCTGTTGCCCAGGCTGAACTTGAACTCCTGACTCCAAGCAATCCTGTCATCTCAACCTCCCAAAGTGCTAGGATTGCAGGCACAAGTCACCATGCCTGGCTCTACTTAGGTTAATATAAAAGAGCTAGCTGTATTTAAGGATTGACCAGTAGTTATTTATGACTTAAAGCCTTGGGGAATGGCAGGAAATGAGGATTGAGACTAGACTATGAAGGGCCTTTTTATAATGCTAAGAAGTTTAATTTTTTTCCTCAGGCAATATGGAGCTGACCATTCTGAACCTAGAGAGTACTGATCAAATCCTGTTTTAGAAACATTCTGGTTGTAATGATAGATTTGGGGAAAGGAAGAAAGAGGAGTCTGGAAAGAGAAAGAGCAACATAAATGAGGGTTTAAGAGAGTCTGACTAGTAGAATCACACGTAAAATGTCATAATAGTATTGTGCCATACTGAATATAATGAATATTATAACCGCAATCTATTCAGCCTATTCTAATTTTTTAAACTTTTGGCGAAAAGAATCAAACTCTGTAAAATATTTGAAGAGATTTATTCTGAGCCAAATATGAGTGACCATGGCACATGAAAACAGCCCTCAGGAGGTCCTGAGAACATGTACCCAAGAGAGTCGGAGTACAGCTTGGTTTTATATATTTTAGGGAGGCATGAGACATCAATCAAATACGTTTAAGAAGTACAATGGTTTGGTTCAGAAAGGCAGGACAACTCAAAGCAGGTGGTGGAACTTCCAGACTATAGATACATTTAAACATTTTCTAGTTGACAGTTGGTTGAGTTTATCTGAAGACTTGGGATTAATGGAAAGGAAAGTTCAGGTTAAGATAAAGGATTATGGGGACCAAGTTTTATTGTGCAGAGTAATCTCTCAGATAGCAGACTTCAGAGAGAGAGCAGGTTGTAAAATGTTTCTTACTGGACCTGAAAGGATGCCTGGCTCTTAGTTGATTATCTTCTGGATCTGCAAAGAAAGGAAGGAAAACAAAGGGGTAAGGGGATTCTCTATAGAATGTGAATTTTTCCCACAAGAGACTTTGCAGGGCAATTTCAAGGCATGGCAAGGAAGTATATTTTGGGGTTAAATATTGTATTCCTTGTTTCATAATGTTATGCCAGAGTCAGATTGAAAAGCAAGTCACAATATACAGGGCCAAATAAAACCCATCTGATGAGAATCTATGGTTTGTAGGGCATACCTCCCCAGACCCCTTAGGTAGGAATTTGAGCCAGATAGAAAATCAGAGCTTAGTCCTCAAAACACAGTTTTAACATAATGAATTACCATAGAAATGGAAAATTAAAAAGGGGACAGTTCTAGAGGTAGGCAAACTGAAAACTTTCAAAAGACGCCTGACAGTTTGAACAGGTAGCAGATTAAATAAACATTTTCTTATTTTGTGGGTATCTTTTTTTGGGGGGAGACAGAGTTTCACCCTTGCTGCCCAGGCCAGAGTGCAATGGTGCGATCTTGACTCACTGCAACCTCCACCTCCTGGATTCAAGTGATTCTCCTACCTCAGCCTCCCAAAGTGCTGGGATTATAGGCATAAGCCACCACACCCGGCTCTTATTTTGTATTTTGAGGGATAACAGCATGACACCACTTTGAGAAAGTGTTAGTAACTCTACACAAAAACTTTTAAGGTTATATATTACAGTGATAATAACCATGAGTCCTTAAGAAACAGTTATCATTGTTTATTTCAAGAATGGGGAAATAAGTACATTTTTAAACAGTCTCTGTTAAATGGTTACAGTTTATTACTTATTTATATTTATTTTTATTAATTTTTTTGAGACAGAGTCTGGCTCTGTTGCCCAGGCTGGAGTGCAGTGGCACAATCTTGGCTCACTGCAACTTCTACCTACCTGGCTCAAGCCATCCTCCCACCTCAGCCTCCTGAGTAGCTGGGACTACAGGTAGGCACCATCACACATGGCTAATTTTCATATTTTTTGGAGAGACAGGGTCTCACTGTGTTGCCAAGGCTGGTCTCAAACTCCTGAGCTCAAGTGATCTCCTGTCTTGACCTCCCAAAGTACTAGGATTATAGGCATGAGCCACCACACCTGGGCTGAAATGGTTAAAAGTTTTTTAAAAAAATACCTGAGGATATTTAAAAGAGATGGATTGCAGTTTTCTATAAGTTTATTTTTGTAGCAC
The DNA here is from genome assembly GCF_000951045.1 of Mandrillus leucophaeus. NCBI lineage: Eukaryota > Metazoa > Chordata > Mammalia > Primates > Cercopithecidae > Mandrillus > Mandrillus leucophaeus. Next base: position 5,619,233 of record NW_012098432.1, read on the forward strand.
ACTATAAGCTGGAAAATAAATTGAGAAGAATAAAATAAGTTTTTAAGTGGTGGTAAATGCAAGACACTTTACACATTGTCATAGTCTATTTGTGTTGCTGTAATAAAATACCTGAGACTGGGTAATTTATAAAGAATAGTGATTTATTTCTTACAGTTCTGAAGGCTGGAATCTGCAAGGTTAAGGGACCTGTATCCGGTGAGGGCCTTCTTGATGCATCACCCCATGCCAAAAGGCAGAAGGACAAGAGAGCACACATACAAGAGAGAGAGGAAGGGGAGCAAACTCATCCTTTTATCTGGAATTTACTTCCAGAACCCACTTCTGTGATAATGGCATTAATCCATTCATAAAGGCAGAGCCCTCTTCACCTAATCACCCTTTAAAGGTCCTACCTCTCAACAAGGTTGCATTGAGATTAAGTTTCTAATGCATGAACTTTGGGGACACATTCAAACCATAGCATTCTGCTCTTGGCTCCCCCAAATTCATGTCATTCTCACATGCAAAATAGGCCTAAAGTCTTAACTCATTTCAACACTTACTCAAAAGTCTAGAATCTCATCTGAATCAGATATGTGAGACTCAAGACATGATTCATCCTGAGGCAAATTCCCCACCAGCTATGAGCCTAAGAAATTAAACAAGTTATCTACTTCCAAAATGTTGGGACAGGCATAGGATAAACATTCCCATTACAAAAGGGAGAAATAGGCAATAAGAAAGGAGTAACAGGCCCAAGGAAATCAGTTCAAACCTCACAAGGAAAATAACAGTAAGTCTTAAAGCTGAAGAATAATCTTTTTTGACTCCATATCCTGCATCAGGGGCACAGTGGGGTAGAAGTTGGGCTCTCAAGGCCTCAGGCAGCCTCAGGGTCCACTCAGCAGCTCTGAGTGGACCCTTAGTCCACTCAGCAGCTCTCATGGTTTGCAGTCTCATGCCTATGGCTTTCTCAGACTGGAATTACATGCTGGTGCACCCTATAGTTCTGTGGTCTCAGGGTAGGGAGGTGGAGGGTGATTACCCCACTCCCATGGCTTTACTAGGCATTGCCCTAGTGGGGACTCTGTGAATGATGGCCTCTGTCCTATGGCTCCACTAGGCATAGTAGAGGCTCTCTGTGGTAGGCTGTCTGTGGTGGCTCTGCCCCATGATAAGTCTCTGCCAGGGCCCCAGGCTATCCTCAACATCCTTTGAAATTTAGGCAGAAGCCACCATTGCTTCATATCTCTTGCATTCTGTGTGCTTGCAGAATTAGCACCATGTAGACACTGCCAAGATATATAGCTTATACCTTCTGGAGCAGTGGGTTGAGCTGCAGCTGGGCTCACCTGAGCTACAGCTGTGGTGGCTGAGCAGTGCTATGCCAGAATTGAGGGAGCAGAGTTCCAAGGTGCTGCAGGGCAGCAAATGCTGAGGTATCACAAGCACCTCGCTGGAAACTTTGCCCTCAAGGTCCTAGATTCCCTAGATCTCTGAAATGTTTTTGGAGTCATTTTCATTGTTTTCATGACTAGAACCTGGCTTCTTTCTATGCTAATATTTTTAGCAATCACTTGACCACACCCTTACTATTCTCTCCTGAACATATATTTATGTGGCCAGGCTGACAGTTTTCCTATTTTTTTATTCTGCTTCTTTTAAAATTATAAATGTCATCTTTAAAGTAT
>NW_012098432.1:5620955-5623583 GCF_000951045.1 Mandrillus leucophaeus
ATAGGATAAACATTCCCATTACAAAAGGGAGAAATAGGCAATAAGAAAGGAGTAACAGGCCCAAGGAAATCAGTTCAAACCTCACAAGGAAAATAACAGTAAGTCTTAAAGCTGAAGAATAATCTTTTTTGACTCCATATCCTGCATCAGGGGCACAGTGGGGTAGAAGTTGGGCTCTCAAGGCCTCAGGCAGCCTCAGGGTCCACTCAGCAGCTCTGAGTGGACCCTTAGTCCACTCAGCAGCTCTCATGGTTTGCAGTCTCATGCCTATGGCTTTCTCAGACTGGAATTACATGCTGGTGCACCCTATAGTTCTGTGGTCTCAGGGTAGGGAGGTGGAGGGTGATTACCCCACTCCCATGGCTTTACTAGGCATTGCCCTAGTGGGGACTCTGTGAATGATGGCCTCTGTCCTATGGCTCCACTAGGCATAGTAGAGGCTCTCTGTGGTAGGCTGTCTGTGGTGGCTCTGCCCCATGATAAGTCTCTGCCAGGGCCCCAGGCTATCCTCAACATCCTTTGAAATTTAGGCAGAAGCCACCATTGCTTCATATCTCTTGCATTCTGTGTGCTTGCAGAATTAGCACCATGTAGACACTGCCAAGATATATAGCTTATACCTTCTGGAGCAGTGGGTTGAGCTGCAGCTGGGCTCACTTGAGCTACAGCTGTGGTGGCTGAACAGTGCTATGCCAGAATTGAGGGAGCAGAGTTCCAAGGTGCTGCAGGGCAGCAAATGCTGAGGTATCACAAGCACCTCGCTGGAAACCTTGCCCTCAAGGTCCTAGCTTCCCTAGATCTCTGAAATGTTTTTGGAGTCATTTTCATTGTTTTCATGACTAGAACCTGGCTTCTTTCTATGCTAATATTTTTAGCAATCACTTGACCACACCCTTACTATTCTCTCCTGAACATATATTTATGTGGCCAGGCTGACAGTTTTCCTATTTTTTTATTCTGCTTCTTTTAAAATTATAAATGTCATCTTTAAAGTATTTCTCTCTTCTCTCATTTTACTCTGAGTCACTGAAAGAAGTTATGCAACATCTTGAATTCTTTGCTGCCTAGGTAGCTCTTCTGCCAGATATCCTAGTTCATTCCTCTAAAGTTCTGCCTTCCACAATATCCTAGGACATGGATACAGTTCTGCCAAGTTATTTGCAACTGTGTAACAAGGATGGCCTTTACTCCAGTTTCCAAGATTTTGATTTTCAGTTCCACCTGAGTCCTCATCAGAATGGCCTTTACTGTCCATATTTCTACCAATGTTCTGATCATGACCCCTTAAGTAGTCTTTACAGCATTCCAGACTTTTCTTACATTTCTTTCCTTTTTCTGAGCCATCACTAGAATTGCCCTTAATATTCTGTTCATGGCAATCTGGGTTTTTTTCTAACCTGCTCCTCCAAATCCTTCCAACCTCTACCCATTCCCATGACTCAATTCCTAAGCTGCTTCCACAGTTTCAGGTATTTATTTTGGCAACAACCCCAGTCTTGGTACCAATTTTCTATCTTAGTTTGTTTTGTGCTGCTATAACAGAATATCTGAGACTGAGTAATTTATAAAGGACAGAGATTTATTTCTTACAGTTCTGCAGGTGAGGAAGATCAAAGTCGAGTGGCTCACATCTGGCGAGGACCTTCCTGCTGTGTCATAACATGATGGAAGGGCAAGAGAGCATGCATGCATATGAGAGGAAGGGAGCTGAAATCATCCTTCTATCAGGAACCCACTCTCATGATAATAGCATTAATTCACTCACAGAGGCAGAGCCCTCGTGGCTTAACCATCTCTTAAAGATCCCACCTCTCAAGACTGTTGCATTGGGGATCAAGTTTCCAACACATGAACTTTGGGGGGCATATTCAAACCATAGCACAGGTATTGCCTCACTTAATTCTCACAACACACCCTGGGAGGTAGATGTTATCAGCATTTAAAAGATGAGAACAGCTATTGTTTACAGGAGTTAGGTAACTCTTGGGAAGGTTATGTGGTTAGTGATTGAACTATACTTTTAAACCAAGCATCTTTTAAGTATCATGAAGAAAAGTAGAGATCAAAAAGGTGAGAAGAAAATTATGATAGACAATATCAAAACCAGAGAAGTAGAGTTTCAAGAAGGAAGGTAAGTCGTGTTGCTATAATGGAATACCTGAGGCTGGGTAATTTACAAAGAAACGAGTTTATTTGGGTCACAATTCCAGTGACTGGAAAGTCTAAGAGTATGGCATTGGCATCTACTCAGCCTCTGGTCAGGGCTTTCATCATGCATCATAACATGGAGGACAGTCAAGGAGGAAATAGACATATGCAGAGAGCAAAATGAGGGGCATCCTCACTTTATAACAACCTGTTCTTGTGTGGGAACTAGTCCCTTTCTGTGTAAACTAATCCAGTTTTATTAAGGGGTTAACTCACTCATCTCAGTAGGAATGGCACTAAGCTGCCTGTGAGAGTGGAGCCTCTGTGACCCAAATGTTTTTCCACTAGACCCCACCTATTAAATGTTTTATCTCCCAATATTGCCACACTAGGAATTAAAGTTTCAACATGAGTTTTGGTGGGGACAGGCAAACCACAGCAGAAGGGATGGTTAGCAGCATTAAATTTTGAGGTGAGATT
>NW_012098432.1:5623633-5630432 GCF_000951045.1 Mandrillus leucophaeus
GTGGCTTAACCATCTCTTAAAGATCCCACCTCTCAAGACTGTTGCATTGGGGATCAAGTTTCCAACACATGAACTTTGGGGGGCATATTCAAACCATAGCACAGGTATTGCCTCACTTAATTCTCACAACACACCCTGGGAGGTAGATGTTAACAGCATTTAAAAGATGAGAACAGCTATTGTTTACAGGAGTTAGGTAACTCTTGGGAAGGTTATGTGGTTAGTGATTGAACTATACTTTTAAACCAAGCATCTTTTAAGTATCATGAAGAAAAGTAGAGATCAAAAAGGTGAGAAGAAAATTATGATAGACAATATCAAAACCAGAGAAGTAGAGTTTCAAGAAGGAAGGTAAGTCGTGTTGCTATAATGGAATACCTGAGGCTGGGTAATTTACAAAGAAACGAGTTTATTTGGGTCACAATTCCAGTGACTGGAAAGTCTAAGAGTATGGCATTGGCATCTACTCAGCCTCTGGTCAGGGCTTTCATCATGCATCATAACATGGAGGACAGTCAAGGAGGAAATAGACATATGCAGAGAGCAAAATGAGGGGCATCCTCACTTTATAACAACCTGTTCTTGTGTGAAACTAGTCCCTTTCTGTGTAAACTAATCCAGTTTTATTAAGGGGTTAACTCACTCATCTCAGTAGGAATGGCACTAAGCTGCCTGTGAGAGTGGAGCCTCTGTGACCCAAATGTTTTTCCACTAGACCCCACCTATTAAATGTTTTATCTCCCAATATTGCCACACTAGGAATTAAAGTTTCAACATGAGTTTTGGTGGGGACAGGCAAACCACAGCAGAAGGGATGGTTAGCAGCATTAAATTTTGAGGTGAGATTAAGTACTCAAAAGTAACAAAAGGACATTAGAATTTAGTTATATTCATTTTACACGTAAGATAAAGAAGACAAAACAGGTAATATTTGCAGGTAGAACTGTTCTATTTTATTCTTTGAGGATAGTATTTTACATAGTCAATATTTTCAACTGTACCATAAAGTTTAAATACTCACATTTGTTTGTTTGTTTCAGTTATATCAAGATTTCTTGATACAGAGCAGCTTCTTTCTGTTTTAGTCCAAATTCCAAAGCAAGACACGGTATGTTTTTGTATACATTTTGTATTATATTATTATACATTATATGATGGAACTTGTCTTAATGTAATGTAACAATTGGAAAATATCAAAATGTTTTGGGAAAGTCCTTCATTATTGATATCTGGAGTATTTTATGCAATTGTAGAGGAAACTTTTTTCCTAATGTATTTTCCTGTATGTTATAGTGAAATCTAAAATTTCAGTCAGGCATGGTGGCTCATGCCTATAATCCCAACACTTTGGGAGGTCAAGGCAGTTCAAGACAAGCCTGGGCAAGAAAATGAGACCCCATCTCTACAAAAAATCAAAAAATTGGCTGGGCATGATGTTGCATGCCTGTAATCCCAGCTACTGGGGAAGCTGAGGTGGGAGGATAACTTGAGCCTTGGGAGGTCAAGGCTGCAATGAGCTGTGTTCGCATCACTGCACTCCAGCCTGGGCAACATAGTGAGGCCTCGTCTCAAAAAAAAAAAAGAATTGTTTTTTAGATAGTTAAGGAATTGGCCTATTTTTACTGATCAAATATTAAGGAGTTATATATCATTTTCAAAAGTCTTAGACTATAATAATATTTGCCTAATAAATAACTAAAATATATTAAAGCTGAAGAGTTTAGATTCTTCTTAAAAGTGATCACTATGTGAAGTTTGATTAGTCTTCAAATACTATTATTATTATTTTTGAGATGGAGTTTCTCTCTGTCACCAACGCTGGAGTGCAGTGGTATGATTTTGACTCACTGCAACCTCTGTCTCTCAGGTTCAAACAATTCTCTTGCCTCAGCCTCCCAAGTAGCTGGGATTACAGGCACCCACCACCATGCCTGGCTAATTTTTGTATTTTTAGTAGAGATGGAGTTTCACCATGTTGGTCAGGCTGATCTTGAACTCCTGACCTCAAGTGATCTGCCCACCTCGGCCTCCCAAAGTGCTGGGATTACAGGTGTGAGCCACCACGCTTGACCAAGTCTTCAAATATTCTTAACCTTTAAGAATGAAACAACACCTTTACTGGATATTTTTCAAATTTAAATAGTGCTTACGGGTACATTCTGTAAAGAAAGTAATAGCTTTCATTCTTCCGTTTATGATGAACGGAAGAATATTTACTATAATGAAATACAGGTATATTTTTGCCCATATGCGTAAAAAGAAAAGAAGTCTTGCACATCAGTAAAAATTAATTTATAATTTGATGACATTTGTAAATCCATTGAAAGCTAATCTATGTTTGGGAAGCCTTTTTGTATTATAAAGAAAATACTCTTACAGTTCATTTATAATAAAAGCATCACTAGACTGAAAAGCTTTAGCTGTTGGGCAGGCACAGAACTGAGTTTCCTTAAATAATTGAAGCTGCTTATACGTCAATATTTACAAATGGAAAATAACCTAAAACAACTGATGTTTGGAATTAAATTAGCAGCCCTCATAAAATAAGTTTGGAAGTATCCTTTCCTCTTTAATTTTCTGGTAGAGTTTACATAGAACTGGTATTATTTCTTCCTTACATATTTGGTGGAATTCACAAATGAAGCCATTAAAGCCTGAAATTTTTTTGGTAGGAAAGTTTTTAACTATAAATTCCACTTATTAAATAGGCATAGTGCTCTTCAGGTTATCAGTTTCTTCTTGAATGAGCTTTGGTAGCTTGTGTCTTTCAAAGAATTTTTCATTTCACCCAACTTTTCAATTTGTCAGCATAAACTGTCTCATAATACCCTTCTTATATCTGTAAAATTGGCAGTGATATACTCTCTCATTCCTGATGTTGATAACTTTAATATGTTCTCTGTTTTTCTTAATCAGCCTGGCTCGACGTTATCAATTTTATTGGTATTCTCAAGGAACCAACTTTCTATTTCATTGGTTTCTCTTTTTTCTCGTGTTCTCTATTTCACTGATTTCTGGTTTTATCACTCTTTTTTCTGCTTACTCTGTGCCTACTGTTCTTTTTTGAGGTTGTAAAGGAGGAAGCTGAAGTCATTGATTTGAGACCTGTTTTCCTTCTAATATAAATATTTTAGTACTATAAATTTCTCTCTGAGCAATGCTTTAGCTGTATTCCACAATGTTAGATATGTTGTGAATTCTTTTTCATTCCAAAAGGTCAAAACACGTTCTAATTTATTTTTAAAAATTCTTTGATGTACGGGTTTTTAGAGGTATGTTATTTTATTTACAGTATTTGGGGATTTTCCAAATACCTTTTTGTTACTGGTTTCTAACTTAATTCCCCAGTGGTCACAGAACATGTATTAGATCCATTTAGCTTTATTGACATTGTTTTTATGGCCCAAAATAGAGTTAATCTTAGTAAATGTTCCATGTGAACTTGAAAACCATGTGTATTTTACTGTTGTTTGTTGGAGCGTTCCATAAATGTCAGTTTGTTCAAGTTGTGTGGTAGTGTTCTTCAAATCTCCTATATCCCTAAGGTGTTTTACATTTTTGTTGTTGTTGTTGTTGTTCTTTTTGTTCTATCAGTTATTAAGAAAGGAGTGTCAAAATCTCTAAATGTAATTGTGGATTTATCTATTTTTCCTTGCAGTTTTATCAGTTTTTATCTAATGCGTTTGGAATCTTTGTTATTAGGTTCATACACATTTAAGATTGCTATGTCCTCTATAAATTGAGACTGTTATCATTATGAAATGACCCTTTTTATCCCTAGTAATATTTTTGCTATGAAATCTACTGTGTCTAATATTAATATAGCCACTCTGGCTTTCTTTTGGTTAGTGTTGGCATGGCATATCTTTACCATCCTTTTGCTTTTAACTTATTTTTGTCTTTACATTTAAAGAAGGTTTTTTGTAGGTGAGATATAGTTAGATCTTAACTTTTTGCATGCAATCAGAGAATACCTTACTTTTAATTGAGGTATTTATTACATTTATTTATTACTTTTATTTATTGCTTAATAAGATTATTGATACGTTTTATTTAAATATGCCTTTTTTTCTCATCTGTTTGCTCCCTTTTTTCTTTTTTTCTGCCTTCTTTTGTATTATTTTTTATGATTCCATCTCATTTCCTTTGTTGGCTTATTAGATATAACTCATTGCCTTTATTAGCTTAATTATTGATTTAGGGTTTGTAGAATACATCTTTAGGTGAATTCAGTCCATTTTTGTTTATTTTTTATTTTATTTTTTAAGACAGAGTCTTGCTCTGTCACCCAGGCTAGAGTGCAGTGGCACCACCTCGGGTCACTGCCACCTCTGTCTCCCAGCTTTAAGTGATTCTTGTGCCTCAGCCTCCCTAGTAGCTGGGACTACAGGCATGTCACCATGCCATGCTAACTTTTGTATTTTTAGTAGAGATGGCGTTCCACCATGTTGGCCAGGCTGGTCTCAAACTCCTGACCCCAAGCAATCCACCTGCCTAGGCCTTCCAAAATGTTGGGATTATAGGTGTGAACTCATCAGACACAGCCTCAGTCCACTTTTAAATAATATCATAATACTTTACATATGATATAAGAGCCTTGCACTAGTATACCATCATTTCCCTCTTCCCTACAATTATGCTATTATTGTAATAGGTTTAACTTCTACATATATTTCACAATTCATTTTTAAAAATAAGACAGCTTTATTGAGATGGGATTACATAGATTACAATTCATGCATTCAAAGCCTACAATTTAATTGTCTTTAGTGCATTCACAGAGTTGTACAACTATCACCACAGTCAATTTTAGAACATTTTAATCATCCCCAGAAGCAATCCTGCACCTACTAGCAATAACTTCCCATTCCTTCTAACCCCCTTTCCCCAGCCTTAGATAACCACTAATCTATTGTCTGTCTCTACAGATTTACCTATCCTGTACATTTTATATAAATGGAACATTTTAATATGTACAGGTAGTCTTTTGTGACTGGATTTTTTAACTTAGCATAACGTTTTCAAGTTTCATGTTGTAGCATTTATCAATACTTTATTCTCTTTATGGACAAATAATATTACATTGTATGGATATAACACATTTAGTTTATTGATTTATCAGTTGATGGATATTTAGGGTTTTTTCACTTTTGACTATTATGAATAATGCTATGAATATTTGTGTGCAAGTTTTTCTAGGTACATACATTTTCATTTGTATTGATATATACCTAGGAATGGAATTGCTGTGTCATGTGATAACTCTGTTTAATAATTTGAGGAACTGCCAGATTGTTTTGCAAAGTGACTTTATCATTTTAGGTACCCACCAGCAGTGTTTGAGGGTTCTAATTTCTCCACATCTTTGCCAAGATTTGTTATTATCTTAGTTTTTGATTCTGGTGAGCCTGTTGGGTGTCTCATGGTTTTGGTATGCATTTCCATGATGACTGACAATGTCGAGTATCTTTTTATATGCTTATTGGCCATTTGTACCTTCCTTGGAGAAATATTTATTCATATTATTTGCCCATTTTAACTTGGGTTGTTTGTATTTTTATTTCTGAGTTGTAAGAGTTCTTTATGTGTTTTGGATACCAATCCCTTATTGTATATATGATTTGCAGATATTTTCTCCCATTCTTTGGGTTGTCTTTTCGCTTTCTTGATTATATTCATGTTAATCCCCTACCAGAAAAATGAATACTTAACTCTTTTTTCTTCCTTATCTCCCATAAACACAGATACTTACATCCCTACTTTTCATCACCCAGTATTATTATAACAGTTTTAGTTAGATAAAAATTATTATGAAAATTAGTATGTTATACAGAGCTGAGCCTGCATGACTTTTTGTGGGCTTTTCCCCAGAAATTAGTAACTACTTTTCTTTTTTTTTTTTTTTTTTTTTGAGATGGAGTTTCACTCTGTCACTCAGGCTGGAATGCAGTGACGTAATCTCGGCTCACTGCAACCTCCGCCTCCCGGGTTCAAGTGATTCTCCTACCTCAGCTTCCCAAGTAGCTGGGGTTACAGGCACCCCCCCCAATGCCCGGCTAATTTTTATATTTTTAGCAGAGATGGGTTTCACCATGTTGGTCAGGATGGTCTCAAACTCCTGACCTCATGTGATCTTCCTGCCTCGGCCTCCCAAAGTGCTGGGGTAACAGGCATGAGCCACCATACCTGGCCTGAATTTTTTTATTGTTAGATTCAAGTTACACAATATTGGCAGAAATATCACAGAAGTGATGATGTGTTCTTCTCATTGCATCTTCTTATATGGCACATAATTTTGATTTGTCTCATTATGATGATAAGTTTGTATACTTGGTTGAGATGGTGTAAAATTGCTGTACAATTATGATTTCCCCCATTTCATTAATAAGTACTTTGTGGGGAGGTAGCTTGAAACCATGTAACTATTTTGCTCTTCTTTCAATTTATCCAACTTCCGATTTATGTGTATATGTATTTAATCCATATGGGCTGATGATTTTATATTCAATTGGTTATAGTCTATTACTGTCAATATTTATTTTGATTCTCACATTGTCTCAGATTTGACCTGTGCAAACCTCTTCTAATTTGCTTCTATGCTCTTTGGAAATGCATCCACAGTTCTTTGAGAACTTTATCATTTTCTGCCTCAAGAAAATAAGCCAGGCTTATCTTGTACTTTCCTTGGTAGCCTTTGAATCAACTATTTCTTCCAGGAGTCCTGGTTCATTTTAGTGAGGAATGGTATTAGAAATCAAGATATGAGCACCAGGTGTACTTATTGCTATTGGGGTATCAC
>NW_012098432.1:5631723-5633093 GCF_000951045.1 Mandrillus leucophaeus
AATCTGTTTAGTTTAATTAGATCTCACTTGTCAATTTTGGCTTTTGTTGCCATTGCTTTCAGTGTTTTAGATGTGAAGTCTTAGGCCATGCCTATGTCCTGAATGGTATTGCCTAGATTTTCTTCTAGGATTTTCATGGTCCTAGGTCTTATGTTTAAGTCTTTGATCCATCTTGAGTTTATTTTTATATAAGGTGTGAGGAAAGGGCCTAGTTTCAGTTTTCTGCATATGGCTAGCCAGTTTTCCCAACACCACTTATTAAATAAGGAATCTTTTCCCCGTTGCTTGCATGTGTCAGGTTTGTCAAAGATCAGATAGTCGTACATGTGTGGTGTTATTTCTGAGGCTTCCATTCTGTTCCATTGGTCTATATATCTGTTTTGGTACCAGTACCATGCTGTTTTGGTTACTGTATCTTTGTAGTAAAGTTTGAAGTCAGGTACTGTGATGCCTCCAGCTTTGTTTTTCTTGCCCAGCATTGTCTTGGCTATGAGGTTCAATATGAACTTTAAAGTAGTTTTTTCCAATTCTGTGCAGAAAGTCAGTAGTAGCTTGATAGGGATAGCATGGAATCTATAAACTACTTTGGGCAGTATGGCTATTTTCGTGGTATTGATTCTTCCTATCCATGAGTATGGAATGTTTCTCCATTTGTTTGTGTCCTCTCTTATTTCCTTGAGCAGTGGTTTGTAGTTCTCCTTGAAGAGGTCCTTCATATCCCTTGTAAGCTGGATTCCTAGGTATTTTATTCTCTTAGTAGTAATTGTAAATGGGAGTTCCTCTCTTCCTATTTGAATACCCTTTATTGCTTTCTCTTGCCTGATTGCCCTGGCCAGAACTTCCAATACTATGTTGAATAGGAGTGGTGAGAGAGGGCATCCTTATCTTGTGCCAGTTTTCAAAGGGAATGATTTCAGTTTTTGCCTATTCAGTATGATATCGGCTGTGGGTTTGTCATAAATAGCTCTTATTATGTTGAAATACATTCCATTGATACCCACTTTATTGAGAGCTCTTAGCATGAAATGCTGTTGATTTTTGCTGAGGGCCTTTTCTGTATCTATTCAGATAATCATGTGGTTTTTGTCATTGGTTCCGTTTTTGTGATGGATTACGTTTATTGATTTGTGTATGTTGAACCAGCCTTCCATCCCAGGGATGAAGCCGACTTGATCATGGTGGATAAGCTTTTTGATGTGCTGCTGGATTCGGTTTGCCAGTATTTAATTGAGGATTTTTGCATTGATGTTGATCAGGGATATCAGCCTAAAATTCTCTTTTTTTGTTGTGTCTTTGCCAGGCTTTGGTATCAGGATGATGTTGACCTCATAAAATGAGCTAAGGAGGATTCCCTCTTTTTCTACTGATTG
>NW_012098432.1:5635473-5637424 GCF_000951045.1 Mandrillus leucophaeus
CCATGCAGATACCATCTTCACTCTGCCTATGCTCTAGTACTCCCTGCTGAACGGTCTTCCTATGCAGAAATCCTTCTTACCTCTCTCGGGCTCAAGCTGCCCTTCTATGCAGCCTACTTGGAATCCAGAACTGTGTCAGAGTTTCCCTCTTCCCTTGCATGAATAACCGCCTGATGTTCATATTCAGGCTCATATACCCTTGCTAGGTAGACCTTCAGTTTAGATGCCTTCCTGGCCTCCTGTGCTGTACCACCCCTCCGTCCTTTCTCTGCTCTGGCTTTACCTCCCCCACACCAACGATGCTCTCTTCTTCCTATTTGGGCCCTAACAACTAATACTACATCACATTGTTCGTATTAAAATAAAATGATTTTTCAGTATATATGGAGGGTTCTTCACTTTATTTTTGAAGATGTTGCTAGCCTAACCTTTTTATTCTTTGCATTTGTTTAACAGTATTGTTGGAATCAGTAAATGTTTTAGGATTTTCAGACGCTTAAACATGAATAATCAATATAAATATAAACAAAGTACCACAGTTAATGTTTATGATCTTTTGCCAGATGTCACTGCTTTGGATGATATTTTTGAATGAAAAATATCTTAAATACTTAAAGAACAGTTTTTACTTATAAATAGCATATTTTACATAGAAAAATGCAATGCAGTTTAATAGAGCAAGAAATGGCTACTTTACATAGATAATTAGTATTTGTATTAGTTTAGTTTTTTTTTTCTTTCTTTTTTGAGACAGAGTCTCACTCTGTTGTCCAAGCTGGAGTGCAGTGGTGTGATCATAGTTTACTTTAGCCTTGACCTCCCTGGCTTATGCGATCTTCCTACCTCAGCCTCCTGAGTAGCCAAGACCACAGGCATGTGCTACCACACCCAGCTAATTTTTAAGTTTTTTGTAGAGATGGGGTATTGCCTTTTTGCCAAGGCTTGTCTTGAACTCCTGGGCTCTAGCAATCCTCCCATCTTGGCCTCCCGAAGTGCTGAGTTTATGGGTGTGAGTCACTGTGCCTGACCTGTATTAGTTTTCCAAGGCTGTGTAACAAAACACTATGAACTGCACATCTTAAAATAATAGAAATTTATTGTCTTACAGATTTAGAGGCTGATAATCTGAAATCATGGTGTTTTAGGGCCATGCTGTCTCTGAGAAACCTGTAGAGGAATCCTTTCTTGCCTCTCCCTAGCTTTTGGTGATTTGTTTACAATTATTGCCATTTCTTGGCTCGAATCTTCTTAACTCCAATCTGTGTTTCCTCATCAAAGGGTGGTCTCCCTGTGTGTCCACATGTTCACATGGCTGTCTTTGTATGACATCAGTATTACTGGATTGGGGGCCTACCCCACTCCAGTATTACATCATTGTAACAATTACCAACTTCTGGAATGACCCTATTTCCAAATAAGACCACATTTTGAGGTACTGAGGGTTAGAACTTCAACAGAATTTTTTGGGGGGAAACATAATTCAACCTTTAACAGTGTATAAGCAAAGGCTGTGTTTCTATTTTACTACAAGAAAGAATTAATCTGATTGCTGTCAGATTATACCTGACAGCAATCTCTTTATTGTCAATTTATATAACATATAGTATTATACAGTCACACAGTTTCATACAGTGTCACTAGTTACAGGAATTAGTAATATACATCTTTTTGCACTAGACCATTTCTGGTTAAATTAGGAAAAAATATCACTTTGACCAACTAGTTTTCTGAGAAATATCTGTGAATAGCTTGCCTGCTTCTATACTCAGTTTGACTATCAGATTTTAGAAAAGTTCTCTGGTCTAGGTTTAAGGTAATTCAGCAAACTAAGAATCTGGGACCTTTTTTTCTGTTCAGAAAAAAAAAATTATAATTGGTGCCATAAGGTTTTAAGGGTCAATGTTACTTGACATCCTTTTTTTTTTTTTTTTTTTTAATATATATATATATA
>NW_012098432.1:5643359-5645568 GCF_000951045.1 Mandrillus leucophaeus
CCCTTGTGCGTCCCAGGTGAGGTGATGCCCCACCCTGTTTTGGCTTGCCCTCCATGGGCTGCACCCACTGTCCAAGCAGTCCCAGTGAGATCTACCAGATACCTCAGTTGAAAATGCAGAAATCACCTGTCTTCTGCATCAATCTCGCTGGAAACTGTAGACCAGAGCTGTTCCTATTTGGCTGTCTTGGAAGTGTGGTCCACTTACCATCCTTTAAACTAAGGAAAACTTTAGTTTTGGGAGAATCAGTCAGAATTGTAAATGTTTTTCTCACCATTGTATTTCTGTCCTTTGTGGAGGCTTTTTGTTAGACTTTACAGATCAGATTTAGTAACCTTTAGGAAAACTTAAGCAATATATTTAACTTTATACATGATTCATGGCTTTCATTATTTCTTATAATGTTTCTCAGTTATCATTTTTTTAACCGTCTGAAAATAGGTTTTAAAGGGCTCTTTTTTTTATTTAATATAAGCACAAATCTCTTAATTAAATACAGTATTTACTGAGTTCAGACTTGTGCTGGTTAAACTGAATGATTTGCTAAAACTTGTGAATGAACTAAATGCTTTCAGATAATTTTCAGTAAGAAATTGTTTGCCTAAGATAAGTTCTTATTCTTTCTTTTTAAGAATATTGATTTCTAGAAAATGCATGTTTCTGATCATAAATGTTGACTAAAAATAAAGCTTAAATTTCCTATCTTAACACAATTTTCTTTCTATACAATATCTATAACCATAGCACTTAATGTATTGCATTAAGAATATTTGTGTTTCCCACTATAAATGCTTAAAATACTTTCCCCAACATTTGAAAAATTTATATTAAACATATTTTTCTAAGTTTTATCATGAGTTTTTTGCATCATTTTGAGTAACTTTTTTTTTAAATGATTTCAGACTGCCATATATAGAGTATCTGAAGTATATGACTCCTTTGATTTATTCTGTGATTCATTTTAGTAAGTATTGTTATAAGTGCTAAAATACAGTAAGAATTATAGCTCTGATCCAGAAAAATGTATACTCTGATGTTATATTTGGGTAAAAATAAAATAAGCAATTACAGCATAGTATTATCTAGAACTGCAAGGGATCTGAGATTCTACCCTACTTGCAAACTAGCTAGTTGGCCTGCCATAGTTTCTTAGATGCTGACAGAAGGCACAAGATGCTTAAGTCAAAGAGAAATTCAAACATGCTGTTACCACTTCTTAAAAAAATACAAAATGGCTTTTTTTGCTTGTTTTTACTTCCCCCTCTACTTTTCTTCTGTTTCTCTGTAAAGCAATATTTTTTGGAAGGATTATCTATAACTGATATATCTAATTATGCTTATTTTCTCTCCAAACCTATTCCAAACAAATCTTCGCCTCACCAGTCCACTGGAAGGATTATCCGTAATTGGTGTATCTAATTATGCTCCTTTTCTCAAAGCCACCCATGATTTCCATATTGCTGAATCCAGTGGTTAATGGCAGCGCTCATCATGCTTGACCTAGCACAAAATTTGACTCAGATGAACACACTCATTTCCCATTTTCTTCTTTTGCCTTCCGTAAGAGTACTCTTTTCTTTCTACCTTCCTGTTTATTATTATTTTTAGCCTTTTTTAAAGTAACAAGAAATAATATATAGTACAGAAAACTGTACAAAATAAAAATGTACTGCTACGTTGATTTATCACGAAGTGAACATTCATGTAACAACCACTCACGTAAAGAAATAGTTATCACCAATACCTCAAAAATTCCCCTTCTTCTCCTTGCCATCCGTTGTTTTCTACCTTGTCTCCAAAAGGAAACCACTTTTAGTAATCATTTCCTTTGCTTTATAATTTAGTTTGACCTGATCTATTAAAAACTTTATATATAAAGGAATTATTCAATGCATATTTTTTATGCCTGACTTCTTTGAGCCAACATTATATTTGTGAGATTTAATCATGTTGTTTCAGGTAGCTTTAGGTCATTTATTTTCACTGCTATATGATATTCCACTGTATATGAATATGCCATTATTTATCCATCTCATTATCCATTTATCCATTTATTATTCATTTATCCATTTCAACTCAACTTTTGAGTTGCTGACAGCGTTGCAATAAAAAATAATACTGCTAAGCAACCTTGTACCCGTCTCTTAATGTAATTGTACATATGTTTTTATTTGGTATATAGTTAGGAGTGGAATTTCTGAGTCATAGC
>NW_012098432.1:5648058-5650214 GCF_000951045.1 Mandrillus leucophaeus
TTTGAATGTTGGTCTATCTTGCTAGATTGGGGAAGTTCTCCTGGATAATATCCTGAAGAGTGTTTTCTAACTTGGGCCATTCTCCCCATCACTTTCAGGTACATCAATCAAATATAGATTTGGTCTTTTCACATAGTCCCATATTTCTTGGAGGTTTTGTTTGTTTCTTTCCACTCTTTTTTCTCTAACTTGTCTTCTCTTTTTATTTCATTAATCTGATCTCCATTCATTGATACCCTTTCTTCGCTTGATCGAATCAGCTATTGAAACTTGTGTATGCTTCATGAAGTTCTTGTACTGTAGTTTTCAGCTCCATCAGCACATTTAAGCTCTTCTCTACATGATTATTCAAGTTAGCCATTCGTCTAACCTTTTTTCAAGGTTTTTAGCTTCCTTTTGATGGGTTGGAACATGCTCCTTTAGCTCAGAGAACTTTGTTATTACTGACCTTCTGAAGCCTACTTCTGTCAACTTGTCAAACTCATTCTCCATCCAGTTTTGTTCTCTTGCTGGTGAGGAGTTGTGTTCCTTTGGAGGAGAAGAAGTGTTCTGGTTTTTGGAATGTTCAGCCTTTCTGCTCTGGCTTCTCCCCATCTTCATGGTTTTATCTGCCTTTGTTCTTTGGTGTTGGTGACCTACGGATGGGGTTTTGGTGTGGATGTCCTTTTTGTTGATTTTGATGCCACACCTTTCTCTTTGTTAGTTTTCTTTCTAACAGACAGGCCCCTCAGCTGCAAGTCTGTTGGAGTTTGCTGGAAGTCTACGCCAGACCCCATTTGCCTGGATATCACTAGTGGAGGCTGCAGAACAACAAATATTGCTGCTTGATCCTTCCTCTGGAAGCTTTGTCCCAGAGGGACACCCGCCTGTATGAGGTGTCTGTTGGCCCCTACTGGGAGGTGTCTCCCAGTTAGGCTATATGGGGATCAGCGACCCACTTGAGGAGGCAGTCTGTCTGTTATTGGAGCTTGAATGCCATGCTGGGAGAATCACTGTTCTCTTCAGAGCTGTCAGGCAGGGATGTTTAAGTCTGGAGAAGCTGTCTGCTGTCTTTTTTTCAGATATGCCCTGACCCCAGAGGTGGAATCTAGAGAGGCAGTAGGCCTTGCTGAGCTGCAGTGGGCTCCACCCAGCTGGAGCTTCCCTGCTGCTTTGTTTACACTGTGAGGGGAGAACCGCCTACTCAGGCCTCAGCAATGGCAGAGGACCCTCCACCTGCCAAGCTCCCATGTCCCAAGTTGATCTCAGACTGCTGCGCTACCAAGGAGCAAGTCTCTGTGGGCGTGGGACCTGCTGGGTCAGGCATGGAAGGGGATCTCCTGGTCTGCCAGTTGTGAAGACCATGGGAAAAGCACAGTATTTGGGCAGGAGTGCTCTTCCAGGTACAGTCACTCACAGCTTCCCTTGGCTAGGAAAGAGAAATCCCCTGACCCCTTGTGCGTCCCAGGTGAGGTGATGCCCCACCCTGTTTTGGCTTGCCCTCCATGGGCTGCACCCACTGTCCAAGCAGTCCCAGTGAGATCTACCAGATACCTCAGTTGAAAATGCAGAAATCACCTGTCTTCTGCATCAATCTCGCTGGAAACTGTAGACCAGAGCTGTTCCTATTTGGCTGTCTTGGAAGTGTGGTCCACTTACCATCCTTTAAACTAAGGAAAACTTTAGTTTTGGGAGAATCAGTCAGAATTGTAAATGTTTTTCTCACCATTGTATTTCTGTCCTTTGTGGAGGCTTTTTAGACTTTACAGATCAGATTTAGTAACCTTTAGGAAAACTTAAGCAATATATTTAACTTTATACATGATTCATGGCTTTCATTATTTCTTATAATGTTTCTCAGTTATCATTTTTTTAACCGTCTGAAAATAGGTTTTAAAGGGCTCTTTTTTTTATTTAATATAAGCACAAATCTCTTAATTAAATACAGTATTTACTGAGTTCAGACTTGTGCTGGTTAAACTGAATGATTTGCTAAAACTTGTGAATGAACTAAATGCTTTCAGATAATTTTCAGTAAGAAATTGTTTGCCTAAGATAAGTTCTTATTCTTTCTTTTTAAGAATATTGATTTCTAGAAAATGCATGTTTCTGATCATAAATGTTGACTAAAAATAAAGCTTAAATTTCCTATCTTAACACAATTTTCTTTCTATACA
>NW_012098432.1:5651764-5658411 GCF_000951045.1 Mandrillus leucophaeus
TGCATATATTCAACTTTGGTAGATAATGTCAAAATGTTTTTCAAAATGATTTATCAATTTATCCTCCCATCAGTGTATGAGAACTCCAATTTGTCTTCCCCAAACCAGATATTACTGGTTTTAAAATTTTAGCCATAGCGTTTTGATAAACAGTGGTTTTAATTTGCATTTTCCTATTAATGAGGTTGAGCATCCTTTCACATGTATATTGACCATTTGAATATCTTCTTTTGTCAAAATATTGCTCGGGATTCTTACTTATTTTTCTATTGGGTGTATCTGCTTTTGTGATTTGTGGAGCTTCTTTTCACATATTAGATATAAGCCCTTTTTTGGTTATGTGTGTTGCAAATATTTCTTCCCACTTTGTAGTTTAATTTGCACTGAGTATTGTGGGATAGATGCTGTTGCTATGCTACCCACGTTGCCTTGGTATTCACTTTTGTGCAGGAAGACTTCTTGCTTGAAGCAGCTGAGACTCTGTGCTTTTGGAAGACATTCTCCGGCCATAAGAGAGGCTGGAGGGTATTAGGGAATTGATGCCCTGGCAGCAGCTCTTAACCAACACTGAATAGGAGTTGATGAATAAATACCCCATTTTCCTTACCTCTGGAGATAGCTTCTGAAACTTACTCTATGCCATCTCTCAGATGTCTCCATTACATCTGAGAGATGGAGACAAATTGGTAACTTGATCATTAATGTCTCCTGTACTGGTATTCTTTCCTTCTCTGTCTTACTTCCCCACCCCCTTGCCTGTTTTTGCTGGAATTACTTTTTAAAATAAATTATTTGCTCTCAAATTCTAGTTTCTCAGAGTTGACTTTTGGAGAACCTAACTTGACTTAGTAATATCTTTTGATAAATAGAAATTTGTAATTTAAATGGATCTAGTTTATCAATTTTTTTCCCTTCATAGTTAGTGTTTGCTATGTCCTGCATAAGAAGTCTTTACCTACTCTAATATCTTGATTGTACCCATGGAATTTTGATCTATGAAGGTGATTGAATGGTAACATGGAGATACTAATGCCATTGTTTATTACTTAAAGTTCCCAAGAGGAGAGGGCATGTCAGGCAGGACCACCTGGGGATGTACTAGGGTTGATCGAGAGGCAGAAGGAGCAAAGAGAAACATGGGCAAAACCCCTTATTACTACAGTACCAGGAAGTTGCTAGGTAGGGAAGTCGCCTATTGGTCAGGAAGTAAAACACAGATGTTGAAGTTTGTGATTGGGGGTTTCGTAATATGATTTTCACATGCCTGCAAAAGCCAGACTGCAAGGGAGATGTAAACAACTTTAGCTATTAGTTTCATCATGTGATTAATGGATGCCAAATCATCAATTACAAAATCTATAAAAGTTAATTAGAACACACAAGGCCATGAAGATATTCTTCTTTATTAATTCCAGATATTTTATTGTTTTACCTTTTATGCTTAGTTCTACAATCCTTCTGGAATTAATTTTTGTGTGTAGGTTGAGGGAAGGGCCATGTTTCCTTTTTTCCCATATGAATTCATAATTCTACTGGTACTGTTTATGGAAAAGACTCTCCTTTCCCCACTGTTCTGCAGTCAACCTTTGCCATAAATCGAGTGCCCATATATATGCTTAGCTCTGTTTCTAGACTCTTTATTCTGTTCCATTGGACTCTCTGTTTTTATGTCAATACCATCATTTCTTAATTACTGTAATTTTATTAGAAGTTGACATTCATTACAGTTAGTCTTTCCACCTTGTTCTTCTTCAATGGTGTGTTAGCTATTTTTGGAATTATCCCCCCGCCCTTTTTTGAGACAGGGTTTCACTTCGTCACCCAGGCTGGAGTGCAGTGGTGTGATCACTGCTTACTGCAGGCTCAACCTCCTGGGCTCAGGTGGTCCTCCCACCTCACCCTTTGTGTAGCTGGACTACAGGCATGTGCCACCACACCCAGCTAATTTCTATTTTGTTTTTTTTTTTTGTAGAGGCAGAGTTTTGCCATGTTGCACAGGCTGGTCTCAAACCCTTGAGCTCAAGTGATCCTCCTACCTCAGACTCCCAAAATGCTGGGATTGCAGACATGAGCCATTACTCCTAGCATGAATTATTCTCCTTTAGCGATAGTGATGATAGTTGTTTTCTGTAGCGAATTTTATTTATTTTTAAACTTCCAGTTAGTTTCAGAGATCCATTGTAAGAGAACATGACATAACCCATTTGGGGCTAGCAACATTTATTATGGCATTTTTTCTAAATTGATACATATGGTCACAGAACAGTCCCGGTATTGTGCAGTGGGGCTATAAACCAGGATACTTCAAAAAGAAACATCTGGCTAGGCGTGGTGGCTCATGCTTCTAATCTCAGAACTTTGGGAGGCCAAGATGGGTGGATCACCTGAGGTCAGGAGTTTGAGACCAGCCTAGCCAACATGGTGAAACCCCATCTCTATTAAAAAAGAAAAAAAAAGAAACATCTTCATATCAAGTACATTATGTCATAATTGTAGTATCCTAAAACTCTACTTCATCTGTCAGTATTAGTAAATTAGTCCAGACACAGGATCATTCCTCATTCCTCCAGGTTGGGTAACACTGCTCAACTCTAGAGTGCAATTTAATTTATATAAAATTTATTAATAAAATTTGGAATGTCGATGTAGCTTTATTTTGGCAAACTATAATTCCTAGCAGATTTATGAAAATAGTTTTACTTGAATAAACAGGAACCAATGAGGGAAATCCATGTTGTTCTATAACTATCTGCGAGGTTTGGATTCAGCCTTTTAAAATATCATCTATCTACAAATACTCTTTGTGCCTTTTTCAGTTAATATTACTCTCTTGGTGCTGCTCAGGATTGGACTGCATCTCCTTTTGCTATTCAGTTTAAATTGAACCCAAGAGATTGAAATAGAAATGAAAATTGGATACAATGAGATAAACTCTTCTCATTTTCAGACTTTTGGGAAAATAGTGCACTAGGTTAATTATGGTGGGTCAATAATTTTTTATCATTCTTTAGGCTTGCATTGTGGCTAGGCTGATATATAAAAATATATGGAATATGCGAAGAGTAAGAATGTTCAAGAGGAAAACCCATTATTCTATTAAATACTTACTTATGGTGTCCATCCAAATTTGGGTTTTTATCTTAACAGGTCAATGCTGCTGAATCAAAGATAACAAATTTAATATACTTGAAACATACCTTGGAACTTGTGGATCCTTTAAAGGTAATTTATATGTGTGTGTATCATACAAAACATGTCCAGCATTATTTTTTAACTTTTTGTTCAGAAAAAATTTCAAACTCAGGGAAAATTGCAAGAATAACATGGCGAATTCCCCATACTTTTTCTCCTTGTACATACTTTACACACACATACACATTATTAGCCTTATTACACTTACTGAACCATTTGAGAATAAATTGCAGTACCTAAGTACTAAAGTAGTAAGTACTTAGGAGACTAAAGTCTCCTAAAAAAAGATGTTCTCTTATATAATCATAATATTATTATCAAATTCAGAATAATTAATATGATGTAATACTATTTTATAATATGTATCCCGTACTCAAATTTTTAAAATTGTTCTAATAATGTTCTTTATAGCATTTTTTCCTGATATAGGGTCCAATTCAGGATCATATATTTAATGCCATGTTTTTAAAAACTCCTTTGAAGTGGAAAACTTTCTCAACCTTTGTTCATGATACTGACATTTTGAAGCATAAGGGTCAATTTTTTAAGTAGAATTTCATTTCCTCAATTTATGTGATTGCTTTCTCCTGATTAAATTCATCTATGCATATTTGGCGTTAATACCCTATGATGTATCCTTTTTAGTACATCACATCAAGAGGCACATCAAGAGGATATCACCAATATCTTGGTGATATTAACTGATCAATTTCTTCACCATAAATTCAGATTTTCTTTTGTGATTAATAAGTTATTAATCTATGGAGAGTTATATTGAGAATGTGTAAATAACCCCATCCTCATCAAACTTCCACTAATTGATTGTAGAATAAATTGATGACTCTTACCTGAAGTAATTATTACTCTGATGGCTACAAGATGATTATTTTCTCATTAACTTTTAAATACTACACTCTGTAAAACTTGTTTTTGTTAAAGTGATAAAGGGAACTGATTTTTGAAAGAGAAATAATGAAAAATATGGAATAATTTTATTATAGAAATTATTCTAATAAATATTAACATGGTTTGGCTGTGTCTCCACCCAAATCTCACCTTAAATTGTAAGAATCCCCACATTTCAAGGGCAGGGCCTAGTGGAGATGATTGAATCGTGGGAGTGGTTTCTCCCGTACTGTTCTTTTGGTAGTGAATAAGTCTCACAAGTTCTGATGATTTTATAAAGCAGAGTTGCCCAGCACATGTTCTTCTTGCCTACTGCCATGTAAGATGTTACTTTGCTCCTCATTTGCTTTCTGCCATGATTGTGAGGCCTCCCCAGCTATGTGGAACTGTGAGTCAATTAAACCTTTTTCCTGTATAAATTACCCAGTAATGTGTATGTCTTTATTAGCAGCTGAGAACAGACTGATATAGTAAATTTTACCAGTAGAGTGGGGTGCTGCTGTAAAGGTACCTGAAAATATGGAAGTAACTTTGGAATTGGGTAACAGGCAGAGACTGGAACAGTTTGGAGGGCTCAGAAGACAGAAAGTTGTAGGAAAGTTTGAAACTTCCTAGAGACTTGTTGAATGGCTTTGACCAAAATGCTGATCGTGAGAGGGACAACAAGGTCCAGGCTGAGGTGGTCTCAGATGGAGATGAGGAACTTTTTGGGAACTGGAATAAAGGTCACTCTTGCTATGCAAAGAGACTGGCAGCATTTTCCCCTGCCCTGGAGATCTGTGGAACTTTGAACTTGAGAGAGAGGGTATCTGGGGAGAAGAAATTCCTAAGCAGTGAAGCATTCAAGAGGAAGCAGAGCTTAAAAGTTTGGAAAATTTGCAGCCTGAGGATACAATAGAAAAGAAAATCCCATTTTCTGGGGAGAAGTTCAAACCAGCTGAAGAAATTCGCATAAGTAACAAGGAGGCAAAAGTTAATAATCACCAAGACAATGGGGAAAATGTCTCCAGGTCATATCAGAGACCTTTGTGGCAGCCCCTTCCATTACAGGTCCAGAGGCCTAGGAAGAAAAAATGGTTTTCTGGGCCCCCTTGCTCTGTGCAGCCTAGGGACTTGGTGCTCTGCATCCCAGTTGCTCCAGCTATGGCTAAAAGTGGCCAACATACAGCTTGGGCCATGGCTTCAGAGAATGCAAGCCTCAAGCCTTGGCAGCTTCCATGTGGTGTTGAGCCTGCAGGTATACAGAAGTCAAGAATTGAGGTTTAGGAACCTCCACCTAGATTTCAGAGGATGTATGGAAACGCCTGGATGTCCAGGTAGAAGTTTGCTTCAGGGACGGGACCCTCATGGAGAGCTTCTTTCAGGACGGCACAGAAGGAAAATGTGGGGCAAAAGCCCCCATACAGAGTCCCTACTTGGGCATTGCCTAGTGGATCTGTGAGAAGAGGGCCACTATCCTCCAGACTCCAGACTGGTAGATCCACTGACAGATTGTACCATGCACCTGGAAAAGCCACAGACACTCAACACCAGCCTTAAAAGCAACTGTAGGGTTCACGGGGCTGTACCCTGCAAAGGCACAAGGGTGGAGCTGCTCAAGGCTGTGGGAGCCCACTTCTCGCATCAGTGTGACTTGTATGTGAGACATGGAGTCAAAGGAGATCATTTTGGAGCTTTAAGGTTTGACTGTCCCACTGGATTTTGGACTTACATGGGGCCTGTAGCCCCTTCATTTTGGCCATTTTCTCCTATTTGAAATGGGTGTATTTACTCAATGCCTGTACCCCAGTTGTATCTAGAAAGTAACTAACTTGCTTTTCAGTTTTACAGGCTCATAGGCGGAAGAGACTTGCCTTGTCTCAGATGAGACTTTGGACTGTGGACTTTTGAGTTAATGCCGAAATGAGTTAAGACTTTGGGAGACTCTTTGGAAGGAATGATTGGTTTTGAAATGTGAAGACATGAGATTTGGTAGGGGCCAGGGGCAGAATAATATGATTTGGCTCTGTCCCCACCCAAATTTCGCCTTGAGTTATAATAATCCCCACATGTCAAGGACAGGGCCAGGTGGAGATCATTGAATCATAGGGCAGTTTCCCCCACCCTTTTCTCCTGGTAGTGAATAAGTCTCACATGATCTGATGGTTGTTTAAATGCGGAGTTCCCCTGCACATGTTCTTCTTGCCTGCTGCCATGTAAGACATGACTTTGCTCCACATTCACCTTCTGCCATGACTGTAAGGCCTCCCCAGTCATGTGGTATTGTGAGTCAATTAAACCTTTTTCCTTTATAAATTACCCAGTCTTGGGTATGTCTTTCTTAGCAGCATGAGAATGGACTAATACAAATATATATAGTTAAAGTAATGTGGCAAAAGACTTCAAAAATGTCATCACCTTTCTTGTAATGAAATAAATGGAATAAATCACCAGAAAAATATTGAGAGATTTCATGAAACAAATTTTAAACTTTGGTATGTCAAAAGCAAAGTAAAAGGCAAAGATAGGAAAAATTTATAACAAATGACAGTGTATTAGTCTGTTTTCAT
>NW_012098432.1:5658461-5660884 GCF_000951045.1 Mandrillus leucophaeus
TATGATTTGGCTCTGTCCCCACCCAAATTTCGCCTTGAGTTATAATAATCCCCACATGTCAAGGACAGGGCCAGGTGGAGATCATTGAATCATAGGGCAGTTTCCCCCACCCTTTTCTCCTGGTAGTGAATAAGTCTCACACGATCTGATGGTTGTTTAAATGCGGAGTTCCCCTGCACATGTTCTTCTTGCCTGCTGCCATGTAAGACATGACTTTGCTCCACATTCAACTTCTGCCATGACTGTAAGGCCTCCCCAGTCATGTGGTATTGTGAGTCAATTAAACCTTTTTCCTTTATAAATTACCCAGTCTTGGGTATGTCTTTCTTAGCAGCATGAGAATGGACTAATACAAATATATATAGTTAAAGTAATGTGGCAAAAGACTTCAAAAATGTCATCACCTTTCTTGTAATGAAATAAATGGAATAAATCACCAGAAAAATATTGAGAGATTTCATGAAACAAATTTTAAACTTTGGTATGTCAAAAGCAAAGTAAAAGGCAAAGATAGGAAAAATTTATAACAAATGACAGTGTATTAGTCTGTTTTCATACTGCTATAAAGAACTACCCAAGACTGGGTGATTCATAAAGGAAAGAGATTTAATTTACTCACAGTTCAGTATGGCTGGGTAAGCTTCAGGAAAGGTACAATCATGGCAAAAGGAGAAGGGGAAACAAGGAAACTTTGTTACAAGGCAGCAGGAAAGAGAGGGAATGCAGGAGGAACTACCATACACTTATAAAACAATCAGATCTTGTGAGAACTCACTCACCATCATGAGAATAGCATGAGGGAAACTGCCCACATGATTCAATTACCTCCATCTGGTCTCTCCATGGAAAAGCAGGGATTGTGGGAATTATAGGGATTATAATTTATGATGAGATTTGGGTGGGGAGACAAAGCCTAACCATATCAGACAGACAAAATACTAATTTCTGTCATCATAAAACTCATGTAATTTCATAAGAAAATATTGAAAAGCCAATGGAAATATGGAAAATGACCCGAAGAAGGAAATCAAGGTGATTAATAAATAGTACCAAAAATATTAACCTCATTATTAATCGAAGCAATACCAATTAAAACCATAGTTCTTATCTGTCAAAGAAACAGACATTTTCATTTATCTTAATGGATGTAACTCATTTCTAATTAGAGATCTATGAGATAGACAACTTATTAAATAGCTGATAAAAATACAAATTTCACATACTGTACAGGAAATTGTACTGGAAATGTTTATGACATATATGTTTTGATCCCGTAATACTACTTCTAGAGATTTGTCTGAAAGAACTTTTCATAAATGTTGGCCAGTATTTATGTCCAACAATGGTATTGTTTATTTATAATTGTTACAGTATTATTTATTTATGTCAGTGAGAAATTGTAAGTAGGGTAGAACTGCAATAATTACAGGAAGAGACTATTTTCTTTCCATAGACTGGAATATTATGAATTATTAAGCATTTTTGCCTTGAAAAGTTTTTTATATGTATGATATAGTGTAAGTTGAGCATCCCTAACCGAAAAGTTAAAAATTTTAAGTGCTCCAGATTCAGAAACATTTTGAGTACCAATGTGATGTCACAAGTGGAAAATTTTACATCTTGATCTTACATAATGGGTTGCAGGCAAAATGCAGGTACTCAACACAGTTTATTCAGCATCCTCAAGGGAAAAAAGACCCTCCCAGCTCCCTTCATCTGTAATATATCTTTTCTGTGCACTCCCAGATTATTCTCTGCAAACATGCCCACAAAGGGTAATACAATGACACAGTGGCAGGTCAGATGTGCCAATGGCAAGTTTCCGTGATGTCCCACATAGGGCCAAGACTGATGTGCATTACTGTTTTTTGCTTATTGCCTGCTTGGTCTAGTGGTTAAGATAAAAAAAACAAAAAACAAAACAAAGAAAATGTCATAAAGGCCTGCAGTAACAGTGATAAGAAAAAGAGAAATCACTTAAAGGTTTATATATAACACAGAAAGTCAAGCTGTTGGAGAAACTAGATAATGGTGTAAGTGTGAAAGGTCTTAAAGAAGTGTATGCTGTTAGAATGACTGCCAGATATGACCTAAAGAAACAAACGGATAAACTGTTTGAGTTCTATGCTGAAAGTGATGAATAGAAGCTAATGAAAAATAGAAAAACACTGCATAACATTTTTTTAAAAAAAGAAAGAAAGAATGGGTCCATCTGCTTTGCAGTGAACACATGTCACTTAATAGTATACTGATCAGGAAACAAGTGAAGATGTATCACAATGAAATGAAAATTGAAAGGAACTGTCAATATTTAACAGGCTGGTTGCAGAAATTTAAGAAGAAAATGACATTAAAATTTTTAAGATTTATAGTAATTGAGCATCTGCTGATCATGAAGCATTGGAGAAATTCATTGATGAGTT
>NW_012098432.1:5660934-5671569 GCF_000951045.1 Mandrillus leucophaeus
AAATTGTAAGTAGGGTAGAACTGCAATAATTACAGGAAGAGACTATTTTCTTTCCATAGACTGGAATATTATGAATTATTAAGCATTTTTGCCTTGAAAAGTTTTTTATATGTATGATATAGTGTAAGTTGAGCATCCCTAACCGAAAAGTTAAAAATTTTAAGTGCTCCAGATTCAGAAACATTTTGAGTACCAATGTGATGTCACAAGTGGAAAATTTTACATCTTGATCTTACATAATGGGTTGCAGGCAAAATGCAGGTACTCAACACAGTTTATTCAGCATCCTCAAGGGAAAAAAGACCCTCCCAGCTCCCTTCATCTGTAATATATCTTTTCTGTGCACTCCCAGATTATTCTCTGCAAACATGCCCACAAAGGGTAATACAATGACACAGTGGCAGGTCAGATGTGCCAATGGCAAGTTTCCGTGATGTCCCACATAGGGCCAAGACTGATGTGCATTACTGTTTTTTGCTTATTGCCTGCTTGGTCTAGTGGTTAAGATAAAAAAAACAAAAAACAAAACAAAGAAAATGTCATAAAGGCCTGCAGTAACAGTGATAAGAAAAAGAGAAATCATTTAAAGGTTTATATATAACACAGAAAGTCAAGCTGTTGGAGAAACTGGATAATGGTATAAGTGTGAAAGGTCTTAAAGAAGTGTATGCTGTTAGAATGACTGCCAGATATGACCTAAAGAAACAAATGGATAAACTGTTTGAGTTCTATGCTGAAAGTGATGAATAGAAGCTAATGAAAAATAGAAAAACACTGCATAACATTTTTTTAAAAAAAGAAAGAAATAATGGGTCCATCTGCTTTGCAGTGAACACATGTCACTTAATAGTATACTGATCAGGAAACAAGTGAAGATGTATCACAATGAAATGAAAATTGAAAGGAACTGTCAATATTTAACAGGCTGGTTGCAGAAATTTAAGAAGAAAATGACATTAAAATTTTTAAGATTTATAGTAATTGAGCATCTGCTGATCATGAAGCATTGGAGAAATTCATTGATGAGTTTGCCAAGGTCATTGCTGATGAAAATCTGATGCCAGAACAAATCGATAATGCTGATTAAACATCATTGTTTTGGCATTATTGCCTCAGAAAGACACTGACTACAGGTGATGAAGCAGCCCCTGTGGGAATTAAGGATGCCAAGGACAGAAAACAACTATGCTGGGCTGTGCTAGTGCAGCAGGCGCATGTAAGTGTAAATGTGCTGTCATAGGTAAAACCTTATGTCTTCAGTTTTCAAGGAGTGAATTTCTTACCAGTTCATTATTATGCTAACAAAGAGGCCTGAATCACCAGGCACATTTTTTTTTTTTTTCCAATTGGTCCCACAAACATTTTACATCAGCAGCTCGTGCTCACTGCAGGGAATCCGGATTGGATGATGATTGAAATATCCTGTTACTCCTTGACAACTCTTCTGTTAATCCTCCAGCTGCAATTTTCATCAAAAATAATGTTTATGCCATATAATTTCCCCTAAATGTGACTTCATTAATTCAGCCATGTGACTGCGATGAGAATATCCTTAGATCAATGAAGAGTAAATATAAAAACACTTTTTAAAATATTTTTAATTTTTATTTTAGTTTTGGGGGTACATGTGCATGTTTGTTATGTGGGTAAACTTGTGTCTTGGGTGTTTGTTGTACAGATTATTTCACCACCAAGGTACTAAGCCTAGTACCCAATAGTTATTTTTTCTGCTTCTCTTCCTCCTCTCACCCGTCACCCTCAAGCAAACGCCATTATCTGTTGTTCCTATCTTTGTGTCCATGAGTTCTCATCATTTAACTCCCACTTCTAAGTGAAAACACGCAGTATTTGATTTTCCGTTCGTGTGTCAATTAGCTAAGGATAATGGCCTCCAGCTCCATCCATGTCCCTGCAAAAGATGTGTTTTATATATATATATATATATATAGCTACATAGTACTCCATGATGTATATATACCACATTTTCTTTATCCAATCTGTCACTCATGGGTGTTTGGTTAATTCCATGTCTTTGCTATATTGTGAACAGTGCTGCACTGAACATTCATGTGCATTTGTCTTTATGGTAAAACGATTTATATTCCTCTGCGTATATACCCAGTAATGGGATTGCTGGGTCGAATGGTATCTCTGTTTTCAGTTCTTTGAGGAATTGCCACACTGCTTTCCACAATGGTTGAGCTAATTTACATTCATACACCAACAGTGTATAAATGTTCTTCTTTCTCTACAAGCTCACCAGCATCTGGTTTTTTTTTGACTTTTTAGTAATAGCCATTCTGACTGGTGTGATATGGTATCTCATTGTGATTTTGATTCACATTTCTCTAATGATTAGTGATACTGAGCTTTATTTTCATGTTTGTTGTCCACATGTATGTCTTTAGAAAAGTGTCTGTTCATGTCCTTTGCTTACCTTTTAATGAAGTTGTTTGTTTTATTCTTGTAAATTTAAAAACACTTTCTTGAACAGCGTGCTAGCAGCAGTGAACAGAAGCATAGACGTGGATTTTTTTTTTTTTTATAGTTGCAGTCTTGCTCTGTGCCCAGGCTGGAGTACAGTGGCACAATCATGGCACACTGCACCCTTGAACTTCTAGGCTCAAGTAATCCTCCCACTTTTCCTGAGTAGCTGGGAGTACAGGCATATGTCACTATACCCACCTAATTAAAAAAAATTTTTTTATAGACAGGAGTCTCGCTATGTTGCCTAGGCTGGTCTTGAACTCCTGGCCTCAAGCAATTCACCTGCCTCATCCTTCTGAGTCACTGG
This sequence comes from Mandrillus leucophaeus, assembly GCF_000951045.1. Taxonomy (NCBI): domain Eukaryota; kingdom Metazoa; phylum Chordata; class Mammalia; order Primates; family Cercopithecidae; genus Mandrillus; species Mandrillus leucophaeus. Next base: position 5,663,729 of record NW_012098432.1, read on the forward strand.
GATTATAGATGGAAGGTTTTCAAAAGGAGTTTATTATGAAGAATGCCGTATATGCTGTTGCCAGTGCTTGCAACATAGTTACTAAAGACATGGTTGTACATGCCTGGCACAACCTCTGGCCTGTGATGCTGTTCAATGATGATGATAAAACAAGGTGGTGACTTTGTAGGATTCCATATGTCAAGTGAGAAAAAATTATGTCTGACCTCCCAAAATATGCAAAATGTATACTTCCAGAGTCTGTCAGTAAGCTGGAAGAAGTGGATGTTGAAGTTTGTATTTATTTATTTATTTATTTATTTATTTATTTATTTATTTATTTATTATTTGAGATGGGTCTCACTCTGTCACCCAGGCTGGAGAGCAGTGGTGCAATCTCAGCTCACTGCAACGTTTGCCTCCCAGACTCAAGCCATCCTGCCACCTCAGCCTCCTGAGTGGCTGGGACCACAGGCATGTACCACCATGCCCAGCTAATTGTTTGTATTTTTGGTAAAGATGGGGTTTTGCCATGTGGACCAGGCTGATATTGAACTCCTGAGCTCAAGCAATTTGTCCACCTTGGCCCCCAAAGTGGTGGGATTACAGGTGTGAGCCATGGCGCCAGGCCAATTGACATTTTTAACATCAATAATGAGGCTCCAGCTGTTCATTAATCAACAGATGATGAAATAGACAAAATGGTTCTGATTCAAGGTGATCATGACAGTAATGACGATGAAGATGGTGTTGTAACACTGCAGAAAAAATGCCTATATATATGGTAAAAATGTGTGATGGGCTTGTTGAAAATCTATAGTTTTTATGAAGCAAAATAAAATTCCTTTTTTTACCGTATAAGAATGGAGCAGCACACATTCATAACAGAGCAAGAAATCATGTCAGTTATAAAATTAAAGAGAAATTTCTATGACAAAAACCATTATTAATGAAGCAGATGACTCTAGAGGAAACATTTTAAAAAGCTGGCCAGCAAAATGCCTCCGTATCCTTAGCATACCCACTTCCTGGTCCCTTAACTGTTTCTGATGTTTAATCTCACTTAGAAAAATAAAGTACAGCTTACTGTAACCTCTTAATCAAAATATAGCATCATAGGTGGATACTGAAAATTGTTAGTTGTTGCTGTCGTTTAAGAGCTAATGCAGGTACTCTGGGGGTGCTACCGTGCTGTTACCCTGAACACATTTTTTCACTGTATTAATGGTATGTCTTTTTTTTTTTTAAACTGTTAAGTACTTATGGGTAAATAAATGTTAAAAAATGATTGCTTATTGGTAGCATATAAATTCAGAGTTGGGAATGATAGTGATGCCAAACAATCACAAATAAGTGACTGAAATAGTGACACATTTGCTTTCTGGTGGTTCCATGTACACAGACTTTTATGCACAAAATTATTTAAAGTGTTGTGTAAAATTACCTCAGGCTATGTGTATAAGGTGTACATGAAACATAAATGATTTTCATGTTTAGACTCAGGTTTAATCTCCAAGATATCTCATTGTGTACATATGCAAATATTCCAAAATCTGAAAAAAATCCAGAATCTGAAACTTCTGATCCCAAGCATTTTTGGTAAGAAATACTCAACCTGGATTAAGTCAGGGGTTGGGGAAGGAGCATACAATGATATAAAATTATTTATTTTAGATACTGGCAGGAAATATACTGTAATATTTAGAATGTTTGTCTTTGGAACGATAGATTTAGTTTTTTTCTTTCAGTTTTGGTGAATTTTTTAGTTATCTGTCTGTGCATATTATTTTCTGTTCATAAGCAAAAAAAGTTATTACCATTGCTTCATATCAAACTAAAAATGGAGGTAATAGTCAAGCTAAATATACTTTCCCCTCTTCTTTTCTGTTTATTTAGTTAGTGACCCCTCATAGTTTTCATTAAGCAAAATAAAATTCCTATTTTTGGTATACAAGAATTGAGAAATTACTCTATTTATGAATATACAAAGCATTTTTTTGTTTAATGTATATCTAACCTAAATTTTGGAATTATATGTAGAGTACTCTAAATGTACAACAGTAGTTGTTTAAGTACCTATATCTATAAGTAGTCGGGTGTTAACAATTAGTAGGGAGGCAAGAAAAATAAAAATTATAATAAGCAGTGAATGGCACTTATTAATCATGTACTGTTTATCTGGAAAAAGGGAAAGATACTGTCTATCCTCAGCTATATAGCTAAAAATATATTTTATGAGGATATAAATGAGGAAATGAAGAAAGCACTTGGTAAACTATAAAGTATTAAACAAATGTAAAATAATATGTTTGAATGATCTTGTAATTGATTATCCTTAACTTTTTTATTTTATTCTTTACTAGATTGCTATGAAGAACTGTAACACACCTTTATTAAGAGCTTACTATGGTTCCTTGGAAGACAAGAGGTCTTTGTCACTCAACTGTTATTAAAAACTAAGATTATTCTCCTCTTCCTGATCATAACTGATTTTAAATACTCTAGTTGTATTCTATGGAACAATTACTTGAGTTTTGGTTAACAGAATCTTTAACCTATTCATCAAAATTCTAATTGTACATTTCATGTTATAAGTACAATAAATAGGGTAACAACACATTGATTATTTGTGTTAAAAGACAATTAGAATAGCATGAGAACTTGAAATCCATGCACAATTTTAATATTTCTTTTTAAAGCCATTCTCCATGGAAAGACTTGCAAATAATAAAAATATATTTCTTCATTTTGTTAAATCATGAAGGGTCTAATGTAACAAAAAATAATAGATATAAATATTGAATACAATCTAAATACTGTTTAATTTTAACACTATTAAATTATTAGCAGTAGTTGTGGACTGAAGAACTACTGGTTCAGTCCAGACCTTGGTTCTGAACTTAAAAGATTTCTGATACCTAAGAACTATTCTTCTATTAATTGAAGAAATATACCCTGTGTGAGGTCACACATTGAAGTTAATAATAAAACTGGCTTAATTACAAACAAAATATAGAATGGAATGAAGGAAAAGTTGAGGAAAATATATGTTACCAGATTTCTGGTTTGCATAATCACTGCACTTTACCACTGATAATTGTGAGGTTCCTGTTACGCTGTCTACATATGTATTCAGTGACCGTTGCCTCTACTGAAGGCAGGGATCATATGTTATTCTTCTCTGAATCTCTTCACCTAGCGAAGTGCTTGATACATGGTGTAAGTTAATGTTTATTGAATGAATGAGCATGAAGCTAGAATTTTTATAACAGTTCTTTAGAGATATATTTTTTACCCACAGGCACATCAGTATATGTAATTTGTGAGCTCTATTAGCAGATGTAGAATTGTTCTTGGGGTCCTGATGCTGTTTTAGACTAGTCCTGACTGATGTTAGTTGTTGCTGTCGTTTAAGAGCTAATGCAGTTTAAATATGAAATAGTCACAGCTCTAACTTAAGTAAATTTAAGTATTTGTTGCTTAATTAGTTATTTCAAAATAACTTTGAACAAAAATTTGCTATCATCAACTGTGATTCAAATTATAAACTAAAATAACTCTTTGACTTATTGTCTATAATGTTCTTCTTTTGGCCTTAATATTAGGTTTGGAATCATACTTGAAAAGATTAAAACAGTAATTAATGATGATGCAAGATACATGAAAGGATGCCTGAACATGAGGACTCAGAAGTGCTATGCAGTGAGGTCTAACATAAATGAATTTCTTGACATAGCAAGAAGAACATACACAGAGATTGTAGATGACATAGCAGGTAGTTTATTTATTTCATAATGTTTTTCTGTTTTGTAGGGATGAAACAGCCCTTTCAGGACATGCTGTCCTTTTTTGCTGCTGATGACTAGCCATACATATTTTACATTTATTTTTTGTTACCAAAACATAAGTTTAGCATGTAGTGCCATTTAAGGAAACAGCATATGTGGCAGCCTTCATACTAAACTCCTTTTGAAAACCTTCCATTGCCAAGTGTAGTAGCTCAAGCCTGTAATCCCAGCACTTTGGGAGGCCAAGGAGGGCTGATAGCTTGAGTTCAGGAGTTTGAAACTAGCCTTGGCAATACAGCTAGTCTTTTGTAGAGACAAAACGTTGTCTCTACAAAAACTGAAAAAATTTGTCAGTCATGGTGATGTATGCCTGTCGTCCTAGCTACTCAGGAGGTTAAGGTAGGAGGATCACTTGAGCCCAGGAGGTTGAGATTGCAGTAAGTTATGATTGTGCCACTGTGCTCAGGCTGGGCGACAGAGTGAGATCCTGTCTCAAAAAAAAAAAAAAAATATTAAAAAAAAAAAAAAAAAAAAAAATTATTAGAGTTTGAAAGAGCAACAAGACCTCTTATTTATGTATAAAACAATAAGAATTTAAAAACCATATGACTTTAAAACAGAGTGGTTTTCTCATTAAAATCTATTTATTTTGCTTTGTTTTTGTTTTTCTTATTTCTGGTCACCAGGAATGATATCACAACTTGGAGAAAAATATAGTCTTCCTTTAAGGACAAGTTTTAGCTCTGCTCGAGGATTTTTCATCCAGATGACTACAGACTGTTTAGCCCTACCTAATGATCAACTTCCTTCAGAATTTATTAAGGTTCATTTTAGAGTGGTTAGGAAATTGTTGTTGCTGATTTTATAGAATTACATCTACGTATTTTTGGGACTTCTTGAGTTTTACAAGCCAAATTTCTGAATGTTCGATATCTTCTCCTATTCCTACCCACCTACCTAATAAATATACTAATGTAAGAGTGATTTATAAGCTTTTGCAGAAATATCAAACTCAGTGTTTTCCACAGTTCTGGGAGCCTGGTGTAAGAAAAAAAGGAAAATGAAGAAAGAACATCCAAAAGCTGTTTATGAAAAAAGAAATTAGGAAAATACCACACCATTTGCCTGCTAAAAGTTTAAAAAGTCCTGAAGTAAAGAAATCTACTTAACTTTAAAAAAATCTAATATTTCCAAACCTTTGTACCACAGGAATATTTTTTCCTATATAGCTCCTTTACAATATACCAGTTTGGGAAAGTCTAACCCACTCTAACCTTTGTGCTGTCTGCTTCCTGGGGGTACTTTTTGATAAGAACAAACCATTTAGCTTTCAGGCTTTTAGAGCTTGAGTAAGATTAGAGATTTGAGTTGAGGTTCAGATATAGGACAAGAGCTGCAACAGGGGTCGGAGATAGAGTGAGGATCTCTGATGTCCATCATGCATGTTACTTGGTAATAAGATGTAGTGTTTTTAACATTTTAAGAACTATCAGAATAGTCATCCCAGATGAACTAGGTCAAAATATCCTGCTTTAAAAAAATGAATGTATGGGTTAAAAAAAATTTGGCTTTATCCTTTGAAGTGATCTTCCTTTTATGTTTCACAAATGTTATTTAGAACTTTCTTTGTGATACCGTATCTCAAAGATTAAAATGATTAACTTAAATATCCATATTTCTGTTCTTTAAAATCTTATGTTATATTTCATAGTAGTGTGCACTTATCTTGACATTTGTTTTTTAATCTCCCAGCAGATTTCTAAAGTGAAAAATTCTTATAGCTTTACATCAGCAGATTTAATTAAAATGAATGAAAGATGCCAAGAATCTTTGAGAGAAATCTATCACATGACTTATATGTAAGAGCATTTGAAATATTTGAATATTGAATTAAATTGGTTTAATTTGAGAAACTGTTACAATTGTATTAGTTTAATTGTTATCTAATTACAGACAATTGTAGAATTAATTATGTTAGCAAAGGAAGTCTGTCTTTGTGATTAGAATCACTGAGCCTCACAGAAGCTTCGGGGAAGATCTAATTGCAAACAAATACTATTATAATTGATATTTCTGTAATATGCATTCTACTATGATGTAGAACTTGGCACATCATGGGCTTACCTGGGCTTCATTCAGTTTATTCTTTTTCTATGGTCTGTAAGTCCTCAGCTCCTTATACCTTGATAGTAATAATTGAATAGCAATATCACAATAGTGTCAGTTCTTTTGCTGGTCATGAAATAGCAATACAGCCAGAAAGAAGAAGTAGAAGATTTAGAACACTTATTAGGCTGAGGTAATAAAGAGAAAAGTTGGGCTTTCAAGACAATTTCAAGGCATATACCACAAACATTTTAATATATAGTAAGTTTTGGGTACATATTTATCTTTACAAGAGAAAAACTTTTTGCACTATATCACAGTATAACTCTGCCTTATAAAAAAAATTTTATTATTCAGATACTGTGTCTGTGTGCACGTGTGTGATGAGAGAACAAGTGCGAAACAGAAAGAAAAAATGGGTGAGAGAGAAAATGCATATAGCTTTTGTGTTGAACTTAACATTTGCAAATTCATAAAGTGATTAGCAAATGGGATGTTTCCAAATATAATGAGGGCTTGATTTGACCTATATCAAATATTTTAATAATAAAAACTTATTTTATTAGTATCACATAAAAGCAGTTATTTCAAAAATGTGATGTTAATACACCAGAAGATAGATTCTTTGCCACTAAGTAGATGTGATCTTGAGTAAAAACTTCAATTTCCTCATCTCTAAAATGAGACAATCAAACAATAGGCTTTATGTATAGTGTATAACTCAGGTGTGAATATTATTTTACTTCAGGCAGTGAATTTAATATTATTTTACACTTACAATGTATGTCCCTTTTGAAAAAACATTACATGTCTTACCAAACATGTGTTTTCAGGATAGTGTGCAAACTGCTTAGTGAGATTTATGAACATATTCATTGCTTATATAAACTATCTGACACTGTGTCAATGCTGGATATGCTACTGTCATTTGCTCATGCCTGCACTCTTTCTGACTATGGTAAGTTGCTTTCTTTGGAATAAACATATTGCATACTTAAATTTGTATTCCTTTCAAACAATTTGATATAATAGTTATGCCATTTAAAATTTTTAACTTGAAATAGAGTCTCTTGCCTCTGGTCCTAGACAAAGACACAAAATAAAGAAAGTGAGATTACCCTTAAAATTTTTTTTGAAGTAAAAAATTTTTCTCTCAAAAATTGGCAAACCAAAAAGAAAAAATTGCAAGAAACTATAGATTCCCCGAATAAGAAAGACTGCAAGAGCTGTCTCCTTGGTAAAAATGACTATGATCTAAATTTATAAAGTTCAAATCTGAATACTTATTAGAAGCAGTATGATAAATATTAATAGAGAGAAATGCATCTCCAGAGTGATGCATTTTAATCCACTAGCTCCTTAGATGTGAACATACCAAAATTAGGAATTATGTAATTTATTTTTATATCCCAAATCTATACAAAGGTCATGAATATAAATGTTAAGTAATTTTCTCATGTTAAATGAATACTTCGAGTTAGTGCTTTGACATTTCTTATCTAACTTACCAGTTATTACCATACTCCAGTATGCAAATTTACTGGACTAGTATGTGATAATTATGGTTGAATAATTGTAGACTTCATTACATTAAAAACATTGAAATTTCTGATGTAAATCAGCAGTAAAATTCATAAAATGTTATGTTAATTTAGTTTTATGGGAAGTATCTAAAGATTTTTTCATATTTCTTATGGAAATATTAACTTTTTCTATTGGTATTTTATAGGCCAAAACTTTTCAAACTTTTATATCTCCTTTGGGTCAAAACTGTACTTTAGGGGTCAGATATTCCAATGGTAGTTTTTTTTTTAAACTATTAAGAGATTTAGTATTGCTTCATTTTAGTTTGAGAAGGATCATTCTGAAACTCCGTATCTATAAAGAATGAATTTTTGAAAATACTTAAAATTTTTTTTCTAACTTCACTTTTATGATGAATGTTTTCAAGTTTATCTATGCATTTTA
>NW_012098432.1:5672404-5727796 GCF_000951045.1 Mandrillus leucophaeus
TCCCAAAGTGCTGGGATTACAGGCTTGAGCCACCGCGCCCGGCCACAAATTATGATTTTTAAAGTACAATCAATGAGTACTTGGTTCTTGTTTATTTTTATTTTTATATTTTTGAGACAGGGACTCACTTTGTCACCCAGGCTGGAGTGCAGTGACACAGTCTCAGCTCACTGCAGGCTTCACCTCCCAGGCTCAAGAGATCCTCCTATCTCAGCCCCACAAGTAGCTGGGACTACAGGCATGAGCCATCACGCCTGGCTAATATATATATTTTGTAGAGATAGGGTTTGACCATGTTGCCTAGGCTGGTCTTGAACTCCTGAGCTCAAGCAATCAAGCAGTCTGCCCTCCTCGACCTCCCAAAGTGCTGGGATTACCAGCATGAGCCACCATGCCTGGTCTACTTGGTTCTTTTTAATTTACACAAAGCTGAAAATTTTATAAACTATTTTGGAGCTCAACAATGGTAAAGAACTAAATTCTAGAGTTCTCTAGAAAGTGAATAAAAGTTGTGATAGTGATTAGAGTGTGTCTATTATAATTTAGAAGAATTTGGGTGGGGATTTGGGATAATATAATACCTTAATGTTGTTATTCCAAATTGACCAGTGTGAAAATCACTAAGATATAGAGAGTACATACACACTACAAAATCTTTGGACGCAAATATATTAATCTTTAAAAACCATTCTATTTTTTTTTTCTTAAGTTCGACCTGAATTTACTGATACTTTAGCAATCAAACAGGGATGGCATCCTATTCTTGAAAAAATATCTGCGGAAAAACCTATTGCCAACAATACCTATATTACAGAAGGGAGTAATTTTTTGATCATAACTGGACCAAACATGAGTGGAAAATCCACATATTTAAAACAGATTGCTCTTTGTCAGATTATGGCCCAGATTGGTAAGTTATAGCTTTATTTATAATGACCAGTTTGACACTCTTTTCAGAATGCTTTGTGCCTAATTTTTTTGGGTCCATGTGCCTAATTAACCCGAGAACAGTTTGGAGCAGATTCTGTTACCTAAAAATATTACAGTGTGTCTATTGTGTAGACTATAACTTTACTATTCAATATTCTTTAAACTTCATCCAATTTCAATTGCATTGCACTAAAATGTTTTTGGGATACTACAAAAGTGGGACCATTCTTACTATAACTATTAAAGTTTCATCAATTATTACTAAACTCAATCATGCAATTATTTCTGGTTCAAAAACAAACCTTGTGAGAAAAAGTGAAATGAGTAGGTTAAGCTGTTGCCTTTAATAACCCATGTGAGTTTTTTCCAAAATTATTAAATATAATATTGAGCAGAGAAACATTTCCCTTAACTTGAGGGGTACCAATAACTTGGCTATAGCAGTTGATATATTATACATACACATGTGCATATATTTATCTAAATGGCTGTCACTGAGCCAATATTGTCACCTATTTCTTAATATGGATGCGCAGCTTAACTCCTATCTCTGAAAACTGGATTTCCTTGAGAACTGTATGAATCAGAGATGAGATACTTGGCCAAAATGAACTGGTTCTCAAGCAGGGGTGGTTTTGATCCCTTACCTCCCAACTCCCAGCATTTGGCAATATCTGGAAACATTTTTGGTTGTCACAACTGAAGGGAGTGTAGAGTCCAGGAATGCTGTTAAACATCCTACAATGCACAGAACAGCTCTCCCTCTCCACACTCCCCAGCCTTCCTCACCCCACCATACACACACACACACGAAAGATTTATGGAGCCCAAGTTACTAGTAGTGTCATGGGTGAGAAACTTTGGTCTAATGTAATGATTTGTAAGGAGAACAAAGCAATAATAATATTGGTGATACAGTATAAATTCACCCTTAGTACTGGGACAATCAGAGATGCATAAGTAGATATTTTATTGATTTTGTAGGTTTATTGGAAATAAAAGGACATTTTAGCTAATTTCCCTCCCCTTATAAGAATACTGACTGCTTCATGTAAGACATAATACTTCTATTTGAATAGCTATGAGGAACTCTGTTCTATAAAAAAGCAGGCTGTCCAATTGCTGACAGCCCTAATTTAATTAAAGTATTCATTACACTTAACTGAAACCCAATTTCTATAATTTCAACTCATTTATCCTTATTCTTCTATATACTACAGAATAATCTAGTATTTATTCCCAATATTAGCTCTTCAAATACTTAAAGATAATGATACTTCTCTTGTCACTGACCATCTTAAACCTCTGAAACACCTGAAACATACATAATATCTCATATAGTCTGACCGTAAGACACGAGTGGGACTTGAAAGGCATGGAAGTTAGGACCATAGACTGGGAAGGTAGATCTAGCTTGTCAAGTTACTAGCTGTGTAACCTTAGGCAAATTGCTTAACCTCATTAAGCCTTGGTTTTCCTATCTGCAAATAAAAACTATGGTAAAACCTACTTCTAATAATTTTTATAAGGACTGAGGTAATAAAAATAAAATGCTATGGATTTGAGGGGAAAGTATGAAAAAGAAGGAGACTTCCCAGGCAGAGGTAAGAGCATGTTCTAAAACTCAGAAGAAAAAAAAAAATACTATGATGTGCCCAAGGAACTACAAAAAAGTAGTCCAGAGGCTTTGTACTTCCTTTGCTTCATAGAGCAAAGAGTAACTGTAAGGAGTAGCAAGGTATAAAGTTGGAGAGATGGGCAGTAATTAGGTCATGGAGGGTTTTAGGTATTTACCTGAAAAGATTGAGCTTTATCCAGTAATCTGTAGGGAGCTATTGAAGACATTTAGCAAGAGAATAGTATGATCAGATTTAATTTTTAGATAGATCATTCTAGCTGGTGCATAGATGAGAGCTAGACTAGAAGCAAAAATACCAGCCAGGAGGCTTCTGTAATAATCTAGATAAGAAAGGTTGAGAAACTTTTTGATGGAGGTTAAGAGAGCAGAGAAAATACAAACATACCTCTTAATAATATATGCTATGTCTGTATATATATAAGGTATATATATAAAATGCCTTCCATATGTAATATAAATATATATAATATACATTATGTATTATATATATAAAAAATACCTTATATATACTACCCAGTATATATATACACTCACACTGGGTCCTGAGCCTCCACTTTTCATTTGTAAAATGAGAAAAATAATACGCAATTTATTGGGTTATTTTGAAAATTAGGAAGAGTGGATATAAAAGACCTAGTATGTCGAATGGTACAGGTGCAGTTATTATAATTACTACTGTTATGATTATTACTTTTATTTTCATTAGTGTTAGCCTGACTTTTGGTCTCTTTTCTTGCTACTCCTTATTCCTCAGAGTTAAGCCCTATTCTTTATCCTTATTTTTGTTTTCAATCTTGGAGTAATCTGGCTTTGTTTTTTTTTTGCGCCTACTATTTCACAATTTTATCTATACAGAATTCTGTATATGTGGTACGTTTCCCATTCAACTACTTGTATATTTTATCTTCTTATAATGTTAGAATGCCTTTTAGATTTTATTCTATATTGAGACGGGTGCATTAATCAGATTATTTGTTTTTAAGAAACGAATATTTTAGATGAGTTAGCTCAATAACTTCTTGGGCAGAAACAGTCTTGTGGGTGAAAATTCACTTTCTTTTTCTTTTTATTAAATGTTTTGCTTTTATTTTGCTTCTGAATGTTTCTGCATGTTTGTAATCACAGATATTTCTTTATATCTTTTTATAATGATTTTATTAACTTCAGCTTTATAGGCATTTGCTTCAGATTTTCATATTTCTTTTTTAAATTTATTTTATTTTTGACATAATAATTGCACACATTTAAGAGATACATAGTGATGTTTCAATGCATACCATGTATAATGAATAGATCAGTATAACTGGCATATTCATAAGCTTTATAAGCATTCCCTTCACATTTTAATATTTTAAGTGTTCTTTATCATTCAAGTAAGTTATTTAAAAATTTTATTGACTTTATAACAGTCTCTTTGTTATGTACTTGAATATTTACTGTCTTATTTGGACTTCCAGATAACTTTGTACAGTAGGTAGGGCAACTGTTTTTTGTTTTGTTTTGTTTTGTTTTTTGAGACATAGTCTCGCTCTGTCGCTTAGGCTGGAGTGCAGTGGTACGATCTCGGCTCACTGCAAGCTCTGCCTCCCGGTTCACGCCATTCTTCTGCCTCAGCCTCCAGAGTAGCTGGGACCACAGTTTCCCGCCACCACTCCCGGCTAGAACTGGGAAAGTTTAAGTGCTGTTTAAGCTTGTAGAATAAGGGATAGGGCTGGGGTCATGTCTTCTAAGGCCATATCTAGTGTTCTTTCTACCATATAATCCTTGTAAATAATCTGAGAAGTGCAAAATGTAATTAGTACTTATATTTTATAAACACATTTCAATTTATCTTGACCTTATATTTTACAGGATCATATGTTCCAGCAGAATATTCTTCCTTTAGAATTGCTAAACAAATTTTTACAAGACTCAGTACTGATGATGATATCGAAACAAATTCATCAACATTTATGAAAGAAATGAAAGAGGTACCCAAACAAAACTTTTCTTATGTTAAAAACATTAAATTATCTCACTAATGGTCAGTTATTACATAAAATATTTTTATACTAAAATATGCAAATGTGCCTATACCCTTTTCTAAGAGCCAGAGGGCAGTCAGAGACAGCCTCCTAATTTCCAATTTAAGTGGAAATGGAAGACAATGTTTTATTGAAAATACAATTTTAAAAGAAAGAGCTAGTGTTATTAAGTAATAAAAGCGTGCCTAAATGTTTTTATACGGAATAAGTAAAAAGCTTCAGGAAATGATAACTGGTTCAGTACCATTTTGCATAGTATTTATTGTTCTTCATAGGCTCGATTTTAAAACAAAAGATTACTGTGTTAGAAGGCTTCCAAAAATCGTCTTCTTTTTTGTCCTTATAGAAATTTCACTTCCTGTACCAAAGTATCACCTATTTCTGATTGAGCAAACATCAAGTAGCCTTTAGAACTAAAGGAATTAAGTGTAACTCTTGGGATATCTGTATTAAGAATTTAGGATCACTGTTTAGTTGGATAATTTTCTTCAAGTAGATAGGTGGTGACTAAAGTTATCATTTGTCCCACAATTTATGGAATTATTTATTGTGTATTGAATATCTATGACAGATTGTAGCAATATATCAGGCACTTAAGGTATATTTTTAAATCGTCCTAGCCCTCAAAAAGCTTAGTGTCATAGAAAGGTAAAATGTCCATCAAAGTTACTATTGTGTCATAATATAATAAAGGTAAAATTCTATTTTTGAGAAAGAGGTTAATAATCTTCAGTGGAAAAGCGCACTTCTGTCAATTTAAGTCTTGGTCTCCATTGGTCATGGATTTAAACTGATTTGTTAAATCAAGAATCAAGACTTAGGTGTTTTTTCTTAAATTTTTCTTTACTTTATCTTTACAGGATATAGAGTAATACTTAAATAAATTTGAGAGATGGTTTTGGATATTTTATAGCAGTAATTGATTAGTCATTTGTGGAGAAGAAAATGACCTTCTTTGTGCTTGAACATTTAATTTATTGGTTTTTTTCACTGTATCTAAAGCATCAGTATTTTAGATAATCATTATTTACTCTATGTTGTCTCATATACATATGCATATGTGTATGTATACATCAGCTATTCTGGAATTATTAGTCATGAGATTTTTAGAAAGGAAAACAATGTATTATTTTCTGCTCAGCAGGACGTCTCTATAAAGATACATTTCAGATGAACTTATAAAGAGACTGCGTTTCTCCTCATTTTTTCCTGTAATATTGACAGCTGTTTGGTTACAATGAATAAATATTAAAATTATATATTTCAGATAGCATATATTCTACATAATGCTAATGACAAATCGCTCATATTAATTGATGAACTTGGCAGAGGTACTAATACAGAAGAAGGTATTGGCATTTGTTATGCTGTTTGTGAATATCTACTGAGCTTAAAGGTATTCTTTTATTTTAAGTATATTAATTTTGAGTTCTTTTATGTATCCTTTTATTATATGGACACCCACAAATAGCTTTTAAAACAATTTAGATAGTAAACACATATCATAGCATTTATATTTTTGTTCCTTCATTTCCAATGAAAATGAAAATCATTAGTTTGATAGCCATGATATAGATAAGGAAAAGATGAAATTGAGAAATTCAAATAATGTGAAATTAGTCAGTTGGCTTGAATTTCATCAAGTTAAGTAGCAAAATATGAAGGTCTTTCAGTAATTGTCTCCATGTGCAATAATGTTGACTATGATGTTACAACAGGAAGGAAAGCACTAGGCAACTCAGGTAACTTTACAGAAAATCTATTTTACCTACCTAAAATTTTATTCCTTTAAAGAAAGTAGTTTTTCATATATCAACTATGTAAAACATGGATTTTTACTCTATTAAATTAATTTACAAAATATCTTTTTAAATGATCGCTCACAATATATACAGATATGAACAAAACTTAAAAATACTTTTTCTTACTTAAGATACCTTAAAATGTCCCTAAGATGAAGTTATTTACCTTAAATGAAAGTCCATGATGATTTATTTATTTTTATTTTATTTATTTATTTTTTGAGATAGGGTCTCACTTTGTTGCCCATGCTGGAGTGCAGTGGCACAATCTTGACTCACTGCAACTTCCACCTTTCAGGCTCAAGTGATCCTCCTGCCTCAGCCTCCTGAGTAGCTGGGACTATAGCCATGCACCACCAAGCTTAGCTAATTTTTGTATTTTAGCAGTGACGGGGTTTCACCATGTTACCCAGGCTGGTCTTGAATTCCTGGACTCAAGTGATCCACTCACTTCAGCCTCTCAAAGTGCTGTGATTGCAGGCTGAGCCATCATGCCCGGCTCATAATGATTTATTATATAGAATGAGAAAAATCTATTTTATACTTAAGGGTATGTGATAAATCAAAAGTAATGTTAATAAATAACATTAGTCTTTGTAATTTTGAATGTGTCAGTTACAATTTCTCATATAAATATGGTGCATGTCTTACTTAAGATTAAAAACTAATTAGTGCCTCTGATGGTTAATTTTACATGTCAGTTTGACTGGGCCACAGAGTGCCCAGACGTTTGGTCAAACATTGTTCTGGCTGAGTCTGTGAGGGTGTTTCTGGATGAGATTAGAATTGGTAGACTGAGTAAGCAGATTGCCCTCCCTAATGTGGGTGGGTTCCACTCAATAAATGCAAGCCTGAATAGAACAAAAAGCCTTCCAAAGAGTAAGAGGAAACTCCTCCTTCCTGGCTGCCTACAATATGGAAGGCAGCCTTCTTTACTACCTTCAGACTCAAACTGAAACATTGGCTTTTTCTGGGTCTGGAACCTGCCAGCTTTGGACTGGAGTTGTACCATTGGCTCTCCTGGACATATAGCTAGTCCATTTTAGACCTTGGTACTTGTTAGCCTTCATAAATCACGTGAGCCAGTTTCTCTCTCTCTCTCTCTCTCTCTGTCTCTCTCGCCTGCCCTGCCCCCCTCTCTATTGGTTCTCTTTCTCTGGAGAACCTTAATACAAATCTTGGTTCTGATATGATCTGACAATAGTGGTAAGTAAAATATCACTATCATATACTCTTAATCAACTGCTTGTAAGCAGCAGAGATCCAGGTGATTGTATATATGATACTTCTAAACATTTTTGGCAAACTAATGAATATAATGAAATTGGCTGGTTGCTCCTAGTGTCATTAGACAAAATTGGGAAAGCAAAGGATGAACTCAAGGATTCAAATTGCCAGCTCAGGCTCCCACCTGAGGGACTTCCAGGCACCGCCCATCACATACCTGGTGAGGGCCTGCCTGTCACTACCTGGAAGAACCAGGCATCATATGTGTCCCTAGATCACAGCAGGGGGGCTGTAAGAAGGGCAGGGTTTCTTAACTTGGGATCCATGTATCCCCAGGGCTGCATGAATCTGAAAACTTGAGTTCAGGAGCCTCAACTTAGATGGGAAAAAAAGCCTCTTTATGGTCACTAACCTCTACTCAAAATTGAGCCTTTTCTCCCAGGTGAATGCAGGCAAGGAAGCACACCAGGGTTAGCAGTATCTGTGCTTTCCCTAACTAGTTCTGTGACAGTGGCTGTAGACACCAGGAAATGTGCATCACCTCCTCACTGCTTCCAAAAGCAGGACTTAATTAGCCTTGCTGCTATTTAATGCATTATTTAATGTGTTAACTTGGAAGCATGTGTGTTACTTATCTTTTTAACTAAAAAATTTTAAATAACAAAAAAGCACCAAATTGCCAGCTCATTGCTGCATAAATGACTTAAAAGCACCTAAATGTGCCCTGAAGGAAATTTTTATCTCCTATAGTCACCGGGTTGAGATTGCTGAAAATCAAACTCAGAATCTCATCCTGTCCCAGAATTACAACACAGGTTGAATTCCCAACTTTATAGGGTATCTACTGTTAAAGTGAGGGCATTAGTTGGGAAGGAATGGGAGACTACCAGTTGGAATAGGAATGTGTAGGGAGACACTGATGAAGCTGGGGACATTTAGGCCCTAAATTCTGATGAATCATCTTTGCCAGTAGAAGAAACCACTTCACCCCATCTGAGGGGATTAACCTAGCATTACCTGAGGAAACTGTAATGGCATCCCAAGCAATGCTGAGTCTCCTCAATACCCACTTCCACCACATTTCTTTGCTTCTAGACCTATAACTAGATCTCTAAAGGTGAGGTAAAAATGTGACTATATAGAAGTACATTACACTCTGAAAGAACTACTTGAATTTTCTACTTTATACAGACAGAAATCCAGGAAACATGCATGGGAATGTATTCTAAGGCTCTGGGATAAGGGTTGGATTAGGCAGAAGTTATTGATATGGGCTTACTAAGCCAGGTACGCATTTAATGTTGCAACTCAAAGAGTTGGAAAGGGATCTAACAGTTTGATTGATTGGCTGAAAAACACCAAAAGGTGGCCCACCATGAATGGGTTGCCTTGGATTAATGTAGAGGAAGGGATTCAAAGCTTAGGGAGTTTGGAATGTTAGAGTGGGTTTGTCATTTAAGATCACTTACCCATCCTGGGAGAGTCCAGATGACATACCCTTTACCATGAGTATGAGAAATAAGTTTGTGAGAGGAGCCCTGGCAGCCTTGAAGAACTCTGTTATCACTCTTCTATGTAGGACAGACCTTACAGCCCACCGTAAGGCCTTCACTGCAGGCACTTAATTGGAAAACCCAAATGCAATAGGAATAATTGGATCCCAGGGTGGTAGGGGCCAAGTTGTGACACTCAGCCACCAAAGACAAGGTGGATAAGTTACTGTAATGGGAAGCAGAGTTAAAGCAGCAATCAGAATAATCTGACTTACACAGACCTGTGGCATTGGATAGGAGTGCTACTAAATTCTGACTTGATCTGAATAAGCTTAAAAGTTCTAGGTTGAGGTTTCATGCATGAGATCAGCAACAGTAGCCTGCAGTCACCAAGACTGACCTGGATGTAGCCATTACTGCGTGCCCAGTCTGCTGGCAGCAGAAACCAACGTTGAGTCCCCATTATGGCACCATTCCCTGGTAGCAGGTTGATTACACTAGACCACCTCCATTATATTCATATTGGAATAGCCACTTATTCTGGACATCAGTTTGCCTTCTGTATGTGTAATGCTTCTGCCAAAACTAACATCCATGGACTTAAAGAATATCTTATCTGCCATTATGGTATTCCACACAGCATTTCTTCTGACCAAGGAGCTTACTTCACAGCAAATGCAGTGCTGCAAAGGGCCTGTGCTCATGGAATTCACTGTTTTGACTGTGTTCAACAACCATCTTGAAGTAGTTGGTTTGATAGACTGGTAGACTAGTCTTTTAAGGACTCAATTACAACACCAACTAAGTGGCAGTACCTTTCAGGACTAGGGAAAGGTTTTCCAGAAGGCTGTATATGCTTTGAATCAGCTTCCAATATATGATGCTGTTTCTCCCATTGCCAGGATTCATGGGTCCAGGAATCAAGAACTGGAAATGGAAGTAGCATCACTCACCATTACCCCTAGTAACTCAAGGACAAAATATCTGCTTCCAGTTTCTATAGCCTTGCTCTGATAACATGGAGGTCTTAATTCCAAAAGGAGTATGCCTCCACCAAGAGATATAGCAATAACTTTTTGACCTGGAAGTTAAGACTCCTGCCCAGCCACTTTGACTGTCTTATGCCTCTAAATCAGCTGGCAAAGAAGGGAGTTATTGTGCTGGCTGAAGTGATTGATCCTGATTAGCAAAGGGAAATTGGACTACTACTCCACAATGCACTAAAGAAAGAATATGTCTGGAATACAGAAGATTCCTTAGGGTATCTCAGTTCTGTCATGCTCTGTGTTAAAGGTCAGTGGAAAACTACAACCCAATCCAGGCAGGACTGTGAATGGCCAAGACCTTTCAGGAATGAAGATTTGATTTACCCCACTAGTTAAAGAGCTCTGACTAGCTAGGGCTTGCTGAAGGCAAAGGAAATACAGAAGAGGTAGTAAAAGGAAAAGGTAGTTGTAATTACCAACTACAACTCTCTTACCAGTTACAGAAATAAGGACTGTCTGTAATTGTCATGATTATTTCCACCTTATTTTGTGTGATGTTTTGGTGTATATATACACATATATTGAACAAATATTTTCTTTCTTCTCTTATTCTCTTATAATGTAACATAAGATGCATTGACTTCACATCATATTATTTAAGTATTGCCAATTTCACATTATAGTATTTAAGTTATGAGATATCAAGAAGACTGAACATCACTCAAGGACGTTACCTCCTTTTCTGGAAAAGGGGTTAGTGCTTTCTCAGTTGTACTGAAGACAGTTGTATCATATTAGAGGGAAGTATGATCTAATTATTGTCTTCATTTGTAGATTAAGTGTGGTATAAGGACATACCTATGGATGCCAAGTTTTCAAAGGGTGGATTTGTGATGGATAGTTTTATGTGTCAACTTGGCAAGGTCATGGGGTGCCCAGACATTTGGTCAAACATTCTGGGTTTATCTGTAAGGGTGTTTCTGGATGAGATTGGTAGACTGAATTAAGCATACTGCCTTCCCTAGGGTGGATGGGTCCCATCCAATAAATTGAAAGCCTGAATGGAAGAAAATGACTGATCCTTCTAAGAATAAGAGAGAACTGACTGCCTTCAGTCTGAAATACTGGTTCTTTCCTGCCTTCAGACTCAGACTGAAACATTGGCTCTTTCTGAGTCTAGAGCTTGCGGGCATTTGGACTGGAGTTATACCATCAACTCTCTTGGGTCTCCAGCTTGCTGACTGCAGATTTTTGATCTTGCCAGCCTCCATAATTGCATGAGCCAATTCCTTATAATAAATCTCTTTACACACATACCACACACACACACACACACACACACACATATCCTATTGGTCTCTTTCTCTGGAGAACCCCATCTAATACAGTATCTCTTTTCTTTTTTTTTTTTTTTTTTGAGATGGAGTTTTACTCTTGTTGCCCAGGCTGGAGTGCAGTGGCGTGATCTCAGCTCACTGCAGCTTCTGCCTCCCATGTTCAAGCATGCAGTATCTGTTTTCAAAGTATTCTACAATAGTTTAAAATAGTGCTTTTAGTATTACTTTACAATATTATTTTCTAATGTAAATAATTTAATAAAAATATAATATTGCTACTTACTTTTAAATTTAATTATTATTTTCTAACACAGTATCCTTAGTGCCTAGCACAATCCTTGCAATATATAGGGTCTGAATAATTATTTGCTAAATTGAATTACCCTGAAATAGAGTTTAAAAAGTTACTCTAATAGATTGGTTTGGCACATAACTTTTAAGGACATTATTGTTATTGAATATAGTCTCTACCTTTTAAATAGCTTACTATGTTCTGTTTTCCTGTAGCTTTATAAATTTGGTATTGTTTTATACTCCTTTTGATTTGTTGAGTAGATATTTAAGAATTTTCATTTTTATGTCATATACAAAATTTTTCCTTCCCTTGCTTTTCACCTTCCATAGTTGATAGCCATTTTGCCAATCAATTATTTTTACTGTCTTAATATTTAAATTTCCACTGACTACCTACCTAATTGGTCACTGATAATGTTGTAAAACATAACCAGTTATTCAGATCTCTGTCTGCCTTAGTAAATTCTGGGCTGGAAATCTTGTGCTAGCTGTAAATCACTTGAACCACTTTCATCAAAATCACCTAAAGTTCTTATGGAAAATGTCATTTCCTGGGGTCCCACATTAGAACTATTGATTGAGAATTTTTCAGGGGATATGTACCAAGAATTTGCATCTTTAACAGGCTCTCTAAGGGATTACTAATGTTTGAGAGCCGTTATCTTAATCGGTGCTCCCAGTCTTTCTTTTTCCTCTACCAGTACTAAACACAATGAAATCTAAAAACAAGAAACTTTTGGAATTTCACATACCTAAAACAATCTCTTGATTCCACTGCTAAAACCTACTTACAACTTGGGAGGCAACTTTTATAGTGAAGTTTTTTAAAAATTGAGGAAAATATTATTATTTTGCATGTGAGTTACCTTCCTAATAAATGATTACCTCAATTCATAGCTTTGTTTCTGGTAAACTTCATCTTTTCAATATCTTCAGATGTATTTCTTAGGATTTTATTTTCAGTTTTGTTCTCTTTCCCATAATGTGGCACACATGTCTGTGTACAAACATAATAAACATATCTTCTTCATTTAATATAAACTCTCAAAACATTTTAAAATAGATTGATGATATTAGCCTCCAAATTATTAGTTTTATTCCTACATCTCTGCCAAGCTACTTAGAAAATTAAACTGAAATTTTATGTTCACATAGTTAAAATAGAATTTTCCAGTTAATTTTTAAAGTACTAATATTCACCATCTGTTATATATTCCAGGCATTTACATTGTTTGCTACACATTTCCTGGAACTGTGCCATCTTGATGCCCTCTATCTTAATGTAGAAAACATGCATTTTGAAGTTCAACATGTAAAGAATACCTCAAGAAATAAAGAAGCAATTTTGTATACCTACAAACTTTCTAAGGGACTCACAGAAGAGAAAAATTATGGTACTGCATATAGAAATTATACCTGTACATTCAAATACTATATATTCTCCTAAGACAAACTTTCATCTCTTCTTTACTTGGCTGTCAATCTAAGCAAATTTTCTCATTCTTTTGAGTGCTTATATTCTCTTAGATTGTATTTTCTATGTCAAATTCATTATATCTACATCTAGATATAGATATATAAATCTTTTTAAATTTTTATGAGCCAGTAACTATGTAAAAATACAGTGACAACTGAAAACCCTAGAAGTATTAGTTTCCTTAGAAAATGTAATTTAGCTTATATTTGCAAGTTATATAATGAATTGAAAATTATATATTTTCTACACAATCTTTCAGTAGCAGGCTCCTTCCTGTGTTTTCTTCAGGTTCTGGGTACTTGAAAATTAAATCTAAAATCTTAAAAGGGTATGTATTACTAAACCATATGTTTTTTTGTTTGTTTGTTTGTTTTTTGAGACAGAGTCTCGCTCTGTTGCCCAGGCTGGAATGCAGTGGTGCTGTCTCTGCTCACTGCAACCTCCACCCACTGGGCTCAAGTGATTCTTCTGCCTCAGCCTCCTCAGTAGCTGGGACTACAGGCATGCACCACCATGCCCAGCTAGATATTCTTAAACCTGGTTAGATACTTTCTATTTGAATCATTAACTCTCACAGATTCAGAGAATTTTCAATTGGTCTGTACATATAAGTTTCAAAAATTATTTTAACTATGGATGTGACCCTTTGAGGGAAAAAAACCATCTTTGTTTTGCTATTTGAAATGGGGAATCAACTGGATAACTTATTTGTATCAGATGTTTAAAATTTGTAAGTCTCAATTTCATAATCTATGACATGGGAATAATTTTTAATATATGTAGAGTTGCAAAGATTCAATGAATTACCAAATATGAGCTGTGTGGCACAGTGCTTAGCAATTACTAACGTCTCAATAAATTTTGATGTTGCTTCTATCTCTAAAGCATTAAATACAGTAAGCTACTGGCATACAGTAGAAAGCCTGTATGGCATTTATACAATAAAATTAAGCTCTGAAAACATGAGAATTATAATTAATGCTTTGAATTTGCATATAAATTACTCACCTACTGTTATATCTTCTGAGAAATTCCTGTCTCATTGATTTAGGTGGGTGAATGTTTAGCTGTAGTGTTATCTCTGTGACTAGCTATTATCTTCCCCTGGAAAACTCATATGCCTTTTGAAATTCTGTTAACCAACTATATTTGCAATTGGAATTTCAATATTATTATTTTCTAACTATTTCTTTTGTTCCTGATATCTGAGCTATATTGAGAGGTAACTGATGTTCTAATTTGCCTTATGTGTCTTGGATAAGTAATTAAATCTAATAATTGGTAAGTTGTCATCCAGAATTTTAGAAAGCTTAATTCTGAGAATTATTGAGTAGTTCGGAAATGCCTCTAGAAGGGAAGTTTAAATCTGTGAATAAAAGATTAATACTAGTTAAAACAAGCATAAAAATGCCAGCAGTAATAATATCGAAGTCAATTTAAAACAAACAATTCTAGGATTAAAAGCTGCAGAGGTGTCATCACTTCCACCATCAATTGTCTTGGATGCCAAGGAAATCACAACTCAAATTACGAGGCAAATTTTGGTAAGAAACTTTGTTCTTATTTGTTCTTCAAATTAAAAAAATACTTTTAGTGTAGATTTTTATTATGACCTTTGATCTAAATATATAATAATTAATATAATAATTAAAATATTAAAAATTAAAACCTAATTTCTAAACAAAGAAAATTATTGTTACTTCTTAAAACTCTTTTGGTTTGGTCTATTATAATCTTCACAGCAAATCAGCTAACAAGCTAGGAGATAAAAGTTAAACAGTCCAGTTTCTAAAATAATTGTTGCTATACTAACTTTATGATGAGAAAATAAATCTATTTTAAGTGGACATTGAAAACGAAAATCACTCTGCACAATATTTGTATAATTATATATTTTTTATAGTTTTCAAAGCTTTTCTACTCATATGTAAGCCTCATAACTCTTCATGAAGTAGTCAGGTCTTTATAGTAAAAGATTAAAAATGGATTACTTCTACTCTTAATTTTACAGGTTCACAGAGGTTAAGTGATTTGTTAGGAAGCAGTAGGTTCAACACTAAACTCACATCTGTTGACTTGAAATTTGGAAAATTGTAGTTGGTTGCTTTATATAAGTGTTTTTTGGTTTTTGGGTTTTGTTTGTTTGTTTGAGATGGAGTTTTGCTCTTGTCACCCAGGCTGGAGTGCAATGGCACGATCTCGGCTCACTGCAACCTCCGCCTCCTGGGTTTAAGCGATTCTCCTGTCTCAGTCTCCTGAGTAGCTGGGATTACAAGTGCCCACCATCACATCCGGCTAATTTTTTTTTGTAGTTTTCATAGAGATGGGGAATTTCGCCATGTTGGCCAGGTTGGTCTCAAACTCCTAACCTCAGGTGATCCACCAACCTCGGCCTCCCAAAGTGCTGGGATTACAGGTGTGAGCAACCACACCCAGCTACTTTACAGTGTTTTGAAAATGCAGTGTGTTCAGTAAACTGACCTAGGTGCAGTGTGATATTTCCTTAATAACAATTTTCTATGTCCATCACTCTTTCTTAACCTGTCTTCCATTTTTAATTCCTCTCTCCTTTAAGTTCCTCTACTGTCTATGACCTCACTTGCCTAATTATCTATTTGAATCTCTTCGTCAGAAATTTTAACTGTGCTGTACTCTGAAGAAGCTCTTATTACCTAACTCTTTAGAGTTCTTCTTACCACATTTCATTTATGGGCCACCTCTCCACTAGCCTTCTAGTAGGCTTTGGTTCTTCTAATGAAGTTTGAAAAGTATTCAAAACAAGCTAATTTTATCCACTGCAAATTAATATATTCTGATTTTAGGTGAATATTTTACAGGCTAATTTTGATTTTTTTTCTTTTTTTAATTGATACTTAATAGTTGTACATATTTTGTGGGTACATGTGATATTTTGATACTTGCATGCAATGTGTAATGATCAAATCAGGGTAGTTGGGATAGCCATCACCCCAAACATTTATCTTAGTTTGTGTTGGAAACATCCCAATTCTTACCTTCTAGCTATTTTGAACTATACAACAAATATTAACTATAGTCACCCTACTGAACTATCGTACAGTAGACTTTATTTCTTCAATCTAACTGTATTTTTGTACTCATTAACTGACCTCTATTCATCTCTTTCCTCCTCCAAACCTTTCCTAACCTCTAGTAACCATCAACGAGCTCTTCACCTCCATGAGATCAACTCTTTTAGCTCAGGCATATAAGTGAGAACATGTGGTATTTGTCTTTCTGTGCCTGGTTTATTTCATTTAGCATAGTGATTCTTTATCCATGTTGCTACAGTTGCAAGGATTTCATTTCTTTTTTGGCTGAATAATATTCCATTGTGTATATGTACCACATTTTCTTTATCCATTCATCTGTTGATGGACACTTAGCTTGATCCATATCTTGGCTATTGTGAATAGTGCTGCAGCAAATGTGGGAATATAAACATCTCTTTGATATACTTATTTTCTTTCTTTTGGATAGATGCCCAGCAATAGGACTGCTGGATCTGCTGGATCATATGATAGTGCTATTTTTAGTTTTTTGAGGACCCTCTATACTATTTTTCATAGTGGCAATACTAATTTACATTCCCATCAACAGTGTATGCACATTCCCCTTTCTCTATCCTCACCAGCATTTGTTAATTGTCTGCCTTTTGGATAAAAGCCATTTTAACTAGGTGAGATGATATCTCATTGTGGTTTTAATATGTATTTCTTTAATGACTGATGATGTTGAACATTTTTTCATATACCTGTTGGCTATATGTTTGTTTTGTTTTTTAACCTCTATTTCACTTATGTTGTTCCCTCTGCTAAGAATTTCATTCCTCTTCCTCCATCTACCTCATCCATATAATTTTTATTTAACATTTTTACCTAGCTCAGATGTGAACTTCCCCCAAGAAACTTCCCTAGGTTTTTTTCCAGTGGAGCAATGAACCCATTTCTTCTTCTTAAGGGCCCCTTTTCACAATAACTATGATGTAGTTGCAATAATATACCCACATTGCCTATTTTTTGTTTATTTTTATTTTACTTTATTTTAGATTGAGGGGGTACATGTACTTGTTTGTTACATAGGTATATTGCATACTGATGGGAGTTGGGCTCCTAGTGTACCCAATAGCCAAATAGTTAGCATTGTACCCAATAGGTAGTTTTTAACCCTTGCCACCTCCCGCCTTTCCCCTTTTTGTCCCCAGTGACAGTTATTTCCATCTGTGTACCCACTGTTTAGCTCTCACTTACAAGTGAGAACATGCAGTATTTGGTTTTCTGTTTCTGAGTTAGTTCATTTAGGATAATGGCCTCCAACTCCATCTATGTTGCTGTGAAGGACACGATTTCATTCTTGTTTATGGCTATATAGTGTTCCGTGGTTTTCTTTATGCAGTCAACTATTGATGGGTGTTTAAGTTGGTTTCATAACTTTGCTATTCTGAATAGTGCTGTGATGAACTAGGTACAGGTGTTATATATGTGTATATTTATACAGTTCTTTTAGTTCTTTGAGAAATCTCCATAAGGTTGAACTAATTTACATTCCCACCACCTGTTGGTTATTTGTATGTCTTCTTTTGAGAAATGTCTATTCAGATGTTTTGCCAATTTTTTAATTGGGTTTATTTGGTGGGATTTTTTGCTATTGAGTTGAGTTCCTTAGATGTTTTGGTTATTATTTGTTTGTTATTATTTTGCTTATTTGGTTGTTGGAAGGAGAGCTTGAAAATATTTCCTCCCCTTCTGTAGTCTGTCTCTTCACTTTGTTAAGTTTTTTTGCTATGCAGAAGCTTTTTAACATAATGTAATTTTATGTCTATTTTTGCTTTTGTTGCCTGCACTTTTGAGGTTTTACCCAAAATGTCTTTGCCCACATTAATATCCTAAAGCATTTCCCAATGTTTTCTTCAAGTAGTTTCATAGTTTCAGGTCTTACATTTAAGTCTTTAATTCTTTTAGATTAGATTTTTATATTTGGTAAGAAATATGAGTCTGCCTTCATTCTTCTGTATATAGTTATCTATTTTTCCCAGCACTATTTATTGAAGAGACTGTCTTCTTGGTGTCTTGTTGAAAATGAGTTGACTGTAAATGCTTGGACTTATTCTGGGTTCTCTGTTATGTTCCATTTTTCAATGTGTCTGTTTTTATGCCAGGACTCTGCTGTTTTGGTTACTATGGCTTTATAGTATATTTTGAAGTCAGATAGTATGATGTTTCCAGGTCTTTCTTTTGGTTCAGGGTTGCTTTGACTATTTGAAGTATTTTGTGGTTCCATATAAATTTTAGGATTTTTTTCCACTTCTGTGAAGAATGTCTGTGTTACTTTGATAGGGATTGTATTGAATCTATAGATTACTTTGAATAGTGTTGGCATTTTAGCAGTATTTATTCTTCCAATCTGTGAACACATTTTAGCAATATTTATTCTTCCAATCCATAAATGGAATTTCTTTTTGTATTTTTTCAGTTTGTTCATTATTGACATATACAAATGTCACTGATTTTTATGTTTTTGGTGGAGTCTTTAGAGTTTTCTAAGTATAATATGTCATCTGCAGAAAGGATATTTTGACTTCTTCCTTTCCAGTTTGGATGCCCTTTGTTTCTTTTTCTTGCTTAATTGCTCTCGCTAGGACATCCAGTACTATGTTGAATAAAAGTGGTGAAAGTGGGTGTCCTTGTTTTGTTTCAGAAGTTAGAGGAAAGACTTTCAATTTTTACTCCCATAGTATGATTTTGTTGTGGGTTTGTAATGTATGTCCCTTATTATTTTGAGGTGTGTTCCTTCTACACCCAGTTTGTTGAGAGTTTTTGTCATAAAGGAATGTTGAATTTTGTCAAATGCTTTTTCAGCATCTATTGAATTGATCATATGGTTTTTGTCCTTGATTCTGTTAATATGACATATCATATTTATTGATTTGCATATGTCATATCATTCTGGCATCCCTGGGATGAATTCCATGTAATCATGGTGAATGATCTTTTCAATATGTTGTTGTATTTGATTTGCTAGTATTTTGTCGAGCTCTTCATTTATGTTTAGTAGGAATATTGGCATGTAGTTTTCTTTTTTGGTTGTTTCATAGTCTGATTTTGATATCAGGGTAATACTAACCTCATAGAATGAGTTTGGAAGTATTCCCTCCTCTGTAGTTAATTGAAATAATTTGAGTAGACTTGGTATTCATTCCTCTTTAAAAATATCTGGTATAATTTAGCAGTGAAATCATCAGGTACTGGCATTTCTTCTCTTTTTCTTCTTCTTTCTTTTTCTTTTCTTCTTCCTTCCTTTTTTTCTTTTCTTTTTTTTTCTTTTTTCTTTTTTTTTTTTTTTTTTTTAACAGGATCTTGCTCTGTTGCCTAGACTGGAGTGTGGTGGTGCAATCCCAGACCACTGCTTACTTGACCTCCTGGCTCAAGCAATCCTCTTACCTCAGCCTTCCAAATAGCTGAGACCACAGGTACACACCACCACATCTGGCTAATTTTTAATTTTTTTTTTTTTGCAGAGATAGGGGTCTCCTTATATTGTGGGGTTTTCTTTGATGGGAGATTTTTTATTATTACTTCAATGGCATTATTCATTATAGGTCTATTCTTGTTTTCTATTTCTTCATGCTTCAATCCTGGTAAGTTGTATGTCTCCAGGAATTTCTTTCTTTCTTTTAGGTTTTCCAATTTGTTGGCATATAGTTGTTTACAATAGTCTCTAATGATCCTTTGTACTTCTGTGGTATCAATTGTTATGTCTCCTTTTACATTTCTGATTTTATTTGGGTCTTCTCTCTTTTCAGTTGGTCTACCTAAAGATTTGTTTGTCTTTTGTATTTATTTTAGTTTCAACTTCATTTATTTCTGCTTTGATCTCTATTATTTCTTTTCTTCTACCAATTTTAGGTTTGGCTTGTTTTTGCTTTCCCAGCTTCGAGAAGTACCTCATTAGGCATTTTCTTTTTTTTTTTTTTGGAAATGTTTCTACATTTTTGTTGTAGGTGTTTATTGCTATAAACATTTCTCTTAGCAATATGTTGCTGTATGTCATAGATTTTAGTATGTTGTGTATTTTTTTAAGAAGTTTAAAATTTTTCTTTTTAATATCTTTATTGACCCATTGATTGTTCAGGGGCATGTTATTTATTTTCCATGTGTTTATATAGTTTCCAAAAGTTCATTCTGTTACTGATTTCTAGTTTTATTCCATTGTGGAATAAAATATACTTCATATGATTTCAACATTTATGAATTTACTGACACTTGATTTGTGGCCTAATGTATTGTTTATCCTGGAGAATGTTTCATGTGATGATGAGAAGAATTTGTATTCTGCAGCAGTTGGATGGAATGTTCTGCAAATGTCAATGAGGTCCAAGCAGTCTAGAGTGTAGTTTAACTTCAGTGCTTAATTGTTGATTTTCTGTTTGGATAATCTGGCCATTACTGAGAATGGAATGTTGAAGACTCGTACTAGTATTGTATTGCAGTCTATATCTCTCTGTATATCTATGAATTTTTGCTTTGTATATTTGGATGGTCCAGTGTTGGGTGAATATATATTTATAATTGTTATGTCTTCTTGCTGAATTGACCCCTTTATTATTATAGAATAACATTTTTTGTCTCTTTTTACAATCTTTGACTTGAAATCTGTCTTATCTGATATAAACATAGCTACTCCTGCTCCTTTTTGGTTTTTATTTATCTGGAATACCTTCTTCCATCCCTTTACTTTTAATCTAGTATGACTTTATAGGTGAAGTGAGTTTCTAGTTAGTAGCATATAGTTAGGTCTTTTTTTATTATTTTTATTATTTTTTCAGGCAGAGTTTTGCTCTGTCACCCAGGCTGGAGTACAGTGGCTTGATCTCAGTTCACTGCAACCTCCACCTCCCGGGTTCAAGCGGTTCTTCTGCCTCAGCCTCCCAAGTAGCTGGGAATTACAGGCACCTGCCTGTACACCCGGCTAATTTTTGTATTTCTAGCAGAGTCAGGGTTTCACCATGTGTTCCACGCTGTTCTTGAACTCCTGTAGGTCTTGTTTTTTAAATCCATTTGTGTGTTTTAATTGGAGAATTTGGGACATTTACATTCAATACTATTACTGATAAAGACTTACTACTACCATTTTGTTACTTGTTATCTGGTTGTTTAGTAAGTGCTCTCTCTCTTTCTTCCTTTTTGATTAAGTAATTTTTTCTGGTAGTATATTTTAATTCATTGCTTTATATTTTAAATATATATATTATAGGTTTTTAATTTATGATTATCATGAGGCTTATAAAATATCTTATAGCTATAACACATTATTTTAAACAGATAACTACTTAGTTTTGACCATAGAGAGAAGAAAAGTAACAAACAATGGAAAAACTAAAACACTCTATACTTTAACTTCATTCCCCTGACATTTTGATTTTTTCTTGTCTCTGTTACACCTTCTTATGTTGTCTATTTCTTTAAAGGTTTCTGTAGTTACCATTTTTATAAATGTATCTTTTTCTTTTTTTTTTTTGAGATGGAGTCTCACTCTGTCGCCCAGGCTGGAGTACAGTGGCTCCATCTTGGCTCACTGCAAGCTCCGCCTCCCGAGTTAACACCATTTTCCTGCCTCAGCCTCCTGAGTAGCTGGGACTTCAGGTGCCTGCCACCACGCCAGGCTAATAAATATGTCTTATAGTCTTTATGTTAGAGATATGAGTAGATTACACATCACATTTATAGTATTAGAGTATTCTGAATTTAAGTACTTACATTTACCAGTGAGTTTCATACCTTCAAGTTTGTTTGTTTGTTTGTCTTTTGCATGTTAGCATTCTCTCCTTTCAGATTTAAGAGCTCCCTTTTAACATTTCTTATTATATGGGTCTAATAACGATGCATTTCCTCAGCTTTTGTTTGTCTGGAAAAGACTTTTTCTCTCCTTCACGTTTGAAGGAAAGTTTTGCTAGGTATAGTATTCTCAGTTTGCAGCTCTTTTCCCCTCAACACTTTGAATCTGTTGTTCCACTCCCTCCTGATCTATATGGTTTTTATTGAAAGGTCTGTTGCCAGATGAATCGGACCTGCTTTATATGTTATTTGCTTCTTTTCTCTTGCTGCTTTTAGGATTCTCTTTGTCCTTGACTTTTGAGAGTTTGATTATTTTATCATTTGGGTTGTCTTATTTGGGATGAATATATTTGGTGTTCTGTGACCTCTTGTACCTGGATATTAACATTTTCTCTAGGTTTAGTAGGTTTTCCATCATTATTATTACTTTAAATAGGCATTCTACTCTTTGCTCTTTCTCAATTCTCTCTTGAACACCAGTGAATTTTAGATTTGTTTGTTCAAGGTATGTGTGTGTGTGTGTGTGTGTGTGTGTGTGTGTGTGTGTGTATCTCTTTCAGGCTCTCTTTATTCCTTTCATTCTGTTTTTTGCTTTTGTTTGTTTTTTTTCCCCCTCTGACTATATCTTGGCTTACTGCAACCTCCACTTCTTGGATTCAAGTATTTCTTGTGCCTCAGCTACTCAAGTAGCTGAAATTACAGGCATGTGCTGCCATGCCTGGCTAATTTTTTAGTGAGAGAGGGTTTCACCATGTTGGCCAGGCTGGTCTCTAACTCCTAGGCTCAAGTGATCTGACTACCTCAGTCTCCCAAAGTGCTGGTATTATAGTCATGAGCCACCATGCCTGGCTCATCTCACTGATTCTTTCTTCTGCGTGATCCATCTCTTTTTTGGAGAGCCTCTGTACTTTTTTTCAGTTCAACAAATGTATTTCTCAGTTCCAGGGTTTCAAATCTGTTTGCCATTTGATTTTCTTAAACTTTCATCTGTTTTTCTTTTTGTTGTTGTTGTTGTTTTCAGACAGAGTCTGGTTATGTCTCCCAGGCTGGAGTGCAGTGGTGCTATCTCAGCTTACTGCAACCTCCGCCTCCTGGGTTCAAGCAGTTCTCCTGCCTCAGCCTCCTGTGTAGCTGGGATAACAGGCGCACACCACCATGCCTGGCTAATTTTTCTATTTTTGGTAGAGATGGGGTTTCACCGTGTTGGCCAGGCTGGTCTCAAACTCCTGACCTCAAATGATCTGCCCACCTTGGCCTTCCAAAGTATTGGGATTACAGGTGTAAGCCAGTGTGCCCGGCCAAACTTTAATCTCTTTATTAAATTTCTCTGATAAATTTATCAATTGTTTTTTCTGTGCTGTTTTGGAGTTCATTAATTTCCTTAAAACTGCCATTTTGAATTCTTGATCTGAGAGCTCACGTATCACCATCTCATCACGGTGTTGATCACCAGCTCCTTGCTTTGTTCATTTGGGGAGGTCGTAGTTTCCTGATTGCTGTTGTTCCTTGTGGACACATATCTATGTTTTTGCAATGAAGGATTAGTTTATCTTCATTATCTCACTTGTTGGACTTTCTAGGTTGTATGTTTGCTTGGAAGTTCTTTGCAATTGTCTGTGATTCCCCTTAATCTTAGATTGTTGCCTCCTTTTCAGCACTAGATGGCACCTTAAGCCCAGAATTTCCTCAGCTCTGGCAAATGTCTGCAGTACTGCCCATCTCAGATGGTAGCGTTCTTAGAGGGGATACCTCAGTTGTGTGGAAAGGCTGGCTAGGAGTTTATACCCGGATGACCTGTGGCATCTGCTTCCTCTAGCATGGTGCTGCTGAACAGCCACACTGATTTGGTGTGTCCTTTGACTGAAATGAAGAGTAGTTTTACAGGCTGGAGTTTCTAATTCCACACCCCTCTTTGTCTCTAGCTGCCCTCAGGCGGTTTTCACTAGTGGTGCTTCCTGTGGGTTTAGGCAGGAATGATTTTTGTGCAAAGGAACCCAAGATGGTGGGGAAGCTGGCTATTCACCTCAATCTCACTTTTGCCAGAGTAGAACAAATGAGACTGGGAGGAATTTTCTGTGCATAATGCCTGGCAGATTGGGGCAGGGGCATTGCAGATAGAGAGCTTTCTTTCTTGTTATTGTCTGCTCAGAGTTTCTCACTTCTCTGTGTCCCAGTTATCATTTCAGCCTCAGATTTGGCTTCTCAGATGTTGCTGGTGTTAATCTGTGCTCTGGATATTTGCTTTTGATTCTCTGTGGGGAGAGCAAAGGCAGATTGCTTTTACTCTGTCATTTTGTTAATATCCAGAACTGTATTTTTTTTCTTTTGTTTAATTATATACTTCAAGTTCTGGGATACAAGTGCAGAACATGCAGGTTTGCTACATAGGTATACATGTGCCATGGTGGTTTGCTGCACCCATCAACCCATCATCTAGGTTTTAAGCCCTGCATGCGTTAGATATTTGTCCTAATGCTATCCCTCCCTTTACCCCCCATCCCCCAACAGGCCATGGTATGTGATGAGAATTGTATTTTTTTTTCTTCTTTTTATTTATTATTTAGCTTCTTTTGCAATAACTCTTTTGAAACAGTTTCACTCTTCCTGAACTGTCAATCACCTCACTCTCTACAGATAATATGCCTCCTACTTTTTAACAAATTTGAGGTCATCTTGATGAGTTCTTGAACCTTCCCTCCTTCAAAATTTTGTTTTGAATATTTCTGTTTCTCTACCATCTCTCTTCCATCTTATCTCAGAGGAAGAGACTGACTTTCAGACAAAAGGTTAACTTTTCTACCATTTAAAAAAAAATCTCCACTAAGGTATTACTTCTCAGTTTCCTTTATTCTCTTTTGCATCTTTAATATTTTAGTCACAGGCTTTTCCTTTCTCTATGAGTATGCTTAGATTTCTCCCTAAAATTCTGCCTGTTTACTTTTGAAACTATTATTTCATTTTCTTTTTACTGCAAATTTATCAAAAGTTTACTTCTTTCATTTCTCATGTTTACACTGAGTCTTATTGTCATCACTCTACCTCAAGTTTTCTCTTAAATACCAATTTATTATAAAATCCTTTGTCCTTCTTTTCACTTCTGATCTTCCATGATCTCTCTATGGCACTTGACACTACCCTTGTTTTCTCTTTTCTTAATTCTGCCCTCTCTTGGCTATGTGGAATTATTCTCTCCTGGACGTTTTCATTCTCCTACCTGTTTGATTACTTCTTCTGTTCCTTCTTCACTAGTACTTTTTCTTTTCTTTTCTTTATTTTGTTTTTTGAAACAAGGTCTCACTATATTGCCCAGGCTGCTTTTGAACAAACTTCTGGGCTCAAGCATTCCGCCCACCTCTTCCTCCCAAAGTGCTGGGATTATAGGCATGAACCACTGCACCCAGCCATCATCATTACTTTTTCTTATTCATCATCATTACTTTTTCTTATTCCACTTACAAGTTTCTATTCCACTTAAAAGTTTTTACTCCACTTAAAACTTACAAGTTTTTATTCCACTTAAAAGTTTCTAAGATTTTTGCCCTTGTTTCCTTTCTTTTTAAAATCTGCACTTGGTGATCTCATCTTTTCTCACAGCGTCCATCATCATTTCTGTTCAACTCTGAATCTATACATTTTTCTCCATATTTCCCCTTCATATCTTAATCTGTGTTTAAAAGCCAAAGTTAAATTTATCATCTTCTAAAAAAAATTCTCTTATCTCTTCACCTTTAAGTCTCTCAGTGACCCACCAAAGTCATATATGGATCCTTCCTCTTAATCACCTGTCCTTAGGACTATGCAGTAAGTTCTCTCTCTTTTTCAATCTATTTTTTACACTTCTACCAGATTGTCTCCTAATGCATGGTTTTTATTATGTAATTTGCCTACTCAGAAACTTTTAATGATTTCTTACGAAGTAAAGTTGAACTCCTTTGTCTAGTGTAAAAAGTCCTCTGTAATTCTCAAAATATATTTTAGAATTACCTGCATTAGAATTGCCTGAGATACGGGGTACCATACTAGATTGTCAAGGATCTCCTGTGGCTCAGGGATTTGCCTTCTTAACCAGTCTTTATGTGATTGTAAACCTTGTTGGCTTCTGCTTTATGATTTTCCTTTGTTTTCTACGCCAAGCTTACATTTATATCACTCAGTTTCACATAATCTACATTTATGCAATTTCAATCTTGTAAATTAAATTACTTGTCATTACTACATTGAATTACTTGCCATTTCATCATATTGACCTGATTGTGTACCATGCTTTCCAATGTACCTGCTCTAACTGTTTCCTCTGTGGAATAACCTCTCATCTAAGCTCTTTTATCTATCAGGATTCATTCCAATACTCCATCCTATTCAAGCTTTTCTTGGCCTGAGCTGGAAGTGAGTTTCCCTTCCTCTGAGTATTTTGTGGCTGTTTTATGGAACTTTTTATAATTACCATAATCAGTTACTTATAAACAAGCCTTTTTTTTTAACCATTAAGACTGTAAGCTCCTTGAGTTCTGTTGTCATGTAAGGTTTACATTTTTGTATCCCCCATAGATATATAAACATAAGCTTAGAGGCCTGGAACGTAGATGGTAGTAGATATTCAATAACTTTTTTAAAATAATAGACTAATTGGTAGCTGATCAGTGTACCAAATAGATAGATGGGTGAATATATGATAATCTTATTCTACCTCATAAAATCTTACTCATTTTTCCTATAGTGAAAAGTAAAAAAAAATCTGGAGTTGCTTGCTATTATGAGTTGAAGGGATTATATTTCAGGGAAACTCGCTAAGAGTTAAGATTAAAAAGTTAAGTTTAAAAATGCTGATTCCTCTATCTAGTTCAGGCAAAGAGGTGAAATGAGAATTTTCTAGGTATATTTGCAGTCCTGAAGTTCAATTTAAGACCAAGTATCTAAAGAACTTCTACATTCCTGTTTTAAATATTATTTCTTGGGTATCCTGAAGTTTAGTTTATTAAAAATTAAGGCATAATTTTAAATAGCTATTCATATTATTTATTTTTAAAATGTAATTTACCCCTCAGGCAGTATTTTCTCTTAGGCTCCAGCAGTTTCTATATATGTACTCTCTTTAGGGGCAAGCAATTTTCTGATGACTCATTCTGTGTGCCAGTTTATCTGTTGGGGAATTAAAGTAAGGAGATATCAGAATAGTACTCTTTGGCATCATTTAAAAGTGGCAATGAGCAATGCTGTTCTCCCACACCTTTTTAATGAGAAAGTGTTTGTAGAACCTATATCTGGTGGATTTTCTATTACTTTTTGGTATTATGTTGAGAAATCTGACCTATTTAGCAGAACTTTTTTCATTGACAAGTAATTTTCAAGAACATAAGATCTGTGATAAAGTAGCAAATACTCAGAAGAAATTATATTCTTTCAAATACAATATTTCTTTTATTTCTTCTTGTATATTCTTTCCTTGTTGGAGGAAACTGATTTATTCAAAGGAATTAGTTAACCCTTGAGTTCCATATGTCTATGGAAGGAGATAGAATATTGCCAACATGCGGTTTAAATAAAAATTATGATATTTATATATATATATACACACACACACACACACACACACACATATATATATATATTTTTTTTTTTTCAATGACAGCAAAACCAAAGGAGCACCCCTGAGATGGAAAGACAGAGAGCTGTGTACCATCTAGCCACTAGGCTTGTTCAAACTGCTCGAAACTCTCAATTGGATCCAGACAGTTTACGAATATATTTAAGTAACCTCAAGAAGAAGTACAAGGAAGATTTTCCCAAGACTGAACAAGTTCCAGGAAAGACTGAAGAATAATAACAATTCTAATGTAATAATATATCTTAATTCAAGGAACCTAGAATTTATTTTTCTTCTCAGATATAAGGAAAATAATATTTTCCAAATTTCATATTTTAACTGAAAATGACATTATATTAACGGCACAATTGTCATCTATTCTACATGAAAAATATTTATTGTAACTTAAATGAGAACTACTTAAAGGAATGGTTTTTATGTTAGGAAAAAATACAATATACCACTTTTTTCTCACAAAAATTCACATTTGTAAGACCTAAGTTTATTTATACTTACAAGTTATAATTTAAAATATTATTGTAAATACCCTAGTTTAATAAACACCTTTCTTTTTAGGTCTGGAAACTTTTTTGAGCTTTTCTTTTACATTCTATTCTGAAGTAATAATGCCCTATAACTCAACAGTTTATTAATTAGTACCCCCACATTCCAACACTGGAGGGTTCTGAAGTTCATCAGAGTAATTTTGGAATCACTCTGCTAAGTGAGTAATCTCAGCATAAAGGCCTAACATAGACAAGTTATTCTTTTCTTGGGCAACTAAGTGTCTGGAATTCAAGGTATACATTTGAATTATTTATTTAGTAAGCTACAGTATTCATAGTAATTTGACCCCCCAATATTATTCGCAGACCACTTAGGGCCATATTTTATTCTGTAACAATTAATATTAATGTTTGTTGACTTTATTAAACTCTCAGCATTCTAAGTAACTATTAGTAGTCAAGTATATAAAAAAAGTTATAATTTAAATGATACACATATTATTTTGGAAAAGTAAATGTAAATTATTGTTTGTTTTACATTCAATTCAATATATATTAAATGTCTTGTTAGATTACTTATATTCCCTATTGTCATATTTTAGAGAAACTATCACAATATATTTGACTATTAGCTATGTTTTAATTCACAGCCTCTGAAATGAAT
Organism: Mandrillus leucophaeus; assembly: GCF_000951045.1. Taxonomy (NCBI): domain Eukaryota; kingdom Metazoa; phylum Chordata; class Mammalia; order Primates; family Cercopithecidae; genus Mandrillus; species Mandrillus leucophaeus. The sequence continues at coordinate 5,701,220 of NW_012098432.1, forward strand.
TCTATTTTGTGTGGTCATTTCTTTTTGTTTATTTTTTTTTTCTTTTTGAGACAGAGTCTCACTCTTGTCCCCCAGACTGGAGTGCAGTGGTGCGATCTTGACTCACTGCAACCTCCACTTCCCTGCTTCAAGCGATTCTATTGCATTAGTCTCCTGAGTATCTGGGACTACAGGCACTGACCACCATGACTGGCTTATTTTTGTATTTTTTGGTAGATACGAGGTTTCATAATGTTGGCCAGGCTAGTCTCGAACTCCTGACCTCAGGTGATCCACCTGCCTCGGCCTCCCAAAGTACTGGGATTACAGATGTGAGCCACTGCGCCTGGCCTTTTGTGTGTTCATTTCTTTTTTTTTTTTTTTTTTTTTGAGACGGAGTCTCGCTCTGTCACCCAGGCTGGAGTGCAGCGGCCGGATCTTGGCTCACTGCAAGCTCCGCCTGCCGGGTTCACGCCATTCTCCTGCCTCAGCCTCCCCAGTAGCTGGGACTACAAGCGCCCGCCACCTCGCCCGGCTAGTTTTTTTGTATTTTTTTAGTAGAGACGGGGTTTCACCGTGTTAACCAGGATGGTCTTGATCTCCTGACCTCGTGATCCGCCCGTCTCGGCCTCCCAGAGTGCTGGGATTACAGCTTGAGCCACAGCGCCAGGCCTAGGTGGTCATTTCTAAAGGCAGTTAGGTAATTTAGGTTTGTGGCAAATTTCAAGAAGACACTGAGGAGGAAAAGGCATGGCAGATTGGGGTGGCAGGAAAGAAAGAGAGGAAAGCAATAAAAGGTGGAAAGGGAGTAGGCAGTGAGGAAAAAAAACAGGCAAGCAGAGACGAGTGCAACATACCAAATATGCTGAATATCATTTCCTCAAATACATTCGCTTCTTTTTAGATTTAACCTCAATGTGAAATTCCACCAAAGTTTTAAGACATTTTTCATCAATTAAAGCTTTTGATGCAAAAACTGCAGCCAAATGATTAATGTCTTTTATTCTAGAATTGAGATACTGAAATAAAAACAGGTTTATATCTTCTTAAAATTAAATTACTTCTTCTTAAACCATTTTGTGTGTAGCAGAAACATACAGAAAACCAAATCAAATAAAGATATAATTATTATGTCATGATACTATAAAATGAAGGTGAATACTAGGGAGACAATCCATTTCTTAATTTTAAGATCGATTTGCTCTACTCTTTCGTTCCTCTTTGCCTTTGCCTTTTTCTAATATTATAGATCATTATCTCATAATCCAGTCTTTCAAGGTAAATGCCCATAATGTGTTAGCAAACTCCTTTAATTTCCACCGTAAAGCCATTATTTTAGCCTGTTCCACTTTTCTCCTCACAGGATAAAATCCTACATAAGATAGTCTTTTTCAAGTTTAGGGGTAAAATATGTGGGGGGTGGAGAAGAAACATAGCTTATTCTCATGCCTAGGAAGTAATGCATTTATTTTTACATTTACATTCAATAAAATTAAATTTTTTGGTGTATGGTCCTATGAATTTTAGTACATTTATGGATTCACATAACCACCAGCAAAAACCACCAGAACAGTTCCATCACCCCAAAAGACTTCCCTGGTGCTGTTCCTTTGTAGTCAAATCTTTCCCTGACCCTTAACTTTAACCCAGCAATCACAGGCCTGTTTTCTTTCCCTGTAGTTTTGTTTTTTCCCAGAATGTCCAACAAATGAAATCCATATAGCATGTAACCTTTTGAGACTGGCTTCTTTTGCATTATGCATTTGAAATGTATACGTGTTGCTGTGCCTTTTTATTGCTGACAAGTATTTCATTGTTTATATGTGCCAGAGTTTGTCATTCTTTCATTCATTGAGGGACATTTGGGTTTTTAGTTCTCAGTGATTATGAATAAAGCTACCATAAACCTTCCTATACAGGGTTTTTTTGGGAGCATAAGTTTTCATTTATCTAGATTAAATAGGAGTAAAATAGCTGTGTCATATGTTAAGTGTATGTTTTATTTCATAAGAAGCTGCCAGTCTTTTCCAGAGTGACTATACCACTTTTCATTCTCATCAGCTATGTGTGAGTTCCAGTTGCTCCTTATGTTGACTAGTACTTGGTATTGTCAGCTTTCTTTTATTTTTTTAATTGAGCCATTTTAATAGGTGTGCAGTGAGTAATGCTTTTCAAAAAATTTTTAAAGCTATTCTGATAATGTTTTTAGCCAGCAGTGATGTTTTATTTCTCTTTTTTCTGTTTTTTAACTACTTTTAGCCTCTCTGAAAGCACATTTTAAGATCTGTTCCTTCAAGCAAAAGTTTTAGAGTATTACTTTTAGAAATCTATAAAACAAATCTAATTCAATAAATATTTTCTATGAACCAGGCAACATATTAGGTGTTAGAGGTACAAGAGATAGGGTGTTTGACTTTGAGAACCTTGGGTGTAATAAAGAGAAAAAAACACATATATTAGTGAAGCTAGGTGCTTTCTATCAGTTTCTCCTATAAACCACTGTAGAGTTTTAAGGCATGTTTGCCCTTGGGGGATTGGCAAGGGATGGTGGTAGTAGTGATGGTAGTATAACATGATTAGATTTCCATCTTAATAAGATCATCTGGGTGTTAGCATGAATGATTTTGAAATGGGCAGTTGAAACCAGAGTCAAGGAGACCAAATAGTTTAAGAGACTGTTTTAGTAGAGTTGATGAGGGTTAAAGGTAGAAATGATGGGAATGGGACAGATGCGTGTGGGAGGAGAGAAGAGTTGAGTGGGCAGAGTGGCTGATGAGGGAGAGAAGACATTGATTTGAAAGATATGTCTTTTGAGGGAATATGGTTGGAGCTGGAGGTCATTATCCTCAGCAAATTAATGCAGGAACAGAAAACCAAACACCGCATGTTCTCACTTATAAGTGGGATCTAAATGATGAGAGCACATGGACACATGGAGGGGAACAACACACACCAGGGCCTGGCAAAGGGTGGAGGCGGAAGAGGGAGGACATCAGGAAGAACAGTTAATGGATGCTGGTCTTACTACCTAGGTGATGGGATGACCTGTGCAGCAAACCACCATGGCACACATTTACCTGTGTAACAAACCTGCACATCCTGCACATGTACCCCTGAACTTAAAAAAAAAAGACAAAAATTTTTTAAATGTGAAAACAATAAAAAAGATAGGTTCGAGTGCTAACCCTCAATACCTCAGAATGTGATGTTTGGAAATGGGATTATTGTGAATGTAATCAGATAAGACATGACAGGTGTCCTTATAAGACCACATGAAGACAGAGGGGAACACCATATGAAGACAAAGGATTGAAGTGATGCAGCTACAAGCCAAGGAAGGGAAACCACCAGAAGCTAGAATGAGGTAAGGAAGAATTCTTGTAAAAGCTTTAGAGGGAGGAGGGCCCTGGTGACACCTTGATTTTGGACTTGTAGGATTCACAACTGTGAGATGAGAAATAAAGTACCCAGTGTGTGGCACTTTGTTACGACAACTCTAGGAAACTATTACAGAAGGGAAGAGTTCAGTAAGATTCTGGGTGGTGTTGGATTTATCATGTTGAGAAATATGGAAGTAATCAGAATTCCAGTAGGAAGAAGTTCCTGAAACTTAGTTGCTGCTTATTGCCCACCCTTTAGAATACGCATGAGACATAGTCAATAAAAGTGAAGACTAGACCAAATTTATTAATCTTTCTTAGAGTTGAAGACATACGAAGAGAAGGATGGAAGAAAAGGATGAAAATTAGAGAATAAATGTCAAAAGATTTGCTGAGGTATTTGGCCAGATAAATTGCTGCATCTGGATCACCAATCTAGTGTTTCTTTATGTGCTAGACTAAAGGTAGCTTTTAGGCTTTCTTTATATTAACTTATTTTTAACCAAAATATATAACTATTTTACATGTTTCTAGTAAAGGAAATATTCATGTGAATAGCCCGTCTATAATATGTACTTCTATATTTATGAGCTTAAAATATGCTGTTATAAACATTTTAATAAAGTATATACGTAAGCATTTCTGTAATTCAATCCTATAATGTATTTTTACTTCACCTAAATGGAAGTAGAGGGAAAGAAAAAGCAAGTGATCTGGTTATATTGCTCCATGTCTTTGCTACTTTACTATTTACATTCTGTTCTTTAGACACTGTAATAATAATATTCACACAGTTTATGTTAGTACAAGACCAGAGTGAACACTCTTTCTGTGAATTGTCACACTTTGATAGTACCCAGACTGTGAGTGGACGGTGGAATCTGCTACTGTCCGCCATAATTTACTAAGACAGGTCCTAAAATATATAGTAATAAGGTGGGAACAGATGCTTATTGTCAAGAACTGTGAAGAGTCTGACATTTTTACCCTAATTGCAAACAAGCAGTTTAGCCTGCCATAGCTTCATGCTTGCTGTCAGAAGACAAGAGATCCTTGGGTTAGAAACAAAGGACTTTATTACTAATGGCATTAGCAAGTAGCATAAGATTCATGCTTGTGTCGATCGATTCCACTTAGATCCACCCTCCAAGATATGGAGTGGGCCAAGTAGATGTGGACACAGTAGATTTGTGTCACAGCTGAGGAGCTCTGAGCTTGGGAAATTCCAATCTTTTATAATGAACTTCAAGCAAACTTGCTCAACCTTTGCCTCAGAGGAAGACATTACTTTTGTATAGTAGACAATAAACAAACCTGCTCTCTGCTCCAGTGGAAGACGCTATCTCTATCTCCCAAACTGCTTACTATACAAACATTCTTGAAAAGCTAGCCCATAATGGAAATTAGTGCCTCTTCTCCTGACAGGAAAAACATGAGAGAGATCCATAGAGAACTGTCTTCCAAGTTTCATGTTTGCACATAGTTGTAGAGAAAAAAATCTAATACTTAGAAAGTAGCCAAAAAATTGTCTGAGAAAACTCTATTTTTTTTAGATAAGTTTCTTCGTGATGAAAGAACATACAGATTGAACTGATATTTTCATTTTTGTGTAATTTGGATCAAAATAGTTCATTTTTCTTTGTGTAAAATGCATATAATTTATTACATTTATAGACGGTAATGGGCAGAGTCACATAATGATTAAAAAGTGATCCAATTAAGATGTTGTGTGAAAATATATTTTCTAAATGAATGTTCAGTGCAATAAAAACTTACATGAAGTTAATTTTTATTAACTTCTAAGCCATACATTTGTAAGCATTGTTAAGGAACTTAGGACATTGACGTATGTTAGATTTCTAAATTCAGATAGTTTTGTAGACGAGCAGGAATTAGAAGTGAAAATATTCCATCTGGGAGCATATTGTTGGTTAATAGTTGATTCCTGATGGTTAGTCTGCAAAGATGTAATAGTTCACATGGATCTTTGTATCTTGTTGAAGGAATGTAATCAAACCAATTTGAAATAATTGGACGTCTTCCTAAACTCAGCTGTGTCTGAAGAAAAGCAAAATATTTTACTTTTGTAATGTTTTGTAATTTGGATTGGTCCAAATTATTAACACTTGTTTTTAAATTTAGAAAATAGACCATAAATTTATAAAACCCTTATAACTTTTTTCCAAAGCATTTTTACTTGAGGCAAGTATTTTATTCCCATTTTTTTTCACAAGGATAAACTTTAAATAATCTATATGTCTAAGGACACAAGGCAAAATTTTTTTACAACTATGAATCCGATCAAGTTTTTAATTTTAGTTGGATTGTACTTATATTTTATCAACTTCTTCCTGAAGAGTGGTTATGGTCAATTTTGCTATATAGAATTATCTGGGAGACTGTAAAAAATACCAGTGCTCAGGTCCTACTCCACAATTTCTGATTCAACTAGTCTGGGGTTGGACACAGACAATGAAGTCCTAAAAGTTTCCAAGGTGATATCAACTATTGTAGAGTAATGCTTCCTACACAAGAAAGTCTGACAGGAGGCCTGTCCAAATGAAAAGATGTCTTTTAAAGGTTTAGAAAGGCATCTTTTATAATATTTAATATTAGGGGTCAAATGTTAATAGATTGACTTAGGAGGAAAAAACATTGCTGTATTACAGAAATATTCTCCACTAAAACATATACTCCACAGGCTACATGATACTATTGTTTATCTATTACATATATAATGCATTCATTATTCAATTATTTAACTATTAAAGAATATATGCTTAGCATTGTGATATGTGCTTGGGATAATTGCTAGTGTAGGTAAAACAGACACAGCCTCTGTGCTTACAAGACTCCTGGTGTAGAGGTAGAAATACCTAAACATATATTTACAATAAAATATATGTGCTGCGATAGGGAAAACTAGTGAGAAGTGTGGAAATGCAGAACAGAGGCATTTAAAGTGTTCTTTAAGCAGTTTTAATGCTATTCTTTATCTTCTTGCTCAATGCTATTTTACTTTATTAAACTGCAATTGATTGGAACCCAGCTATACATTTTTCGCCACTTAGGCAGATGATTTTGGTAAACTCACTCTATCCTAGTGCTTTTCTACTAGGGTTGTATCTCAGGAATAGCATTCATGGAACTGGTTGAGAATTGATATGTTCTGTAACAATTATGCAGAATTAATACTGGACCAAGGACAAGCAAGTTTCTGAAAATGCAAAAAAAAAATTGTTTTAAAAATGGGCTGCCAAAATAATTTGATAAATTTGCTTTGCTTACAGTTGACTCAGGCATTCATATTCACTGCTGAGGCATTAAAGAAAAAAAATAGTAGAGTTATATCTCTTACGAGTTTATTTCTGATGTCACACCATTAAAGATTAGGGGAACTACTGGATTCCTTGTTGATTTTATTGGTTTAAATTTATAGGGGTAGCTTTCTCTCTATTAAACGGACTTATTTCTTGCTACTAGTGGGCATAATTCAATTTGATGCTGACACTTGCAGTTCATTTTGACAGGGTACCCTATATGCTGTTAATTGTTTTCTCTAAATTTGATTTATTCCAGAAACCTTATTATTAAGAAGGTCTCCACATTTCTGAGGGATAGATATTTTCACTTGAACAAGTATTTTAAGCCTTTATTTATATTTTTATAATACTTGATGTTGCTTTGAGAACTTGAATGGAAGAAATCTGTTTTTTTACATATGATTGTACTTGTGGGGAGAAATGTAACCCTTATTTTGAAATATTCTGTTGGAAAGGAGGTCTGTTAAATTTTTTTATTTAGTTTTTAAAGGACAGAGACATCTTAAACAGTTTTAAAAATATAATTAGGATATTATATATATCTACTTAATACTAAAATGAACTATACATACAACTTAATTTTCTTTCATATTTCTAAAAACGTAAGAAGTAAAGGACTGTTTGAGATTTTCCCTATTATTTTTATTAATATATACTCAATGATCTGTCACTGGACATATTCTGTAAATTAAAAATTAACTGTATTCTTTCCTTTACAGTTTAATCTTAAGATTCACTAATATTTGAGCCCTTTTTTTAAAAAAGTAGTTTTCTTACCTTTATTTCTTTGACTGAAATGACAGAAAGCACTCTGGAACATAGTACCAAACATGTTTTGGCATCTTCATGGATGTCAGCCAATTCACGATCAACCATTACTCTTACTCTTGAAGGGTAGAGTACTATCGTTAAGACAATGTTGATAGGGTTTTTTTCTCTTTCTAAGATTCCATATTGCAGTAGTATTTTGAAGATATTAGACTGTCTTGTCTGAGCTACATAAAAGAGAGGTGTGATGCCACTTAATGGACTTGGACAGTATACTGGTGTGAAAGTTCTGTGAATTAAACAAAAAAAACTCATTGGATATAGAATTAAGAAATATGACAAACACTTTATCTTGCTAGTAATGGGAAAATAATAGTATTATCTTAAGTGTTAAATGTCTTAAATGTAACTTTATATGTTTCTTTTTTTTTTTTTTTTTTTTTCGAGATAGAGTTTCCCTCTTGTTGCTCAGGCTGGAGTGCAATGGCATGATCTCCGCTCATCTCAACCTCTGCCTCCTGGGTTCAAGCGATTCTCCTGCCTCAGCCTCTTGAGTAGCTGGGATTACAGGCATATGCAACCATGCCCAGCTCATTTTGTATTTTTAGTAGAGACAGTGTTTCTTCATGTCAGTCAGTCTGGTCTCAAACTCCCAACCTCAGGTGATCTGCCTGCCTCAGCCTCCCAAAGTGCTGGGATTACAGGCGTGAGCCCCTGTCCCCAACCTATATATTTCTTAAAAGGAGTTTTCCACTCTGTGAATCTAGACCAAACTGAAGGTTAAAAGAAAACTCCTACCAAACACTTAAACCCCATTTATGTTGTAAAAATAAACAAAACCAATTTATAATATATGTAAAGTGTTTACTTTTAGTCATAGCAATTCTAGTTGAGAAATTTATACAGCTTAGGACAGTATTACAAAACTGATGTAGCTCTGGAAAAAATAAAATGGAAAAGAAGGACAGAACTTTTTGATTTAACTTTATTAATAGAAAGAATTATGTGATCATTTGCATATCTTTTTGTTTTTGTTCTTCTTGATCATGTACCAGACATGAGCTTGAATTGAGTTTGGAGATTAGGAAAGGAATAAATACAACTATCTTAATTCTACATTTTTCACTCTAATAAAATTAGAGTTGGTTGGGCTTAGGAAATGTAAATTATAATGAGAACCATATCAGGTCCCTCAAGGGCAGAATTTTTCTTCTTGAGTAAAATTTTGAGTCTGCTCTGAAATCTTGTTTTCCCTAGAGTGTCACATGATGGCTAGACTTAAAAATTTCTCTTCCCTTATGATGGAAATGAAAACTTCATTTTTTAAAATGGTATATACTTCTTGCAGTTGTTTGATTTAATAGACTTTTATGCTGTTATTTTGGTCAGAGTAAATATTACTGTGGTGTCGTTGACCACAGGGGATTTTATGTTAGCAAGCCATAATTTTGCCAAGTAATATGGTTTTTAGGCTAATGAAAGGGAAACTTTATTAATGATTTTTGTCTGTAGAATTCTCTTGACTGGCCTAATAAAATACTGCAGGGCAGTACACGAAGCATAAATACTGGTTTTAGGCAACTACTCAGAGCAAGGAAAGTCTTATGCAAAAAGGGGAACTTTAAGACTACATATATAGTACTTAGGTAAAATGGGAGGCAGCATGGTATAATGGTATAAACAGTAGAGACAAGTGTTCTAGGTTCCAAGGTTTGACTCTGAATTGGCTGTGTGATTGTTGGGCAAGTTGGCCTCTTTACATCCGTTTCCACAAGCATTTATGTACTCATTTGCTCATTCCTTCATTACCTAATTTATTTAACACTTGCTTGCCTAGAGTGTACTAAGGAGTAGATACACAGAGATGAAAGATATAGTTCTTGACTATTACCATCTAGTAAGGAAAACACAAGAAATTGTATTAATACAATACAAGGTGATAATCACAATGATAGAAGCATGCTCAGGTTATATAGAAGCACTGAGGAGGGGTACTTAACTCTATCTGAAATAGTCATTTCCTATAGGTTATCCAGAAACTAAGATTTGAAAGATTAGTAGGTGTTTTCCAATAAAAAGATTTGAAGGAATGTTTTAGGCACAAACATAAACCAGCATTGGAGGATTGCTATACCAGAACTAGCTATAGAAGATAAATGTTTTGTAATAGATGAGCTTTTTTCAAGTTGTTTTTGAAGAATCTGACAAAACTAAGAAAAAAGAGTTTTTCTGGTGGAAGTCCTAGAGCCCTTACCCCTACTAGTTCCTCATTCAGGTCTCCAAAAAGTGTAGTTGGAAAGTCACTGGACCAACTAGTTTATCCCCAAAGCTTCACCAAACTCTGAAATGCCAGGATTTTGTAATTTAAAAAATAGTGATGTGTAGTGCAAAGTAACATTTTAGAAATCAAGATGCAGGTTTTTGTCATAACTCCGTCACTGGCACTATACATACATATACATATGTATACACACATATGCACACACATATAGAAAGAGAGAGAGGATATTTCTGTGTGTACGTATGTATAAATGTGGATATGTATTATTTCCTCTCTCTCTCGTGGAATCATCTCCAGACCAATAATGTCCTGGGCATCTCATCTTTTTTACAAATACTTCCAACACATGGAGAACTTCTAAACTACGTATCTTTCTATATTATCTATCATTGGTAAGCAGTTTCCCAAACTGCTACTGCATCCAGGTCTTTCCCATTTCTTTGCTTTGTATATGTTCTTCTCCTCCGCCTTTTTTTTTTTTTTCCAATTCTGCGATAAGTCTAACTCATCTTTATGAGACCTTGTCTAATAAACTCTTTTGTGAAGTCTTCTTTGATTACCCAGATGTATCTCACACTCCTCAGGGCACTTTGTACCTAACTACATTAAATTTGATCTTTTGGAAAACTTATTTAACACCTCTAAACTTTCATTTTCTCATCTTCAAAATAAATGGATAAGCAGAACAATTTACAAAATTGTAAGCTTCTGAAAGACAATAATTTCATCTTAGTTGACTACTACATATTTAAGTGCCTAGAACAATGCTTGGCCCATATTAGGCACTCAAATATTTGTTCATTGAACTTTTTTTACTGAAAATTTTGACTATATATGTGATAGTAAAAAATTCCTTGAATTTATCCTGTAGCTTTCAGACCTAACAAGATTTTTGTTGATGTGTAATCACTTAAACTTTTCAAAGGCAATTTAATGTATTTGTCTTGCTTGTTCTTAAGAAAATATTTGACTTAAGAACCTTATAAGTATGGGAATTCTGGAGACTCAGAGGCAAAATATACCATAAGTGGTCATTATTAAGATTTTGAGATATTAGTTGATTCTAAGATATTAAGATTGACATTACCTTTAGAAGACACTGAATGAATACTGAAAAATGTTGAAAACATGACTAAAACTCAAATAGGTTTAAAATGAGATTTAAAAGTCTAATCTGTACCCAAACGACATATGATTAATCCTCATGTTTAAAGAGTATATTACTGTAAACCAGAATTTGCTTAATCTGTACTGACAGTTAATTATAGCAGTACTTATATGGATGAAGTGCAGCAAGCAAAGCAAGAATTAGTTTTTAAATGTGAGGTTAATGAACTGAACCTTTGGTATCTGAAAACCTGTCATAATGCTTATGAAATGGGGCATAATATTTCCATATAGACATGCAGAGAATGATTCCGTTTTTAGCTATAATTATTTCTAATTTTTTCCCTTCTCATTCTCCTTCAATTTCTAACTGAAAAATTTGATAGGTGCTTCTCCAGAATAATTTTATGTGTGTGATATTTCACACAGTTGTCTTTCTTAAAACTATGTTTTCCTTTTACTCAGTTGGGCTAGTCTCTCCAAGTTACTCATTTATCTCTTTGGCTATTTCTCCTCAACTATCTTTCACTGGCTCCTCTTCCTCTGCCCTCGACATCTAAGTAAATATGCATGGCCTTTAGACCAATTTTATTTGACTATTCCCAGGCAATTTTATTTATGATCATAACTTCAGTCCCTGTCCATTTATTTATTTCAACAAATATTGAATGCATACTATATGCCAGGAACTGTTTTAGGTGCTTGGGATATATCCGGAAACAAAATGAAGATCCCTACTCTCTTGCTTATATTACAGTGATGATTAACAACAATATAGCATGAACATAGTAAACAAGCACATTTTATGTTAGAAGGTGATGAGTGCTTGGAAAAAAGAATAAGTCGAGCAGAATAAGAAATATGGATATGCTGTGGGCGGGTACAGTCAGGGCATCTTTAAATATTAAATAAGATGATGGAAGAGTACATCTTTGAAAAGTGGCATTTGAACAAAGACCAGAAGGAGGCGAGGAAGTTAAGCATTTGGATATTTCAGGGCCCTATGGCGGGAGAGTGTGCCTGGAGTGATGAAGGAAGAATAAGGGAACCAGTGTGGCTGAAAGAGGGCAGAGATAATGGGATGCCACGTTATTTAGAGCCTTAAGGATCACTGTAAGAACCTCACCTTTTACTCTAAACCAAAATGACAAGTCATTGGAGGTTTTGAATAGAAGGGTAATGTGATCTGCCCTTTGTTGAGAATTTGTTAAAGAAGGAAGGAAATCACTTAGCTTGGAACATAGTAGTGGAGACAGCCAGATGCTTTATATTATTTGCAGGTAGAACCAACAGATATCCTAACATAGATGTGAGATGTAAGAGAAGATTAAGGATGGCACTGTATATCTAGCCATGTACTGCACATCTCTACCTCGATATCCATTAGGCAGTGCAAACTCATGTGTCCAAAACTGATTTTATAGGTTTTTAAAAAATATTTTACCTTGATAAGTTTGTGGTATGACCATTTTGGTGGGCTGAATAATGGCCCCTCAGTATGGCAAATAGGATTTTGCAGATATGATGAAGATCTTGAGGTGGGAGATTAACTAGGTGTGCCCAATGTAATTGCAAGAGTCCTTATAAGTACAGAGAACGCTGGAAGGAGAGTCAATGAATAAGATTATGACATTACAGTGTTAGCTTTGAAGATGAAGAGGCCATCAGTCAAGGAATGTAGATGGCCTCTGAAAGCTGGCAAAGGCAAGGAAACAGATTCTTCCCTAAAACCTCCATAAGGGACCAGGCCTACTAACAATTTGATTTAGCTCTATAAGACTTATTTTGGACTTTTGAACTCTGGAACTATAAGAACTAAACTATAAATTTGTGTTGTTTTAAGACACTAAGCTTGTGGCAATTTGTTGCAGCAGCAACAGGAAACTAATACAACTTTCAACCACTCTCAAAATTTAGAAATTTGAAGTTTAACTGTTTCTTCTCTTAGATCTTCCAATTCTGATCACTTACCGTGTCTTGTTATTCTATCTAAAAATCTCTCTCCTTTCTCCCACTGCTACTGTTTTAGTTTAAGTTCTCATTATAATTTACCTGAACAGTTGTAGTATCAAAGGGCGACCAGAAGTTGGGAGGGATGTTGGCCGAGCAGAATTAGTTCTCCCCTCAAAACTATTATAAATACACATGCAAACTAAGTACACACACTTTGCATGTTATGCAAATTCAGCCTCAGTGATCTTCTCTAACCATTTCGTTTTAAAAAAATTAGATCACTTTCCCCCAACACTTCCTGCATAGAACATTATACTTGGAGTGCTTGAGTATTCTACTAACTGGTTTCCCGGCCATAGCTGCAGCCTATTTTCCCAAAATCCAGTCTTCAAATGGGGCTGATGCATCTTTTTAATTCCACAAGTTGACTTTCACTGGCCAGGCATTATTCATGGTGTAAATTTCATCTTCCTCAGTCAGGCCTACAAAATCCTTCCTTCTTTCAATTCCAGTCTTCATTTCTCTTACTACCTGATTCCTATCTCACTCTCTAGCTATTACTAAACTGCTTTTAGTCATAGGATACAACAATATTGTTTGTATCTCCCTTAGTTTCAGTCATCCTCCTTCTATATAGACTATGTGTCTTGTAGAGAAAGAAATAAAAAACTCTTTGCTATCTTTTAAAAATCGGTTTAAGACATCATCTATTCTATTGAGCCTTCTCAGATACCTACTCCTCCCTAATGGTGTTAACAATTTCCTTCTCTGCTCTCTCTACCTGTACATGCTTCTATTTTTGTACCTAGAGTGTGTTTATAATTGCTGTTTACATTTATGCCTCACTTACTAGTATATGAGCTCTCTAAAATCAGAAAATATGTCTACTTTGTTTTTGTATCCCCAATAAATAACATAGTGTCTGGCACTTAGAAAATGCTTAATATTTATTATTGTTATTTGAATGGAATGATATCTTCTCCCTTTAGCCACCTACAATCTGTCACACTGTGGCATTTAGATGATTTTTGCAGGTTTGTGGTGAAAATGAACAAACTTAAGTTTCTTTCCCTTGTTAATTCTATCTCCTCTCCTCCAGGGAGATATAATAGGGAAATTATCAAATTAGAGTGTCAACAGGGAGGATGACCAAAGAATGATGTTGTCGAAGTAAAGAACAACAGATAATAGGAAATATGGGGTATTCATTATGAGGACATAATAGGTGTATTCAAATATTTGAGAAGTTTTCGTGTAGAAAAGTTAGCAGACTGATCTTTATAGCTACAGGGGCAGGGTTGGAGAAATGCAAGACTTCAGTGCAGTACAGGAAAGAAGAATCAAATAAAACTGTTTCAAAATTCACTCACTCAACAAAATCCTGATTGAGCAGTTGCTATGTATCTGACATAGTTCTACACACTCTATCCGCGAGGATAGATCGTGAGCAAACCAATGAAAAAAGGAACAACAGTAGGTAAACAGGTCAGTGATCAGCAGGTGCAGAACATTAAAGTAAAATAATATAATGACTGAGTGGCTTCTTTAGATTGTGTGAGTAGGAAAGGCCTCTTTGAGAAGATGATATTTATACTGTGACCTAGCTGATGAGGAGGAAGACCCAAGTGAATAGATTTTCGGACAGAGGGAGTGTATTATGAGGCCTTATGGCAGGAATGAACTTGAAGATGTTCAAGAAACAGAAAGGTTTGTGTGGCTGGAATATAGTGTTCAAAAGGGAGAGTAATATGAGATTGGGTTTCGGAGAAATACAGAGTGATCTTTCATATAGGGTTTTTTAAAAAGGGGGTATTGTTTGAATTCTATACCCCTTGTATAAAATCATTGTAGTGGAAAAACTGGAGGATTTTAACTATGGTTGATATGAGCCATTTTGTGTTTTTAAAAGGTCACTCAGGCTTCTGAGTCAATAACAGATTACAGGAGTTGACAGGGAAGAGTGGAAGCTGGATGACTCTTTAAAAGTCTATTCCAGTTTTCTATGCAAGAGGTGATGGTGGGTTCACCTAGATTTGAAATGGAAGAGATGAAAGGAGACGAAAAGAAATAGAAATGATTGGGATATATTTTGGAGATAAAAGGACTTACTGATGTGTTGAAGCAAAGGAAAGAATCAAGAATAAATCCTAGATTTCTGCCTTGAGCCACATGGTAGAGAAACAGGTACTGTTAATCGGGGGTTGGGGGGAATTCTGGGGAAGGAAAAGGTTGGCAGAAAGGGGGGTGCATTAGATCAGTATTCTGCTTTGTTTCTATTCAGTTTGAGATGCCATGTGGCAATGTCAATTAATTAAATATAGAAGGAGTTCAGAGCTCAGAGGCAAAGTCAACACTGGGGATAAAGATTTGAGAGTCATTGGCATATACATCATATTTAAAGTCATGTGACTACATATATTATATATATTCAAATAGTTATATATACAACTACTTATATAGTTATATAACTATTATGACTAGTTATATTTATATATTTATATAACTAGTTATATTTATATTAGTTTTAATTATATATATAACATATATAACTATGTATAACATGTATATATATGTATGTATAACTATATATATAACTATATATATATAACTATATATATAACACTAGGAAAAACAAGGACCCCAAGGCAAAGGAATGGTTTACCTCAGGAAGTAGTTAACTCACGACTACTAGAATTGTTTAAGAAGAGACCAGTGAGCATCAACCAGTGATGCCCTACAGAGGGTTGCTGTCCAGGGTAAAGGTCTGCTAATGAATTCTTAGGCTGCATCCAAATTTAAAATTCTATGATTTTGAAAAGTTCAAATCATGTCGCAATCCATAGAATTGGCCTGTAATGGATTTTACATTTATGCAAATGATGTTGCGATCCATAGAATTGGCCTGTAATGGGTTTTACACGGATACAATGGATGCATCTAAGTTGAAATTTATTAATTTTAAACCTGTCTTAAGACAGTTGTTAATAGCACTCTATCATGCTCCACTGTGTTTCGCTGTTTCATTTTCCTTACAGCTTTCTCCTCTCTGCTTCCATTTTTAATTTTAAAAAATTTATTCTCTCTCCCTCTGTTTGACTCAATTTTTCTTTCCCATGGGCCTTCCAGGGCTATAGACAGGCACTTTTTAGCCCAGCTAGTGACAGTTAGCTTTAGAAGATTTGCTGATTTCTGCTGTAATTACAAATATAATCGTTACTTAAAACACAAAGTACTGTGTGGTAGTTTTGTTTATTGTTGTTTCCAAACCACAGCTATCAGTTCATGTACTTTAGTAATCATTAAGTAATGAAATCTAGTGGTTCTCCAGTACCATAGGATACACAATCAGGGAAAAACTCTACTTTAGGCAGAACCTAAATTGGTTTAGTCTTTAACTGATCTTGTCAATTTTGTTTTTCATTGCATACATGCATTTATCATTGCACCTAGTACAGAGCTGCATACATAATAATATGATTAATAAATATTTTGCTGAATGAATGAACACATGAATGTTTTATTCAGATGAATATCTAAAACCAAAGAATAAATTAAAGTTAGTGCAAACTAGGTAACTTTAAAATCTATATTACAGGCGCCACAAAGAGGATACACTGGAGATTTTATTTTCATAAGATCCTCAGTAGTACGCATTAGGTAGATTGACATGTGAAGACAATAAAAATTTGGTTCTATTATCGATAGCATCAGGTACTTGACCTTCATTGTGCTCAAATTTGGAGAATTTGGAGTCCAATTTATCAACGTTTAACACACAAATAGGGAACTATTGTGTTTAATAAGTATTACTATGTGAATATTTGTGCATATTCCCGATTGTACTTTGAAAGTCAGCTTATAAACATATACAAATATAAAACCTCAGGATTCTCAGAAATAGATCATAGTATTACACAATATAGTGTCTCTGTTTAGTTAGAGAAACATGTTGTTTAGCCCTAACATGTAAGCTGTGTAGAGCAGAATCACTAATGATTTATTGGTACATAATAATTTACATATAAATTAAAATGCAATACATAATGAAGGAGTGAAGGAGTGAACAACTGGTCAAACAATTAGGTGAGAATTCCTTACTTCACATATAGCCACTATACATGTTAATTTTAGAAAAAAGAAGCACTCTACTCTCCTAAAGATAAATTTTCTTGTTCTATAGTGAAAACGTATGAGATTATTACCTCCATATCAGTGCCAGGTTACAACTTCTGTCTTGAACATAGTCTTTTGTCTTCTTGAGAAGTAATTCCACAAAGTCAGGATTACCTTTTCTGGCAAAAACCCAGTACAGAATTGTATTCACACATATTTCAGTAAAGTCGAGGTTAAAACTTACTTCAAAACGGTATCCTGATTTTTCCACAAATGCAATGTAATCTGTGAGTAGTGCGTCAAAACCATCCAAATCCACATATCTCAGAATTTTGGCCAGTGATCTGTAAATCCTTGGTTCATAACAGTGATATCCCCACTGACCCAAAAATTGTAGGGAGGGTCTTTTAACAATTTTGTCAAGGAGATTGCAGAATATATTGCTCCTTGGACAAGAAGTCTTACGACATAATTTAGTAGATTTACTCATTGTTACTTATAGCAGCAGTATAGAAATAAAATCAGAGGTAAGCATACTGTAATCTTCCAGTTACATATTTTGATAATGTGGTAGGCTTTACTCCACAAACAGAAGTGCCCTTTAAACTGTAACCAGAAAAAATAAATATTACCACAAAGTACTGGATGACATCACAATAGGTGGAGATTCCTCCACAATAGGTAGAGGTCACCAGCATAAGTCAGAGGGGATATTATATGTAACTGGTAACATTTGAAAGAGACATATTGGACAGAAATGGCAAACGTGAAAGCTAAGATACAATATATTTAATTTTCTAAGAATTCAGTTGAGGGTAGTCTGCATTGTTTCTCAAGTTCTGCATGTTTCTTCAGTAGACTACATAATAGTAATAAACAGATTGATTATCCTTTGTAGGCTATTATGTAAGCAGACAACGATTGCTAGAGTGAATAAATTCAAGTGTTGTTCTCATGTTCTGCATGAATACTGTATGCTCTCGCTTAATCCTCACCAGTTATTTCCCCTATCTTATAGTTGAGGAAATTGAGGCTTACACAGATAATTTTTTTGTTGTTTTTTGTTTTTTGAGACAGGGTCTCACCCTGTCACCCAGGCTGGAGTGCAGTGGTATGATCATGGCTCACTGCGGCCTTGACCTCCTGGGCTCAAGCTTTCTCTCACCTCAGCTTCCCAAACAACTGGGACTACAGGCATGCACCGCCATGCCCAGCTAATTTTTGTATTTTTTGTAGAAACAGAGTTATGCCATGTTGGCCAGGCTGGTCTTGAATTCCCGAGCCTGTTATCCCCCTGCCTCAGCCTCCCAAAGTGCTAGGATTACAGACTTGAGGCACTGTGCCTAACTAAGGCTTACATAGGTTAAGTAACTTGCCAATATATTCATTCCCAAAGAGAAAGAATGTCATGCAATATTAACCAAAATTTAAAAACTTTGTTTTAGATTTTTGTTGTTGTTGTTGAGACGGTGTCTCACTCTATTGCCTCAGCTGGAGTGCAATGGTGTGATCTCGGCTTACTACAACCTTTGTCTCTCGGGTTCAAGCAATTCTCCTGCCTCAGCCTCCGGAGCAGCTTGGATTACAGGTGCGCACCACCACACCCAGATAATTTTTGTATTTTAGTAGAGACAGGGTTTCACCATGTTGGCCAGGCTGGCCTTGAACTCCTGACCTCGTGATCCGCCTGCCTTGGCCTCTCAAAGTGTTGGGATTAGAGACGTGAGCCACTGCATCAGGTCTTTTTTTGAATTTTAAATTTTACAGAAATTGTTCCCTATAAACCAGGCAGAATGTATACAATTCAGGCATTAAAGGTACGTCAAGTTTGATATGGTGTCCTTGCCCCACTACAATAAAGGGGAAAGATGTTATGGTTGTTTTTATCATTATTCTGTAGTTAATGTTTCAGCCACCTTTTTATACCATTCACAGAGTGATCAGTCTTAACAACCTTGGGTGTATGTATTAGCGTTTTTAAAGGTAATTAAATATATTATTTTTCCTTTTGCATGTTTTTCTTTAAATAGTGAATAATGTCTCTTTAGTAAGAAAAAATTATGCCTTTAGATTTACTATAATATGCGTCTACTAATATTGCATTTTATTTTGTAAACTCTAAACTGTCTTTTCCCAGCTGGACAACCTAATTAAACTAACTACATATTGTCATCTTTCTAAAAACCAAGTTTCGTTGTTTTCTTTCACTTTTTCTGTTTTTTTTTTTTTAATTAAACTGTTTTACTGATTTTTAATACAATACATAAAACTTATAAAAAGTTGAAACATTATAGAGCCAGCAACAATTCCTCCCCGAGATAATCATGCTAGCAGTTTTGTGTATAGCCTTTCAAATGTTTTTGCTTATGTGTGTATAAAATTTTGTCTTTTTTAAAAAAAGAATACAGATACCTAATCTGAAAAAAATTTGTCATTCTTATACAAATAGGATAACATTACACATGTCTTGCTCTATGAGTTACTTTTTATTTCTATAACAATGTAGTATTATTACCTTTGTATTACCATATATGGTCATACATGCTAACTCTGTGTCCTACTTGTTACATATCAGGTACTGTTTTAAGTGCTTTATATATTAACTCCTTTAATTTTTACTTCACAGATAAGGAAGCTGAGATGTACAGCTTAAGTGTCTTTCCTAAGATCATTTGTCTAGTAAGTGATAAAGCTGGAATTTGAACCCAAAGAAAATAGGGCTAGAGACTCTCTCTATTCTCCCCTGGTTCTCCAAAGTGAGCTACCTTTCCATTTTTATGGCTAGTTTATGAAGTGCAGTCATGAAACAAGAGCTCTACAATTGTATGTCAAAAAGCAGAAGATAGATAGTAGGTTAATCCTGCTTTTGGAGAAAAAGTATTCAGAATATACATTAAGGTAATATTAATGTAAATCTGTGGATATGAAAACTTGAGTGATTTTTTTCTGTTTTTTCTTTATACTTTCTTGATAATTTGAATATCAGTGTGTTTTTTTTTAAATTACAAGAAACAAGTCATGCTCACTTTGAAAATAATAACTATAACATAGTAAGTCAAAGCTGTTACTGCATTAGTTCTTTAAAATTCTTAAAAAGTTGGCCGGGCACAGTGGCTCACGCCTGCAATCCTAGCATTTTGGGAGGCTAAGACAGGCAGATCACTTGAGGTCAAGAGTTTGAGAACAGCCTGGCTAACATGATGAAACCCTGTCTCTATTAAAAATACAAAAAAATTAGCTGGCTGTGGTGGTGTGCACCTGTAATCCCAGCTACTTGGGAGGCTGAGGCAGGAGAATGACTTGAACCTGGGATGCGGAGGTTGCAGTGAGCCAAGATCGTGCCATTGCATGCCAGCCCAGGTGACAGAGTGAGTGAGACTCTGCCTCAAAAAAAATATATATTTTTAAAGTTATTTTCACTGCTAATATAAACATCAAAAATATATACAGTAGACAACCTACTAATTAATAACACTAGCTAACATGTACTGAGTTCTTGAGTACTTACATTGTACTAGGTGGGTGCTTTATATGCTTTTTTCTCATTTAATCATCATAATTTGTTTTATTTTACCCATTTTATGGTTGAGGAATCTGAAGTTTCGATTGGTTAAGCCACTTGCCCAAGGTTATGCAGCTAGTGAGTGGCAGTGATGTGAACCAAAGTTGTATCCACAGTTCATGTTCTTTGCATTCAGCTGCCTTCAAACTTTGGTATAGCTATAACATCTATACTAGAGTATATCTTATACATTTCATATTTCTAGAAAGCCCTCAGTAAAATAATTAGAAGTCTAATGGCACTGAAATATATTCCATGCTTTAATAAATGTCCTGACTTAAAGAAAGAAAAATGTTACATACATATTTCATACATTATATGCTAATGATTGAGAAAGAATGAGTTTCAACTAAATATCTTACCTGGGCTTCTCAGTACTTAAGATTGCATAACCTAAACATAGATTGAATGTTGGCCTTTATGTGTTGTAAGTAGGCCAAAAGCTATATAGGTCCCAAATGCTGCCTGAAATTTCTACTCACTTATTCTTTTATGTTAGGGCATTTCAGACCTAGTTGTTATACTTGAAATCATTATTACTAACTAATGCTTGAAGTAATTTGTTTTGATTGTATTCCTAAGCCTATAACCTGGCTCGGTGCAGCTACATTTTGTTAATAAGAGGGAAGCATATCAGGAAAATCTGAGTGCATTGATTTACAAATTAGGAAAGCATAAAAGGTGTAGCACAACAGCACTAGACAACTGAAGTAGTCACCTACCTAAGGAGAGATGCCAAGGACAAAGTTGACCAGCTAAGCACTTTCTCCAGAAATGGGATTTATAGGTAAGTCATAGATGAGTGACAGGTTTGTATAGTCTCAGCAAACTACAAAACAAATGTCAGTTAAGAATGACTTTGATGGATTCAGTAGTACAGTTGTTACATAATTATATAAAATTAAGCTTGTAGAAGTTCTATTCTATCTACTCTATAAAGTTTACACAGGTTGAGCATCCCTAATCTGAAAATCCAAAATCCAAAATGCTCCAAGATTTGAAACTTTTGTGGCTCTGATATGACATCAAAAGTGGAAAATTCCACACCTGACATGTTTGCTTTCTGATGATTCAATGTACACAAACTTCGTTTCATGCATAAAATTATTTTAATATTGTATAAATTTAACTTAGGCTATATATATAAAATGTATATGGAACATAAATGAATTTCATGTTTAAACTTGGATCTCATTCCCAAGATATCTCATTATGTATATGTATGTAAAAATTCCAAAATTTGAAACAAATTCAAAATCTGAAACACTCTGATCACAAGCATTTTGGATTGGGATACTCAGCTTGTATTAGCCCTTTTACCAGGCTTGGCCATTCTCAATACCATTCATGTCTAATATTGATTCATGTATTTAAAAGAAAATACAAAGCAAAAATATATTTGAGAGAAGAGGAATTTCCTGATTTTTGAAGTATGGGTAGGATCAGTGTGAATTTCCAAAGGCAGAGTATCCATGTCCATGTACATATTATATGATGCCTTGAATATATTTTAATACCTCAATGTCAGCTTTACAAAATATCTTAAGATACATGGCAACCTGGATTTTTACTGTTCTATTCATGAATTGAGACAACCCTCAGGAAACACTTAGACTCATAATTTTGGTTCCCTCAGAACTTTGGCTTGCACAGAGCTACAATGGGTAGACTTGTCTCCACCTCACAGTATCTACTCAAATTTGTAACACAATCTTTAAACTTAATTTTAACTCAATTTTTGAGTTAGAGTGTTTTAAGACATAGCCTTGGCCAACTTTTATGTGAGTTTTCCTTGGGACTATGTCTACCCCTCAGGTTAGTCAGTTGTGGCTAAAAAAGGCAGAAACCAGAAAATATCTCGTATTACAGTTAAATTTTAAAAATAAACACACAGGTGACTCATATTGAGCATATTGGAAATATGATTACTTGCAGAAAATCGTAAGAACATATGTGAAATTTTGACCCTTTAAAAACAAAATCAAAGGTCTAATCTTTTTAATTTATACTTAAAAGTCTCACCATGCTAGATATCCTAGGATTATGAATTCCTAAAAGCTATTAACAGATTCTTTTATTGTTTGTCACTCTTCTATTGAGCTATGCAAATTTCTTTGAGATAAACACATTTAAGGTAGAAAATACCATCAGAAGTACATTAAAATCCAGACTTCACTTTATGTGTAGAAATCATGTGGTATTTTACCCAAGTAAGAATGGAAGGTTCTTACCTTCTCTCTTCCTCAGGAGAATGTCACCTCTGCCACTTAGGTGTCATTTTTCCGCTTATCTTGCATTGTGGTCAAAGAAACAAATAAAATCTCCCCTCTTCCAAACTTTTAAGTGTAAGCAAATATCTAGGACTTTTTCATTTTGCATGACAAAAACTGTATGCTCATTGATTAGAAACTTCCCATTCCTCCCTCCCCAGCCCCTGGAAATCATCATTTTACTTTCTGTTTTGTTGAGTTTGACTACTTTAGCTACCTCCCATAAGTGGAATCATGCAGTATTTCTTCTTCTCTGGCTTATGTCACTTAGCATAATGTCCTTAAGGTTCATTTATGTTGTGGCATATGGCAGGATTTACTTCTTTTTTAAGGCTGAGTAATATTCTGTTGTATATATGTGGCACATTTTCTTTATCCATTCATCTGTAGGTGGATATTTAGGCTGTTTCTACCTCTTGACTATTGTAGATAATGCTGCCACAAACATGGGAGTGGAAATATCTCATTGAGAACCTCTTTTCAATTCTTTTATATAAATATCCAGAAGTAGAACTGCTGCTGGATCATATGGTACTACTCTTTTTAATTTTTTGAATCAATCATTTAAAATCAATGATTTTAAGTGTTAAAATTACCCCTCTATTTGAATAATCATTTTACTATCCTGTTCTATTTTAATATGTGAATCTTCAGTTTGAGCAGTACATCATATAGATAGAGATTTAGAATCTATTCAGTCAAAGGAAGCTTGTGATATAAATTTTAATTCTTTCATCAGTCATCTCCCCCAGCCCTCCTTACTGTTTTCTATGATGGCTGCACAATTTTATATTTCTACCAATAGTGCACAAAGGCTCCAGTTTCTTTATATCCTCAGCAATGTTTGTTGTTCTCTGTTTGTTTTTTGTGTTTTGTTTTGTTTTTTTAAATAATGGCCCATCATAACAGGTATGAGGTGATAGCTCATTGTGGTTTTGAGCCTCTTAACTGGTTTCTGGATATCTAACAAAGATGAAGCACATAACATAGTAATCAGTATTTTAGGGAATTCAAGCATAAAATTATTAGAATCTAACACTCAACCAGTGGTCAATTGACAGCTGACATTTGAGAGACAGAAAAATCTAAGGGACAAAATAATTACGCATTCTATAGCTTATCCTAACATTTCTGCACTCTTAGATTATCACAAATTAGTTTCCAGATATTTTGTTAAGCCACTGTCGTGTGGCTCCTTTTAATAATGGACACTACCTAGTATAATAAATTTTTAAATGAGATATAATTTACATGCTATAAAATTCACTCTTTTAAAGTGTAATGAGCAAAGTTTTTAACCAGAGTTTTATTGAAAAAGCTCCAAATTTTTTTGTTTTCTTTTGAGATACAGTCTCGCTCTGTCACCCAGGCTGGAGTGCAGTGGCATGACCTTGGCTCACTGCAACCTTCGCCTCCCGGGTTCAAGAGATTCTCCTGTCTCAGCCTTCCGAGTAGCTGAGACTACAGGTGTGTGCCACCATGCCCAGTGAATTTTTGCACCATGTTGGCCAGACTGGTCTCCAACTGCTGACCTCAGGTGATCCACCTACCTCGGCTGAGATTACAAGTGTGAGCCATTGCGCCCAGCCCAAATTCTCCAGACTTTTAAATTAATGTGTCTTCTATAATTTGATTCCCTTCCATCTCCTAGAAAAAAAGGATTTGATATTTATTAATAATTCAATGAAGGCATTTCTGTAATAAGCTTAGACAACATTACCCAAGTACATATTTTTGCAATAAAACTGAGTAACTTGAAAATATTGGCAGTTGTCAAGAATTACTTTGGGACTCAGAACATTTTTTATAGCCTCTATGCTCCTGTGTCAGTAACACAATTGATTTTAAGTGTTAAAATTACTCCTTTATTTGAATAATCATTTTACCGTCATGTTCTATATTAATATATGAATCTTCAGTTTGAGCACTGCATCATATAGGTAGAGATTTAGAATCTATTCAGTCAAAGGAAGTTTGTGATATAAATTTTAATTATTTCATCCATCATCATTCTACTTTAGGTTTTAAACTTTGTAAATTTGTTTTACAATCAGTTTACATATACGTGTGTGTGTATAGCTATACAGTCATGCATCACTTAACAATGGGGACAGATTCTGAGAAATGCATTGTTAGGCTATTTCATTGTTGTATGACTATCATACAGTGTACTTACAAAAACCTCAATGGGGGCGGGGGGCATGCCCAAGATGGCCAAATAGGAACAGCTCCAGTCTTCAGCTCCCAGCGCGAGCAACACAGAAGACAGGTGATTTCTGCATTTTCAACTGAGGTACTGGATTCATCTCACCAGGGAGTTCTGGACAATCGGTCCTGGTCAGCTGCTGCAGCCCGACCAGCGAGAGCTGAAGCAGGGCAAGGCATCGCCTCACCTCGGAAGCGCAAGGGGAAAGGGAATTCCTTTTCCTAGCCAAGGGAAACTGAGACAAACAACACCTGGAAAATCAGGTAACTCTCACCCTAATACTGTGCTTCACCAAGGGTTTTAGCAAACGGCACACCAGGAGATTATATCCCACGCCTGGTCCGGAGGGTCCCACGCCCATGGAGCCTCCCTCATTGCTAGCACAGCAGTCTGAGATCTAACTGCAAGGCATCAGTGAGGCTGGGGAAGGGGCACCCGCCATTGCTGAGGCTTAAGTAGGTGCAGACTGACTCCTCACACCTCACACGGCTGGGTACACCTCTGAGACGAAGCTTCCAAAGCAAGAATCAGACAGCAACACTTACTGTTCAGCAATATTTTATCTTCTGCAGCCTCTGCTGCTGATACCCAGGAAAACAGGGTCTGGAATGGACCTCAAGCAAACTCCAACAGACCTGCAGCTGAGGGTCCTGACTGTTAGAAGGAAAACTAACAAACAGAAAGGACACCCACACCAAAACCCCATCAGTACAGCAGCATCATCAAAGACCAAAGGTAGATAAAACCACAAAGATGGGGGAAAAGCAGTGCAGAAAAGCTGGAAATTCAAAAAATCAGAGCAGATCTCCCCCTTCAAAGGAATGTAGCTTGTCGCCAGCAACGGAACAAAGCTGGATGGAGCATGACTTTGACAAGTTGAGAGAGGAAGGCTTCAGTCAATCAAACTTCTCAGAGCTAAAGGAGGAACTATGTACCTGGCACAAAGAAACTAAAAACCTAGAAAAAAGAATGGAAGAATGGATAACTAGAATAATCAACGCAGAGAAGTCCATAAACGAACTGATAGAGATGAAAACCATGACATGAGAACTACATGACAAATGCACAAGCTTCAGTAACTGACTCAATCAACTGGAAGAAAGAGTATCAGTGATTGAAGATCAAATGAATGAAATGAAGCGAGAAGAGAAGTGTAGAGAAAAAAGAGTAAAAAGAAATTAATAAAGCCTCCAAGAAATATGGGATTATGTGAAAAGACCAAATCTATGTCTGACTGATGTCCCAGAAAGTGATGGGGAAAATGGAACCAAGTTGGAAAGCACTCTGCAGGATATTTTCCAGGAGAACTTCACCAATCTAGCAAGGCAGGCCAACATTCAAATTCAGGAAATACAGAGAATGCCACAAAGATACGCCTCGAGAAGAGCAACTCCAAGACACATAATAGTCAGATTCACCAAAGTTGTAATCAAGGAAAAAATGTTAAGGACAGCCAGAGAGAAAGGTCGGGTTATCCACAAAGGGAAGCCCATCAGACTAACAGCAGATCTCTCAGCAGAAACTCTACAAAGCAGAAGAAAGTGGGGACCAATATTCAACATTCTTAAAGAAAAGAATTTTCAACCCAGAATTTCATATCCAGCCAAACTAAGTTTCATAAGTGAAGGAGAAATA
>NW_012098432.1:5727846-5735864 GCF_000951045.1 Mandrillus leucophaeus
ACATGCACACGTATGTTTATTGCAGCACAATTCACAATGGCAAAGACTTGGAATCAACCCAAATGTCCATCAGTGACAGACTGGATTAAGAAAATGTGGCACACGTACACCATGGAATACTATGCAGCCATAAAAAATGATGAGTTCGTGTCCTTTGTAGGGACAAGGATGCAGCTAGAAACCATCATTCTCAGCAAACTATTGCAAGAACAGAAAACCAAACACTGCATGTTCTCACTCATAGGTGGGAATTGAACAATGAGAACACTTGGACACAGGAAGGACGACATCACACACCGGGGATCTATTGTGGGGAGGGGACGATAGCATTAGGAGATATACCTAATGCAAATGACCTAATGCACACCAGCATGGCACATGTATACATATGTAACAAACCTGCACGTTTTGCACATGTACCCTAGAATCTAAAGTATAATTTAAAAAAGAGGAAAAACAAAAACAAACAAACAAACAAAACAAAACCAAAAAACACCTCAGTGGTTTAGCCTACTATACACCTAAGCTATATGGTATAGCTTATTGATCCAAGGCTACAAACCTGCACAGCATGCTAAATAGTGTGGGCAACTATAACACAAAGGTAAATGTTTTTGTATCTACACATAGAAAAGACACAGTAAAAACAGTATAAAAGGGCTGGGGGCAGTGGCTCACATCTGTAATCCCAGCACTTTGGGAGGCCAAGGCGGTTGGATCACGAGGTCATGAGATCAAGACCATTCTGACTAACACAGTGAAACCCTGTCTCTACTAAAAATACAAAAAATTATCCAGGTGTGGTGCTGGGCACCTGTAGTCCCAGCTACTCAGGACGCTGAGGCAGGAGAATGGCGTGAACCCGGGAGGCAGAGGCTGCAGTGAGCCAAGATAGTGCCACTGCACTCCAGCCTGTGCCACAGAGAGAGACTCTGTCTCAAAAAAAAAAATAAAGAAAGAAATAAAAAATAAAAGATTTTTAAAACACGGCATACCTGTTAAGGTACTAACCATCAATGGAGCTTGCAGGACGGAAAATTGCTTTGGGTGGGTCAATCAGTGAGTTGTGAGTGAGTATGAAGGCCTAGGACATAATTGTACACTATTGTAGACTTTATAAACACTGTACAAATTAACTACACTAAATTTATTTAAAATTTTCTCTTCTTCAATAATAAATTCATCTTAATATAACTTTAAAAGATAAAAAAATTTTGTGGATACACAGTAGGTGTACATATTTATGGGGCACATAATATGTTTTGATACAGGCATGCAGTGTGAAATAAGGACGTTATAGAAAATGATGCACCATGTGAAATAAGCACATCATGGAGTATTCATTTCCTCAACCATTAATCTTTTGAGGTACAAACAATCCAACTACATTTTTAAGTTATTTTAAAATATACAATTATTATTGACTATAGTCACTTTATTGTGCTATCAAATAGTAGATCTTATTAATTCTTTCTATGTTTTTGTACCCAGTAACCATACCCACCTCCCCACCAACCACCCCACTGCTATTCCCAGCTTCTGGTAACCATCCTTCTACTCTCTGTGTCCATGAGTTCAATTCATTTGATTTTTTAGTTTCCACAAGTAAGTGAGAACATGTGATGTTTGTCTTTCTTTGCCTAGTTTATTTCATATAACATGATCTCCAGTTCCATAGGTGTTACAAATGACTGGATCTCATTTATTTTATGGCCGAATAGTACTCCATTGTGTATATGTACAACATTTTCTTTATCTATTCACCTGTTAATGGACACTTAGGCGCTTCGAAATCTTAGCTATTGTAAACAGTGGTGCAATAAACCTGGGAGTGCAGATATCTCTTCAGTATACTGATTTCCTTTTTTTTTTTTTTTGAAACGGAATCTGGCTCTGTTGCCCGGGCTGAAGTGCAGTGGCAGGATCTCAGCTCACTGCAAGCTCTGCCTCCCGAGTTTACGCCATTCTCCTGCCTCAGCCTCCCGAGTAACTGGGACTACAGGTGCCCGCCACCTCGCCCGGCTAGTTTTTTGTATTTTTTAGTAGAGACGGGGTTTCACCATATTAGCCAGGATGGTCTCGATCTCCTGACCTCGTGATCTGCCCGTCTCGGCCTCCCAAAGTGCTGGGATTACAGGCTTGAGCCGCCACGCCCGGCCCTGATTTCCTTTCTTTTGGGTATATACCCAGCAGTAGGATTGCTGGAACATATAGTAGCTCAACTTTTAGTTTTTTGAAGAATCTCCAATCTGTTCTCCATAGTGGTTGTACTAATTTACATTCCCACCAACAGTGTAAAAGGGTTGCCCTTTCTCCACATCCTTGCCAGCATTTGTTGTTGCCTGTCTTTTGGATACAAGCCATTTTAATAGGGGTGAGATGATATCTCACTGTAGTTTTGATTTGCGTTTCTGTGATGGTCAGTGATGTTGCACACGTTTTCATTTGCCTGTTTGCCTTTTGTATGTCTTCTTTTGAGAAATGTCTATTCAAATCTTTTGCGCATGTTTTGATTGGATTATTAGATTTTTTCCTCTAGAGTTATTTGAGCTCCTGATATTCTTGTTATTAATCCCTTGTCAGAGGGGTAGTTTGCAAATATTTTCTCCCATTCTGTGAGTGGTCTCTTCACTTTGTTGGTTGTATCCTTTGCTGTGCAGAAGCTTTTTCACTTGATGTGATCTCATTTGTTCCTGTTTGCTTTGGTTGCCCAGATCAATATCCTGGAGAATTTCCATAATTTTTTCTGGGTTTGTTTCTGGGTTCTCTATTCTGTTCTATTGG
Source organism: Mandrillus leucophaeus (assembly GCF_000951045.1). Lineage (NCBI taxonomy): Eukaryota > Metazoa > Chordata > Mammalia > Primates > Cercopithecidae > Mandrillus > Mandrillus leucophaeus. The sequence continues at coordinate 5,730,631 of NW_012098432.1, forward strand.
CCTATGTGTCTGTTTTTTGTTTTAGTTTTTGCCAGTACCATGCTGTTTTGGTTACTATAGCTCTGTAGTATAATTTGAAGTCAGGCAACATGATTCCTCCAGTTTTGTTCTTTTTGCTTAGGATAGCTTTGGCTATTGTGGGTATTTTGTGTTTCCATATAAATTTTAGGATTGCTTTTTATATCTCTGTGAAGAATGTCACTGGTATTTTGTTAGAGATTGCACTGAATCTGTAGATTGCTTTGGGCAGTTAAGACATTTTAACAATATTGATTCTTCCAATCCATGAACATGGAATAGTTTTGTTTTGTTTTGTTTTGTTTTTTCATTTTTGATGTCCTCTTCAATTTCCTTCATCAATGTTTTATAGTTCTCATTATAGAGGTCTTTCTCTTCTTTGGTCAAGGTAATTCCTAGGTTTTAAATTTTATGTGTGGTTATTGCAAATGGGATTACTTTTCAAATTACTTTTCCACATTCTTCACTGTTGGCATTTGGAAATGCTACTGATTTTTTTATGTGGATTTTGTATTTATCAATTCTAGTAATTTTCCTGTGGAGTGTAGAATTTTCTAAATATAAGATTATATCATCAGCAAACAAGGATAATTTGACTTCTTCCTATCCAATTTGGATGCCCTTTATATTTTTCTCTTGTCTGATTGCTCTAACTAGGACTTCCAGTACTATGTTAAGTAACAGTGGCGACAGTGGGCATTCTTGTCATGTTCGAGATCTTAGAGGAAAGGCTTTCAACTTTTCCCCATAAAGGTACTGCCCTGATGGTCTTGGGCAAGATCTAGGAGAATTCTCTGGATTACCAGGCAGATACTCTTCTTCCCTTCGTTTACTTTCTCTCCAACATACAGAGTCTCTTTCTCTCTCTGTTCTAAGCCACCTAAAGCTAGGGATGGAGTGAAACACCCTGCTGTCACTACCTCTGTGATTGCACTGGGGAAGACCTGAAGCTAGCACAGAGCTAGTTCTTGTCCAGGGCCTTCCCCGTCTATTGCCTATGTTCACTCAAGGCCCTGGGGCTCTACAATCAGCAGGTAGAAAAGCCAGGCAATCCTATGTCCTTCCCTTTAGGGTAGTGAGGTTCCCCAAGCCCCAGGTGGGTTCAGAAGTGTTGTCCGAGAGTCAGGGACTAGAGTCAAAAAACTTAGAAGTCTACCTGGTATTCTATTATGTTGTGGCTGAGCTGGCACTCAACCCACATGACACTGTCCTTCCCACTCTTCCTTACCCTTTCCAAAGGGAGAGGAGCCTCACGCTATAGACACTGCTACCACAGGCCATGAGGAATACTACTAGACTACCACTGATGTTCCCTAAGGCTCAAGGTATCTTAAGTCAGCTGTGTGAAAGCTCCCCGGCCTGGGACTCACCCTTAGTGATGTAAGTTCCCCTCTGGCCCAGGGCAAGTCCAGAAATGCCATCCAAGAGTAAAGTTCCGGAGTCAGGGATCCCAAGAACCCACTTGGTGCTCTACTCCCCTGTGACTGTACTGGCGTCTAAGGTGGAAGACAAAGTCTCCTTTACCTTTTCCTCTGCTTTTCTCAAACAAAAGGAGTTTTGCCCCATAGCCACCATAGCTGGTTATGTACTGAGTCTCACCTGAAGCCAGCAAGTCTCAGAGGCTCACCCAAGGCCCTCAATGTAGTACCTGGGTATTGCTGCTAGTTATTCAAGGCTCAGGGGCTCTTCAGTTAGCAGGTAATGAATGCTGGCAGGACTGGGTCCTTTAAAGCGGTGGGTTTCCTTCCTGCCCAGGGTGTGTCTAGCAATGTTGTCTGGGAGCAAGGACCTGGAACAGGGGCCTCATAACTCTGACGGGTGCCCTATCCTGCTGTGGCTGGGCTAGTGTCTTAGGTGTAATACAGTCTTCCTCACTCTTCCCTCTCCTCTCCTCTCCTCTCCTCTCCTCTCCTCTCCTCAAGCAGAAGGAAGAGGTCTCTTCTGGAGCCGAGAGCTGTGTAGCCTTGGGTTAGGGGAAGAGTGATGCTGTCACTCCCTTGCTGCCCAAGCTGGTGTCTCGGGATGCCATGTGACCACCTAGTCCGTTGTCTCTTGCCCTAATTCAGCACTAGGACTTGCCTACAGAGTTGCAATTTTTACGTCCCAGATTACCTTTCAAGTTTACTTACAGACAGAGTGCTATAGCCTTGGTGATGAGCTTCGTAGGCACTCAAATTTGGACCTCTGAGATAGGTGCTTTCCCTCTGGCTAGGGCTGGTTTAAATGCTCTCTTTGTGGGCAGGTATCAGTTGAGTTTGGTCTTTCTTCTTTAACAGAATAGCGCTGACTTCAATGTCTCACAATTGCTGTGTTCTCTCTCCCTTAGTTCCCAGAGATGCTATCAGCATCACATTACTGCTACCCAGGGAGGCAGAGGGATGGCAATGGTGATTCAGGATTGTTTATTCTATCTCTTCAGTGCCTCTTTCAGTGATATGAAGTTAAAATCTCACCTGATTTTTGGTTATTATGAAGGTTATTTTTTTTCTGAGTAGTTAGTTGTTAACTTGGTGTCCTTGCTGGGGGGGACAATGGGTGGAACTTTCTATTCCTCCACCTGACTCCATTTCTCCATAAATATTCAAAAGTCTAATATTCTAAGACAGTTACCAATCAAATTTCTGATTAGCAAGTTATGATATGTAGTTGAGCAGTCATTAGAGTTAGAACTACAGAGAGTGTTAAAAGTGGGAGAGACTTTAGAAATGGTTTAGCTTAACTCCCTTAGCATATGAAAAAACTTAGGCTCAGAGAAGGTAAAATTACTTTCCCATAGTCACATAGCCAGCACTCAGGCAAGCCTAGATGAAAATTCAGATCTGGCTTTTAGTCCAATGCTGCTTTTCACCATATGCTCTGAAATTAACTCTGTTGTGATAAATGACATGGCAGATGAAGTGACAGAGGTCTTTCTTTTATCATTTGGAATGAGAGTATTGTTTCTGTGTATGTGTGTGCAGTTCCTTCAAACTTAATGTCGACTTTTGTGGAAGAAAGATTTTTCAGTTTTGCTTACTTATGCCTTAAGCCTCAACCTGAAACTGACATTTCTCTTTGTCAATAATCACTTGTTCTCATACATCATTGGGGTATCACTTGTTATAATATTTATCAAACTGCCTTGTAATTTCATGTTTACTTTCTTTCTCTGCTAGGCTAAATTTCATGCCTTGTTCACACTTGTACCTTCAATGGCAACTAGCACAGTGCCTTTCACTTAGTGTTCTACAATTATTTATGCAGGAAATAAATGAATAAATATTATCTGTTTTTAAAATAAAGCATTATGGAATAGGTATGGGGACCAGATATCTTATTTCAGCAAGAACAATCCCATATCTCACTTCAGTTTCCCATTAGGCCTGGTAACATGTTCCTAAAATGATTTTTCTTAATACATTTAAACAAACATCTTTCCGGAGCCTACCCCTTACTTTATTATTTTTTTTTCAGACTTTGGGATCAGACAGTTATGTGTTCAAATCCCAACTATGTGATTTTGGGCAAGTTACTTAACCTCTGTGAACTTCACTCTTCTTATTTGAAAAATGGAAACAGTATTATCTACCTTACAGGACTATTGGTGAGGATTAAATGACACAACAAATAGAAAAGTATAGTATGTTGTATGTTGCAGGTATTCAATAAATGCTCATTCCATTTCCCTCTTCTCCTTAACTCCATTCCTTCCTTTCTCCTGATTTCTTTTCTTTCCTTCCTTCCTTCCTTCCTTCCTTCTTTCCTTCCTTCCTTCCTTCCTTCCTTCCTTCCTTCTTTCTGTCTCCTACCTCTGCTTTTTTGGAAATGAAAGAAATGCAGCATAGTCAAAGCTGACTTTTTCTTACAGCAAAGGTGCTCTACTCAGTAAATTACCTTCAGCCTCAGCTTGCCTCTAGGACAGCCTCTGTTTTTCTACACTCCGTTTTAACCCGATTTGCCTTCTAGTCTTCCCCACTGGCTCGCAGAAATCCAGTTATTCTGCCATATACCTGGTGGTCAATAGGCATTCTATAGCAAGATAACAGTAAGAGAGAGAGAGAGTGAGAACAGGGGAACCTGCTAGTGTCAGAGACAGTAAAAACTCCAAGAGGTTGTATTGATTGCAGAAGGCTGTTCCAGAAGCAGCATCTTGGAATGCCATTTAAGGCGCAACTGAGAAGGAAAAGGGGAAGGCCACACCTGTTTGTTTTTCTTGCTCTTGATTGTTAAGGTTGCCATTTCATTATCTTTCAATCAGGCTTTATTGTAAAATGTTTTTAGCCAATATTAGAATTAATATTTTAAGAGGTCTAATGTGAAAAAGAAGAGCTGAGCTAAACCGCATTCTTGAACTAAATTAAAGAAAAGAAAATCATAAAAATAAAATTATTACCAAAACAATAACTGGAAGAAAGGGATCTCTTGACACAGATGATCTTGTCTAGGTTCAGAAATTGAGGTAAAATGAGAAAGCAGTGATGAGGCAGCCACTGATGAGGTTCAAAGTAAACGATGAATGAACTGGCCAGGAGTTCAGAAGAAGGTGTTCAGGAGTGTCCTATTCAATATAGTGTTGGAAGTTCTGGCCACGGCAATCAGGCAAGAGAAAGAAATAAAGTATTCAATTTGGAAAAGAGGAAGTCACATTATCTCTGTTTGCAGATGACATGATTGTATATTTAGAAAACCCCATCGTCTCAGCCCCAAATCTCCTTAAGCTGATAAGCAATTTCAACAAAGTCTCAGGATACAAAGTCATTGTGCAAAAATCACAAGCATTCCTATACACCAATAACAGACATACAGAGAGTCAAATCATGAGTGAACTCCTATTCACAACTGGTACAAAGAGAATAAAATACCTAGGAATCGAACTTACAAAGGTTGTGAAGAACCTCTTCAAGGAGAACTACAAAGCACTGCTCAAGAAAATAAAAGAGGACACAAACAAATGGAAGAACATACCATGTTCATGGACAGGAATAATCAATACCATGAAAATGGCCATAATGTCCAAGGTAATCTATAGATTCAATGCCATTCCCATCAAGCTACCAATGACTTTCTTCACAGAATTGGAAAAAACTACTTTAAAGTTCATATGGAACCAAAAAAGAGCCCTCATTGCCAAGGCAATCCTAAGCCAAAAGAACAAAGATGGAGGCATCACACTACCTGACTTCAACCTATACTACAAGGCTACAGTAACCAAAACAGCATGGTACTGGTACCAAAAC
>NW_012098432.1:5736159-5764850 GCF_000951045.1 Mandrillus leucophaeus
TGACAAATAGGATCTAATTAAACTAAAGAGCTTCTGCACAGCAAAAGAAACTACCATCAAAGTGAACAGGCAGCCTACAGAATGGGAGAAAATTTTTGCAATCTACTCATCTGACAAAGGGCTAATATCCAGCATCTACAAAGAACTTAAACAAATTTACAAGAAAAAAAAAACAACCCCATCAAAAAGTGGGCAAAGGATATGAACAGACACTTCTCAAAAGAAGACACTTATGCAGCCAACAGACACATGACAAAATGCTCATCATCGCTGGTCATCAAAGAAATGCAAATCAAAACCACAATGAGATACCATCCCACACTAGTTAAAATGACAATCATTAAAAAGTCAAGAAACAACAGATGCTGGAGAGGATGTGGAGAAACAGGAACACTTTTACACTGGTAGTGGGAGTGTAAATTAGTTCAACCATTGTGGAAGACAGTGTGGTGATTCCTCAAGGATCTAGAACTAGAAATACCATTTGACCCAACCATCCCATTCCTGGGTATATACCCAAAGGATTATAAATCATGCTACTATAAGGACACATGCACATGTATGTTTACTGTGGCACTATTCACAATTGCAAAGACTTGGAACCAACCCAAATGCCTAGGCGACAGAGTGAGGCACTGTCTCAAACAAAACAAAAATTACCACAAACTTTGTGATTTTAAACAATATAAATTTATGTTCTTTTTTATATTCTGCAATTTAAAGCTTTTAATTTAAGAGTAAACTTTAATGTCAAAAATGCAAACTTGGGGAGGGCAGAAAGATCACGCACAAGGCTGCCACTTCACACGTGAAGGGTTGATTGCACAGTGGCCGAGCAGAGGTGCTCCTCACTTCCCAGAGGGTAGGTGGCCAGGTGCAGGGCAGAGGCGCTCCTCACTTCCCAGATCGTGGGCCCACCGGGCAGAGCCGCTCCTCACTTCCCAGACAGAGGTGGGGCCGGGCAGAGAAATTTACTTTCTTAGCAGTTCTGTAAGTTAGCAGGGCTGCATTACTACTGGAGGCCCTAAGGGATAAATGGTTGATAAAAGGTCTGTGGAATACATTTTCATTCTTGCATCATTATTCTCCTTTTGGTTTTTAGGTTCTAGTGGCAGCCTGCGTTTCTTGGTTTATAGTCCCTTCCTCCATCTTTAAAGACAATCGTGTAGCATCTTCAAATCTCTTTCCTTTCTCTCTTTCTCACCTCTGCTTCCTCCATCATTTCATCTCCCTGTCTAACTCTGACTTTCCTGCCTCCATCTTTCCTTTGTAAAGATCCTTGTGATTACATTGAGCCCGCATTGATATGGCTAATCCAGGATAATCCCCCCATCTCACGAGTCTTAATCACATCAGCAAAATCCCCTTTGTCAAGTGATCAATATATTCATAGGGTCTGGAGATTAAGATGTGGATATTTTGGAGAAACATTATCCTGTCTAGTGAACCATCCAAAAAGATTTTTACCAATATATAATCCTATTAGCAATTTATGAGGGTACCTTTATGCTAAAACCTAACCAACTCTGGGCATTAAAATTTTCTTAAAACTTAACTAATGTGATAGGGAAAACGGTGAATTTCCTTCAGTGTTAATTTGAGTACTAGTGAAGCAATATTGTTCATATGTTTGTTGACAATTTAAATGTTTTGTTGCAAATCAAAACCACAATGAGACACCACCTTTCTCCTGCAAGAATGGCCATAATCAAAAAATAAAAATTAATAGATGTTGGTGTGCATGTGGTGAAAAGGGAACACTTACACTCGATGGTGGGGATGTAAACTAGCAAAACCACTATGAAAATAGTGTGGAGATTCCTTAAAGAACTAAAAGTAGAACTACTATTTGATCCAGCAGTCCCATTACTAGATATCTACCCAGAGGAAAAGAAGTCATTATACAAAAAAGATACTTCCACACACATGTTTATAGCAGCATAATTCACAATTGCAAAGATATGTAATCCGTCCAAAAGCCCATCAGTCAACTAGTGGATAAAGAAATTTTGGTATATATACCATGGAATACTACTCAGCCATAAAAAGGAATGAAATAGTGGCATTCACAGCAACCTAGATAGAACTGGAGACCGTTATTCTAAGTGGAGTAGCTCAGGAATGGAAAACCAAACATGGTATGTTCTCATTGTATGTGACATCTGCTATGAGGATTCAAAGACATAAGAATGGTACAATGGACTTTGGGGACTCAGGGGAAAGGGTGGGAGGGGGGTGAGGGATAAAAGATTACACCTTGGGTATAGTGTACACTGCTTGGGTGATGAGTGCACCCAAATCTCATAAATTACCACTAAAGAACTTGTTTATGTAACCAAACACCACCTGTTCCCCCAAAACTTATTGAAATAAAAATAAAAATAAAGAAATATAAATTTATTGTTTTGTGAATAAGTAACACCTACTATTACTCTTTCTTTTTTTATTAAAGTATTTGTCTTATCATTTTTTAAATCAATTTGTCAGGATGTCCATTCTTTGTTAGTCACATGTATTGTAAAATTTAGTTTAATTTAAAAAATTATTTTGAGATATGTATGTGGACTGGGCAAGGTGACTCACGTCTGTAATCCCAGCACTTTGGGAGGCTGAGGAGAGTGAATCATCTGAGCTCAAGAGTTCAAGACCAGCCAGCCAACATGGTAAAACCCCATTTCTATGAAAAATACAAAAACTATTAGTCGGGCATGGTGGCAGGTGCCTGTAGTCCCAGCTACTCGGGAGGCTGAGGCAGGAGAATCACTTGAAACTGGGAGGTGGAGGTTGTAGTGAGTTGAGATTGCACCACTGCACTCCAGTCTGGGTGACAGAACAAGACTCCATCTCAAAAAAAGAAAGAAAGAAAAAAGAGATACATATGTGTGTTTATATACTTGTTAAAGTGTTCTGAAGTTTAGTCCATCGTTGTTTCTCATTGTCATTTTTTTAATGCTTAGAAAGTCAATTCTCACCATCTCTCAAGATTGTATAAAATTAATCTGTATCAACACCTAGATTTGATATTTTTTCATTTTACATATTTAGTTATTTTCAATGATTTTGCAATTAAGTTTTGGTTTTCCATGAAGAAAAGATCCAACTTTATATCCAACAAAATAACCTGTGTCATCCTTTGATCACAAAAACACTTCCTTTAGTATATACCATATATATCAATCTCAAAAATGAATATTTCTGGGCTTTCTAATCATTACATTTATCTATTTATGTCTTTTTGGGTCAATACTTCACAAAACAATTTTCTAGTTTTCTGTTATCTTTTAATAATTGCCAGTTCAAGTTTATCCTCCTCGATGATTTAGATTTTTAAGTTGTGTTTATATCATGGTTGAGTTCTCCTATATTTGATAGGAACTGTACTTGTTTTATGAATTAATATGAGGAGAATAAACTCTTTTTAATATTGAAGCTTTTCATCTAGAAACTTGAGATGGTCATTCATTTATTTAAGTCCCTTTTTAGGTCACTCAAAGTTTCATTGTTTTCTTCATATAGGACCTCAATACATTTCATAATACACTTATTCCTATGTATTTTATATTTTTTGTTTTTATTCTGAGTGGGATTTTTCCATTATGTTTTCTAACTGGTTATTATAGAAATATAGGAAAACTCTTGAATTTTGAATACTTATTTTGTTATCAGAAATCTTACTGGGCTCTCTTATTAATCTTTTTAATTTCATTTTTTTCTATTTCATTTTTAGTTAGTAAGGAGTATCATCTAAAAATACAAATAATTTTGACACTGTGTACAATAGTTACAGTTCACATTTTGTTTCCTACCTTATTATATTGTCTAAAAATTTCAAGTTGGTGTTAAATAATTGTTGCCAGGGGGCTTCTTTGCCTTGCTATTGCCTTTGAAGGAAATGTCTGCAGTGTACCAAAGGATCTTCCTTTTCCATGGCAGATGTTGATTGTGAGGCACTATTTCCTGCTGAGCATACAGTAAGCTTAAGAATTCTTCACAGAGTACTTTGGGTACCCACTATCAGTCAGCTGAAAACGGCATGCATACAGGGGCTTCTATGCCGTCTTCTTCTTTTGCTCTGTTTTACTGTTAAGTATGAGCTTAGCGACTGGGCGTGGTGGCCCACGCCTGTCATCCCAGCACTTTGGGAAGCTGAGGAGGGCAGATCACGAGGTGAGGAGACAGAGACCATCCTGGCTCAGACAGTGAAACCCCATTTTCACTAAAAATACAAAAAATTAGCTGGACGTGGTGGCAGGTGCCTGTAGTCCCAGCTACTAGGGAGGCTGAGGCAGGAGAATGGCGTGAATCTGGGAGGTGGAGCTTGCAGTGAGCCAAGATCGCGCCACTGCACTCTAGCCTGGGCGACAGAGCGAGACTCTGTCTCAGAACAAACAAAAAAAAAAAAAAAGAGAGAGAGAGAGATTAACAAGAGAAAAGCATAGAAATTTACTTAATGTTATTATTTTTTTTTTTTCAACTTTTAAGTTCAGGGGTACATGTGCAGGATGTGCAGGTTTGTTACATAGGTAAACGTGTGCCATGATGGATTACTGCACAGATCATCCCATCACCCAGGTATTAAGCCCAGCATCCATTAGCTATTCTTCTTGATGCTCTTCCTCCTCCCTCCACCCTGACAGGTGCCCAGCCTGTGTTGTTCCCCATCATGTGTTCATGTGATATCATTCAGCTCCTGCTTATAAGTGAGAACATATGGTTTTGGTTTTCTGTTCCTGTGTTAGTTTGCTGAGGATGATGGCTTCCAACTCCATCCATGTCCCTACAAAGGACAGGATCTTGTTCCTTTTTATGGCTGGCTGTGTAGTATTCCATGGTGTATATGTACCACATTTTCTTTATCCAGCCTATCATTGATGGGCATTTAGGTTGATTCTATGACTTTGCTATAGTGAATAGTGCTGCAATGAACATACACGTGCATGTATCTTTATAATAGAATGATTTATATTCCTTTGGGTATATACCCAGTAACGAGATTTCTGGGTCAAATGGTATTTCCGCCTCTGGGTCTCTGAGGAATCGCCACACTGTCTTCCACAATGGTTGAACTAATTTACACTCCCACCAACAGTGTAAAAGTGTCTTTTTTCTCCACAACCTTGCCAGCATCTGTTGCTTTTTGACTTTTTAATAATTGTCATTATGATTGACGTGAGGTGATATCTCATCGTGGTTTTGATTTGCATTTCTCTAATGATCTGTGATGTTGAACTTTTCTCATGTTTGTTGGTCGCATGTATGTCTACTTTTGAGAAGTGTCTGTTTATGTCCTTTGCCCACTTTTTAAAGGGGTTGTTTGCTTTTTTCTTGTAAATTTGTTTAAGTTCCTTGTAGATTCTGGTTATTTAATGTAAGTTTTATGTGACATGACAGCCTTCAGAAATAAAGATTCAGAGATGACTTAGGCTGCTGTTAATGCTAAAAAATAACTCAAATACTTTCAGAACAATAGTATCACCCAGCAGTTGGGATTATTTTCCTTTCTTATTTGCCTTCTGTCTTGACTTTTTTTTTTTAGATACCTAGGTTGCAAGTGGTCTTAAACCTTTGGAGTTCAAGACTTTTAAAAAATGGCTAAATAAATAATCTTTACATGTAAAGGCCACTGATGCCTACCTCTATTTAGAGCAACTATTGAACTCAGCTGCTGAGGGGCTTCAAGACAACTGACCAGAGACATCTCCTACTCACCTCCTCCACAAAGGAGAACCTAAATAGTGAGTAGATAATCACACTTTGAATAGATCATCCAGGAGAGAGCACTGGAATTCAATGGAGAAGTGACAGGAAACACCTAAAGCAAGGAAGAATAAGAAAGAGAGGCAACCTGCTTGACCAGGATCAGCTGGGAGCCAGGAGAGACTCCCCAATGCAAGGAAAGGTGAGAGACCCCCAGTGGGCCCCCTTCCACCATGCACTCCTGCAATCTTAGCCATGGGAGAGGGCCTCAACTCTTACAGGCCTTGAAACTAACATAGAGAGCTGCCTGGAGACCACACAATGGCACTGCTCCTGGGTCCCACACACTCTCAGAGACCTAAGCAGCTACAGCAAGGTGCCATTATGAGAGCCCAATGCAAAGAGACTGCACGTCACCCTGGGGCTCAGCAGCACCTGCATTTACATATCCCTGGAGCCTCACTGACATCCTTTGCATGCAACCACTGCTGGAGCTAGCTCTGATGCTAGGGCCAAAGTGCAGGCCACAGGCTGCAACTGCCTTCAGCAGTGAAGCCACTGTGCACTTTCACATGCCTAGATAGTTTCCTGCCCATGGCTGTTACTGCTGTGGACTGCTGCATGTGGATTAAAGCTTGTGTGGAACACAAACTGCCACTACTGGAGATAAAGTGCAAGCCAAGCACAGGCTGATGCTGTTTAGGGCTGAAGTGTGAGTGAAGCACGTTTCTCACTCCCCTGTGTACAGCTGATGCCACTGAAAGCAACCCTGGCCTCCTCAGTTTCAAGGCTGTAGTGCATCCCTGAGTACTCTGCCAGGGGCCTGGGAATCACCCTGCCCCTGCCCACCACAGTCAGTGTCTGTACACACCTTTGAGAGGCCTGAAGACAAGTCTGCCTTGCATAGCTTCATACCCCACCCCTCAGTGCTAGAGCACACAGTCCTGAGACCTGGGGAATTATACAGCCCAGGTCACCACTGTTGGTACCTGAGTACTTCTCTAGAGCTGCTGAGGTTGGACCCACCCACCCTGCTGCTACCATCACAGCTGGAACTTATCTTCATGTGTCATTTGCGGACCTGGAAACTAGCCTGCCCCGCTCATTGCAGTCACCATTAAGACCAGTGTGTATCACTTGGTATGCAGAGGATTTTCCTGCTGCTGCTGCCACTATTGCTCATGCCATGCCTGCTACCCAGAGGCCTGAGAACCTATCCATTTGTTTGGCTCACTGCTGCCGCCACTGGCATCTGAGCAAGATGGCTATAGGCCTAAGAATCAGCCTGGCTGGACCTGCTATTATTGGTGCCAGCATACACCATATTGGAGCACCAAAGGCAGACATGCTCAACCCACTGCTGCCATCACTGGGACCTGAAGACTGGCCCACCTGGTATCCCCATTCCTAGCAAAACTTCATCACAGCCTCTACTAATAACCACACTCTAAGCCATAAAGGAAATCAGACTCAAATAATACTGTTTACATCCAAAGAATCACACCAAGACTGCAGTACTGCATGCACCCAGAATTATAGGCAAAGCACCCTACCCAACACTACAGATGCATCGTCAGGAAAAGGTCCTCCCCTACAAAAGCAAATTCAAAAAACTTGGAGAAGCAACCATTGGACTAGTTGCACAGATGTCAATATAAGGACACAGAAAACATTAAAAAGCAAGTAAATGTGACACCTCCAAAGGAACACAAGAATTCTCCAGCAACAAATTCCAGTCAAAAATAAATTTACAAACTCTCAGAAAAATTCAAAACATTGATTTTTAAGGAAGCTCAGTGGAATACAAGAGAATACTGAAAAACAATAAAAAAAAAAACAATTCAAGTCTGAATGAGAAATTTATCAAAGAGATAGATATCATTAAAAAAAGAGCCAAACAGAAATTCTGGAAATAAAGAACTCATTGAATGAAATACAAAATACATTTGAAAGCATCCAGAATAGACTAGATCAAACAAAATAAAAATCTCAAACTTGAAGACAGGTGTTTTGAAATAATCCAGTCAAATAAAAATAAAGAAAAAAAAAGAACAGGCAAAGACTTCCTGACATATGGAAGTCCATAAAGTGCCCAGTTAGTCAAAATTTTGGAGTCCCAGAAGACAAAGAGAAAAACAAAAGGGACAGAAAACCTATTTAGGCCAGGTATGGTAGCTCATACCTGTAATCCCAGCACTTTGGGAGGCAAAGGTGGGTGGATTGCTTGAGCCCAGGAGTTTGAAGCCAACCTGGGCAACATGGAAAAACTCTATCTCTTAAAAGAAAGTTAGCTGGGCTTGGTGGCACACATCTGTAGTCCCAGCTACTCAGGAGGCTGAGATGGGAGGATTGCTTGAGCCTAGGTGATGTAGGTTGCAGTGAGTCAAGATCACACCACTGTACTCTAGCCTGAGTGACAAAGTGAGACCCTGTCTCAAAGAAAAAAATAAATAAAAAAGAAAAAGAAAATGTATTTAATTAAGTAATAGCTGAAAACTTCCCAAGTGTAGCAAGGTATTTACACGTGCAGATACAAGTTGCTCTGAGATTCTCCACTGCACATTATAGCCAAAATGTCTAAAGTCAAAACAAAGAGAGAATTATAAAACAGCAAGAGAAAAGCATCTAGTCACCTATGAAGGAACCCCCATCAGACTAACAGTAGATTTCTCAGCAGAAATCTTACAGACCAGGAGAAAATATAATGATATATTCAAAATACTGAAAAAAACTTCTTCCAGGCACAGATATTGTACTCAGCAAAGTTAGCCTTCATGAATGAAGGAGAAATAAAGTCTTCCCTAGACAAGCAAAAGCTGAGGGAATTCATCACCACTAGACAAGAACTACAAGAAATGCTTAAGGAATCCTACACTCCAGGTGTAGGATAGCATATATCTATATGAAAGCATAATATCTATCATCATGGAAGCACATGAAAATATAAAACTTACTCACAGAGCAAACACACAAACAGGGAAAAGACTCAAATGTTGCCACTATATAAAACCACCAAACCACAACAATAAATAGTGAGAGAGAGAGAGAGAGAGACAGAATATACAAAACAATCAGAAATCAATTAATAACATGGCAGAAATAAGCCATATCAATAATAACCTTGAATGTAAACAGATTAAACTTTCCATTTAGAAAATATAGACTGGCTGAATGGATAATAAAACATGACCCGTCTGTATGCTGCCTACAGGGAAATCATTTCATCTGTAAAAATACATAAAGACTGAAAGTAAAGGGATGGAATAGATTTTCCATGCAAATGGAAACCAAAGCAAGCACAAGTAGCTATACTTAGATAAAACAGAGTGTGAAAACAGTAAAAAGAGACAAAATGGGTCATTATATAATGATAAAGGGATTAATTCTACAAGAGGATATAAGAATTATAAACATATATGCACCCAACACTGGGGCACCCAGACATATAAAGCAAATCTTATTAGATTTAAAGGGAGAGACAGACTTCAATAAAATAAAATTGGAGACTTCAACACCCAACTCTCAGCATTAGACACATCATCTAGGCAGAAAATTAACAAAGAAACATTAGATTTAAACTGCACGTTAGACTAAATGGGCCTGACAGACTTTTACAAAACATTTCATCCACAGCTACAGAACATACATTCTCCTCATCAGTACATCAAACATTCTCCAAGATAGACCATATATTAGCACACAAAACAAGTCTCAACAAATTTTAAATAACTAAAATCATATTAACTATCTCCTTACACCACATGGAATAAAACTAGAAATCAATAACAAGACAAACAATGATGAAAGAAGTTATAGAGGATGCAAACAAATGGAAAGACATCCCATGCTCATGGATCAAAAGAGCTAATATCATTAAAATGACCATACTACTCAAGGCAATCTAAAAATTCAATGCAATCCCTATCAAAACACCAATTTCATTTTCACAGAATTAAAAAAAAATCTTAAAATTTATATAGAACAACAACAAAAAAGCCCAAAAAGCCAAAGCAATCCTGAGTAAAAAGAACAAAGCTGGAGGCATCATAATATCTGACTTCAAAATATATTATAAGGGTACAGTAACCAAAACAGCATGGTAGTGGTATAAAAACAGACACATAGACTAATGGAACAGAATAATCTAGAAATACATCCACATATTTATACCCAGCTGATTTCTTTTCTTTTTTAACGCAGTCTTGCTCTGTCGCCAAGCTGAGTGCAGTGGCGTGATCTCAGCTCACTGCAACCTCTGCCTCCCAGGTTCAAGCAATTCTCCTGCCTCAGCCTCTCAAGTAGGTGGGACTACGGGTGAGCACCACCACATCCAGCTAATTTTTGTACTTTTTAGTAGAGATGGGGTTTCACCATGTTGGCCAGAATGGTCTCGATCTCTTGACCTCTTGATCTGCCTGCCTCAGCCTCCCAAAGTGCTGAGATTACAGGCATGAGCCACTGCTCCTGGCCATCCAGCTGATTGATTTCTTTTCCTTCCTTCCTTCCTTCCCTTCCTCCCTTCCTTCCTTCCTTCCTTCCTTCCTTCCTTCCTTCCCTCCCTCCCTCCCTCCTTCCTTCCTTCCTTCCTTCCTTCCTTCCTTGCTTCCTTCCTTCCTTTCTTCCTTCCTTCCTTCCTTCTACAGGGTCTTACTCTGTCACCCAGGCTGGAGTGCAGTGGTGTGATCTTGGCTCACTGCAACTTCTGCCTCTTGGGTTCGAGTGATTCTCCCAGCTTAGCCTCCCAAGTAGCTGGAATTACAGGCATGAGCCACCATGCCTGGCTAATGTTTTAGTATTTTTAGTAGAGATGGGGTTTTGCCATGTTGGCCAGGCTGGTCTTGAACTTCCAGCCTCAAGTGATCTGCCTGTCTTGGCCTCCCAATCAACTGATTTTAAATTAAAGCTGCAAGAACATACAACAGGGAAAGGACTCCTTCTTCAATAAATGATGCTGGGGAAATTGGATATCCATATGCAGAAAAATGAAACTGGACTCCAATCTTCTGTTGTATACAAAAATAAACTCAAGATAGATGAAAGACTGAAACATAAGACCTGAAGCTACAAAACTACTAGAAGAAAACATAGCATACTCACTTCAGGACATTAGCATAGGCAAAGATCTCATGGCTAAAACATCAAAAGCACAGATGAAACAAACAAACAAACAAAAACCAAAACAAGAAAAACTGATAGAACTGTATTAAGATATTAAGCTAAAAATCTTCTGCACAGCAAAGACAATAAACAGAGTAAAGGGATAACCTGTTGAATGGAAGAAAATATTTTTAAACCATTCATTTGACAATGAAATTATATCCGAATACACAAGAAACTCAAAACAACAATTAAAAAAATGAATTCAATTAAAAAGTGGGAAAAGGATGCAAATAGACATTTCCCAAAAGAAGATATACACATGGCCAACAGTTGTATGTGGAAATTTTTACCATC
Organism: Mandrillus leucophaeus; assembly: GCF_000951045.1. Classification (NCBI taxonomy): domain Eukaryota; kingdom Metazoa; phylum Chordata; class Mammalia; order Primates; family Cercopithecidae; genus Mandrillus; species Mandrillus leucophaeus. The sequence continues at coordinate 5,747,311 of NW_012098432.1, forward strand.
ACTAAAATGGTAAAAATTTTTTGCATCAGGGAAATGCAAATCAAAACCACAATAAGATAGCATGTTATTCTAGTTATAGAATGGCTACTATTAAAAAGATAAAACATAGCAGATACTGGCAAAGATGGAGAGAAAAGGGAACTCTCACATACTGTTTGTGGTATGTAAATTGGTACAGCCACTATGAAAAACATTATGGAAATTTTTTTTAAGTCTAAAAATAAAACCCCCATGGATCAGAAATCCCACTATTGGATATTTATCCAAAGGAAAAGAAATCAGTATGTCAAAGTGATACCTGTGCTCCCATGTTTATTGCAGCACTATTCATAATAGGAAAGATTTAATCAGACTAAGTGTCCATCAAAGGATGAATGGTTAAAGAAAATGTGGTATATATACATACTTGAATACTATTTGACCATAAAAAATAATGAAATTATATCATTTGCAGCAATTTATATGGAACTCAAGGTCATTAGGTCAAGTGAAATTAGCCAGGCACAAAAAGACAAATATCATATGTTATCAATCATATATAGAAGCTAAAAAAGTTCATCTTATAGAGGCAGAGAATAGAACGATAGATACCAAAGGTGGGAAGGGTGTAGGGGTGGAGTGGAGAGGAGACAAAGAGAGGTTCAGTCAGTACAAACACAGTTAATAGAAGATATAAATTCTAATGTTCAATTGCAGAGTAGGTGACTATAGTTAGCAACAATGTATCAACAGTTAGAAAAGAGGATTTGAAATGTTCTCAGCACATAGACATGATAAATACTCAAGGTGATGGATACCCCAAATATATTTACTTGATCATTTCACATTCCATGCATGTAACAGATATTCACATGTACCCCATATATATGTAAAATTTTATGTATCAGTTTAAGAAATCTTTTGAAAAAGAAATAAAGACCCAAAGGAACAAGAAAATCTGTATTTTTATGGGCAGTAATGTAGAAGTATGATTGAAGGACAAAAAGTTATGTTATAATGGTGATAAATTAGGAGGAACTTGGCAAGGCTGTTTGTTCAGATTCTTCTTGGTGTCCCTGTGACATTCCTTCCCTCTGGGTATAGGACGAGACACTGATCACATAATGATATTCATGGGAGAAGGGAAGGAGAAGGCCAGAGAGTGACCCTCCCAGCTTTCATAGCCTGTTTCAGGGATGAAGGGAATGGGAAAGGTGAGAGTAGTCTTCCTGCTTCTGCTGTTTTCTCAAATGCCTAAGTGCTATATTTTGGGAACACTATCAGTGCTAGAAAAATTTATGGTAAAAAGGTATTACTGGCCTAACCAGTAATAGTGGATCTTTAACTTCAACCCAATATATGTTTTTCTTAATATAAAAAGTAAAATAGAGGTTCCTCTTCAAAGACTTTCCTCCCCAGTTAATTAGGAATAAATAGTAACTTCTCTTAGAAGCAAAGTTTATTCAAAGACTTGTGCTAACATTCTTAAATATCTGCTAGCCATGATAAAGAAATCAATGTACTTTATGTTCTCAGCTCCCACAATTTAGCCTAAATATTTGCCCTGGCATGCTTTTTATGGTCCAAGCAAACATTAGGTCATAGCCTGTTTTTCTTCCTTATTTGAAGGTGTTTTTACCTTTTTCAGCATTCCACAAGTTACTTCCTCCTTCCTTTTTTCTCCTCTACCTTTGCCTCTTTTAAAAAGTTCTAAGTTGCTAGCCAATTGGGACAAATACAGAATGTGAGGTCCTGTTCCAGCCAATGGAAACTGGACACAGCAGTAGATTGGACACATCAGGTTGTAAGTGACCCTGTCTCCTTTGTTTGATGTACTCTCTTGGCAAAACTGCTGGGGAGTATACCCTTTCTGCAGGAAGTGAAAATGGCCTTGCTGAGTAAATTAAGTTTATGTTCAAGTGCTATTTCTTTATGGCACCAGGGAACAAGCGTTTAAAACACTTAATCTCCTCAAATTCCCTTTACCAGAGAACTCCTTCTTTTAAAACTTTTTTTATGAGATGGCCTTACTTGTTTTTACAGTTTTATACTTCTAGACTTTAAAAAACTGTTTTCTTGTCCTCATCAGATAATCATTAACTACAAATTTTCATTGTTGCCAACTAAAACAATTACTGAATTGTCTCTACATTTTTATCACATCAATTCAATATACATTGATATTATATCAAATTATATCACTTATTAGGTAGCTTTATACGTTTTTTATTTTTCAGAGAAAAGTTGGTGTTTTATAAGGGTAAAATTAGTAGGCTGTTATGTATCCATAAGCCATTATTCTCAATGTTAAATAATACTCAAATTACTTTCTTTTAGATGAAAAGAGATGACTTCAGTGACTTTTCTTTTATAATTCAGTGTGAAGCTAGCTTGAAGCTATCTTTAAATGCAACTCAATGTGATGTGCCTGCCTGAGGCAACTGACATTTCAGATTGTGATTCTCTTCACCCCAAAAGCAAGAAGGTCTGCTCTTTTCTGTAGTTAGAGCTATTTTAATGAAGTTAATTTAAGAGGTCAGAATCCAACTTGTGACTTCTCAGATTCTTTCATTTGCATTACAAATCATTTAAGGGGAAAAGGAGCAACTGACTAAAAGATATTGGTGAAGGACTAGAGTAAAACATTATTAATGTGAACTGTTATTTTGGAAAATCTGATCATCTAGACAGAGGTAATGAAAGCCATTGGACAAAATGCTTTGCAATGGAAATCAGTAAGAGTTCATTGGGGAGATTAAACTATTCACTGGAACAGAATTTTTAATCACTCTCAGTATCTGAGAATACCAGTTACATGATGCCCAAATCACATTATGAACAACCCCTTCCTGTTTGTCAGGCCATGAGGAAAAAGAAGTGATTCTTGATCATTTGGTCTTGTGCATCACTCTGTTGGCTAGCATAACTATGTGAATAGATGCTGGAAACCAAATACAGTAAGTCTTCATTTCATGTCCTTGATAAGCCTCTTGGAAACCTATGCAACTTTAGAAGAAACTACTTATAACAAAACTAATTTTACCATAGACATATAGATAGATAGATAGATAGATAGATAGATAGATAGATAGATAGATAGATAGATAGTTTCTAAGACACATTTCTGATCACAAAAACATCACTAAACTTTAATTTTTTTAATTTTTAATTTTTATTTTTGAGACAGGGGCTTCCTCAGTTGTCAGGGCCAGAGTGCAGTGGTGTGATCATAGCTCACTGTCACTTTGATCTCCCGAGCTCAAGTGATCCTCCCAACTCAGCCTCCTAAGTAACTAAGATTACAGTTGTGCACCACCACACTCAGCTACCTTTTTTTTTTTTTTTTTTTTGTAGATATGGGGTCTCTCTCTGTTTTTCAGGCTAATCTCAAACTCCTGGCCTCCCAAAGTCCTGGGATTACAGGCATGAACCAGCATATTGAGCCACTAAACTTTTAAATAAAGACATAAAACGCTTTTAATATTAAGCATTGAAATACATGTGAACTATTCATACATTTAGGATTAATAAATATAAGCATGATAATTATTTGCCCAGTTTTTGGTGAATCAGTAAGTGATGGCAGTCATGGTTGTTAAATCAAGGAACATCTCCTATTATCATGCAGTTCAAAAACTGACAAACAGGGTGGGTGCTCTGTGCACTTTCGTAGCTCATCATTTATTGTCATGTGTCTGTATGATTACCACTTACTTTATGAATTTTTATTTGACAATAATTTGTATTCATTCATTCATTTTTCAACTTGCTTATTAGAGTTCAGGGTCTTGGGTGGCCAGAGCCTATCCTGGCAGCTCAGGGCACAAGGTGGGAGCTAATCCTGACAGGATGTCTCTCCATCACAGGGTGCACTTACCCCCACGCTCATTCAGACTGACACCATTTAAATGCACCAATTCCACACACATGCACAGCTTTGGGATGTGGGAGGAAACTAGACAGCCCAAAGAAAACCTATGCAAACATGGGGAGAATGTGCAAACTTCACACAGACAGTGGCCCCAGCTTGGAACTGATTTTTTTTCTCATCAATGTTATAACAAAATGATGTTGAATGAACCATTATCGAAAGGTTTGCCATACCAATATTTATTGACTATCTAGGCAGTGTCTTGCAGAAGACATAAAGTAAAATCAATGTGTGGTATACTTTCTTAAAGCTAATTTTAGTTTAAAAATAAAGTATTTTGTCAAATGAAAAGATTATTTTGTTGTGGGATATCACTGAATTTTGTCAGTTGTCATTTCTGTGCTTAAATAGGTATTGATCATGTATGTGAATTTCTAACAATTTTCTTGTAAACAAATGGAGGAACAAAAGCTTACTCTCTCGCAAAACAGTGAGTAAGCAAACAAAACCGCAAGCCAATAACTAACAGACATGCATATCCGCAACTCCCATCAGCTTCCTGATAAGATGAAAAGGAGTGAGAGATTTGTTTATGTTTGTTTTGTTTTGTTTTGTCTACTTATGTTTGGGTAAGACATACTATGGGTATGTAATCATACTATGGGTATGTATTCATGGACAAATGATCATTTTCTTGATAATCAAAAGGACTGAATATCAGCTGTGGAGGGAGATAGAAAGACAAAAATGGACCCAAGCCATGAAAGTTTTAAGTTTGTAAATACTGTACATCTTTTTTCTTGTTCCAGAATTTCATTACATTTGTATTTCTCTGGGAAGTGGCATACAATTTTATAATCAAGAGGAACAAGATAGAATCTTTTGTGCCTTCTGCTGTGGTTGCTCAGTTGTGGTTTTAATTGTTGCACCAGCAAGGAAATAGATGGCTTTAATTCTAAAGGATTAAGAAGACTTGAGCAATATATGTATGCAGAAGGTAGAGGCTGGAGCTCTTAGGAAAACTAGTCAGCCTTCACACACCCAGTAAGCAAGTTAATGAACTCCATTGGTAAAAGATAAATGAAAAGTGACATTTCTTTCCTTCTTTACTATATGGTTAGTTATTTTTATTTTTCTATGTAATAAGCATGATTTATGTAAATAGCACTTGTCTCTAATAGTGAAATGAGCATTGCATAGAGAATGAGAAGAACTGGATTTAAACATGACACTACGGTTAATTAAATGTATAATTGTATCCAAAATTCCACATTTAAACTCCGTGGGTCTTCAGTTTTCTCTTTTGCAAAGTGAATCTATTTTAGCACATAATTTCTAAATTCTCCAGCTCTTCACTAAATTATCTAATATCTAGTCCAGATTCAACTTTCCCCAAATGTCCTAAGATGTGTTTTTAGAGTTTTTGTGAAAATATAAAACCAATAGAAATTCACAAATTGCATTCAATTTTTTGTCTTTTTGGAGTTTGAAACTGTTTTCAAACTCCTCTCATAATATTGACTCCATGATGATTATGGACTATCCTACATTCTGAATTTGTCTGATTATTTCCTCATACTGAGATTTAACTTCTACCTTTATCTGCTATACTTTCTTTCTTTTTTCTTTTTTTACTTTGTTTTTTTGAGACGGAGTCTCACTCTGTCGCCCAGGCTGCTGTCACCCAGGTTGAAGTGCAGTGGCAGCAATTATGGCTCACTACAACCTCTGCCTCTCAGGTTCAAGTGATCCTCCTGTTCACAGACCAAACTGAGGGTTGGGCTGCTATTTCTTATGGCCCAGAAACAAGATGCAGGTGAACTGGGGAGGGAGAAAGTTTTTATTTCTGTAACTGGCTACAGGGAGAAGGCCTGGAAATTATCACCAGACCAACTCAAAATTACAAAATTTTCCAGAACTTATATACCTTATAAGCTATATGTCTACATGTAAGTGTGCATTAAATCTAAAGACATAAGTGATTAACTTCTTTTAACCTATAACTAAGGTCTGAGTCCTGAAGACCTTCTTCTGGAGCCTCAATAAGTTTACTTAATCTAAATGGGTCTAGGTGCTGGGGTGATTACCTTTATCTTGTCGCCTGCTAAATCATAAAGGTTTGGGACATTCCTTTAGACCCTGTGGAGGCCTGGGGAGTTTCTTCAGACTCCCAATAAAACTTGTTTAATCCTAAAAGGGTTCTGTTAAGAATTCTTCTGTTATCTTGTCATGCTTCAAAGCCCAGGAAAAACCTAGGCAAAACTCTTGGTGGGCTCTTTGTTACATTCCAGCCTTTGTATAAGGGCACTGGCTCAATCACCTTTTAATGTTTAACCTAGCTACTCAGTCAGTGCTGGGACAGTTGTAATGGAGGCCTGAATTAATGAGAACTGGCCTGCTGCACTCCCTCCTCAGCCTCCCAAGTAGCTGGGACTACAGGCACATGCCACCACTCCTGGCTGATGTTCGTATTTTTAGTAGAGATGGGGTTTCACCATGTTGGCCAGGCTGGTCTTCAACTCCTGACGTGAAGTGATCTGCCCACCTTGGCCTCCCGAAGTGCTGGGATTATAGGCATATGCCACCATGCCTGTTATATTTTTTGTAATCTAACTTCATTAAATTCAGTGTAGCATTTTTTATAAGATTACTTCATAGGTTATATTGAAGTACATTTTGCATCATACCAGAAGTTACGTGACATCATACTGTCCCAGCATTAGTGAAACAAAGTTTGATCCTTGATTAAGGTGGTGACTACCAGATCACTCCATTTTTTTTTCCATCCAATTCATATATTTTATACTTCCTTGATTTTCAATGTCATTTCAGGACGTTTTATTACTATACTCTTGGATTTCCTAAACATACATTCATCCTATCAATAGCTGCCGGCTAAGTCTTCTAATCATTTTCATTATCTCCTTGGAGCAGGTATTCCCAGTTGCCTATTAGTATCTAAAATCCTTACCCTGTTGTGGTAGTCCCACAACACCTTATATTTTGTGGTCTCTTACCAAGCCCCTTTCTATTCCAGCTAAATTAATTTACTTTTTGTCTTCTACACATGGTCTTTTCATTCTCACCTCTGCCTTCAATATCTGATTGCTTCCTCTGTAATCCCCCCTGTGACTGCCCTGGCTTGTTTATCACCTCCTTTATGATTTATCCCAAGCCACTAAAATCATTCTCAATATTCAGTTTTTCCTAGTGGTCAAATATTCAGTTTATGGCATATACTTTTATAATTTTCAATACAGTGTTTCTTTCAACTGGAAATAATAAGTTTTCAATATAAGGATTATATTTATTCAAAGCTACAGTAATTGAAAAAGTTGAAATAAGATTAAAACGTGATAAAACTATTTAAAGAATAACTTTTTTGTTTTTATATCCATAGCCACCATCTCTTACATAAGAATATGAGTCAGCATAATGATGATGAATGAAAGTACTGTTCTTTATAAAGTCAAGGAAGCCACCTTGTGAGACTAGGCTATCATTCAGCAGTGTTGTGAATTTTCCTTTCTAATTTCAGGTTAGGTGTGATTTTTATGTGGCCTATATTTCTGGAATTGGGCAGTTTGTTCCAGATGGAACTTTTATGACTATGGTTTGCTAGGAAATACTGCTGGGCTTGCAGATCATTCATTCACTGATAAACTGAATTGACTTTCCCATGTACTTAAGTCAGTTTTTCAATGTGATGTAGTGAGAGAAAACTGGATTTGGAGTCAGGACAGGGGTTTAAGTACAGTCTCTGCTATTTACCTTATGTGTGACCTTGAGCAAATTCTTTAACCTATGAATTTTATTTACCTCACTGCAAAACAAAAAATAATATCTTACCATGACTACTTCATTATGTTGTTGCAAAACACAAATTAGGTATCGTGAAAAATCCCTTGTGATTTATAAAGTGCCATCAAAATACACAGGGTGATTATTTATGTTTTTCAACTCAATAAGGAGATTATTAGCTTCTTTTTGGGAAAAATTTCTAGTTCAAAATAATAAAATATTTGTTTTTGTAAAGTGGGAAAGATAGATTTAATTGAGATTTTAAAAAAGCAATATGGTTGAAAATAAAGAGGAAGAAGGTAATTCATTTTTATCTGAATTCCCTTTTGCCATATATGTCACTCATTTTCTCTGCTATCTTTAGTCCTTCTACATTATAACATTGTGTGTTTTTGTTTTGTTTTGGTTTTGTTTTGGTTTTGAAAGTTGTGCAATAACATCTTGGTAATTTTTTTAAAATACCGATCCACCTCCTAGTTTTCAGGCTAGCTTTACCCTGTTGAACAAACTTCTCTACCCTTCGCATCCTTTTTTTCTGACATTTTTGCTGTAAATCATGTTCAATCAGTTAATTACGTGATCAATATTTATGGCATACTTATCATAAAAAAGTCATTCTCTTATTAATGTAAAAATTTAAAAATTCATAATACCTTTCCTGGATTCCATTTATTTGGATAATAAACTATACTGATGACCTACTATATTCGTGGTTATATAAAAACAGCTTCTATTCTCAAGAAGACTTCATGTGAGTCTGAGAGACAAACATAGAAAGATCTTAACAATAAAGTTTTTGGTATGGAAATGAGAAATAAAGAAGAATTTATAGAGAATAAATCATTTATAAGTTGTTCCAAATGGAGAACCTATTCATTGTAAAATGTGGTAACTTTCAATTATACCAGGTGCTGAGTTTTATTTAGAGCATATTTAGGAATCGTATTGTGAGACTATTTGGAAAGGGATTCATGATCTATTGGTGTGTTACAAATTACCCTAATATGTAGTGGAAGTCACACTCTCTCTCTCCTGCCACATTTTATTGATTAGAAGTCACTAAGTTCAGCCCATATACAAAGAAAAGAGAATTAAATAATCCAGTTCATTAGTACATTTTATACTTTCCATGCAACGTTGTCACTAAGCTTTCTGCCTCAACATAATGAGGAGCCCCTCCCCTCCAGTTTCCAACAATGTTTTTCTTATTTTTCTTTAAGTCCTCACCAGCAGCCTCCCCAAAGGCCATTAGGATTCTGTTTACACTCCCCTCAAAGTCCTTTCAGCTTCCTCTCAGTTCTTGGTTCTGAAACTTCTCCCACACTTTACGTTTTTATTACAGCATAGTACCATTTTCTGTGCTAAAATCTTCATTGATTATCTACTGCTGTAAAACAAATTGCCCAAAATGTAGTAGGTTAAAACAATAACAAACATTTTTTATCTTCACAATTTCTGTGGGTTAGGAATGCAAGAGTGGCTTAGCTAGGCATTTCTGCCTCAGCCTCCCTCTTGAGGTTGCAGTGAAGATGTTGGCCAAATTTACACTTATGTGAAGGCTTGATGGAGGTGGGATAATCTGTTTCCAAGGTTTCTCACTCTCAGGGCTGCTGAGTATTGTTGGGAGGTTTCAGTTTCTTCCAATGTGGCTACTTGAATGTCCTCATAACATGATGGCTGATCTCCTCTAGAGCAGCCAATCCAAGAAAGCAAGGTGGAAGTGACAATGTCTTTTATGACCTAGTATTAGAAGTTACAAACCATCACTTCTGCCATATTCTATTCATTAGGAGAAAATAATTAAGTCCTACGTCCTGAATGGTATTACCTAGGTTTTCTTCTAGGGTTTTATGGTTTTAGGTCTAACACTTAAGTCTCTAATCCATCTTGAATTCATTTTTGTATAAGGTGTAAGGAAGGGATCCAGTTTCAGCTTTCTACATATGGCTAGCCAGTTTTCCCAGCATCATTTATTAAATAGGGAATCCTTTTCCCATTTCTTGTTTTTGTCAGGTTTGTCAAAGATCAGATGGTTGCAGACGTGAGGTATTATTTCTGAGGGTTCTATTATGTTCCATTGGTCTATATATCTGTTTTAGTACCAGTACCATGCTGTTTTGGTTACTGTAGCATTGTAGTGTAGTTTGAAGTCAGGTAGCGTGATGCCTCCAGCTTTGTTCTTTTGGCTTAGGATTGTCTTGGTGATATGGGCTCCTTTTTGGTTCCATATGAACTTTAAAGTAGTTTTTTCCAATTCTTTGAAGAAAGTCATTGCTAGCTTAATGGGGATGGCATTGAATCTATAAATTACCTTGGACAGTATGGCCATTTTCATATTGACTCTTCCTATCCATGAGCATGGAATGTTCTTCCATTTGTTTGTGTCCTCTTTTATTTTGTTGAGCAGTGGTTTATAGTTCTCCTTGAAGAGGTCCTTCGCATCCCTTGTAAGTTTGATTCGTAAGTATTTTATTCTATTTGAAGTAATTGTGAATGGGAGTTCACTCATGATTTGACTCTCTGTTTATCTGTTATTGGTGTATAAGAATGCTTGTGATTTTTGCACATTGATTTTGTATCCTGAGACTTTGCTGAAGTTGCTTATCAGCTTAAGGAGATTTTGGGCTGAGACGATGGGGTTTTTAAAATATACAATCATGTCATCTGCAAACAGGGTCAATTTGACTTCCTCTTTTCCTAATTGAATACCCTTTATTTCTTTCTCCTGCCTGATTGCCCTGGCCAGAACTTCCAACACTATGTTGAATATGAGTGGTGAGAGAGGGCATCCCTGTCTTGTGCCAGTTTTCAAAGGGAGTGCTTCCAGTTTTTGCGCATTTAGTATGATATTGGCTGTGGGTTTGTCATAAATAGCTTTTATTATTTTGAGATACGTTCCATCAATACCGAATTTATTGAGAGTTTTTAGTATTAAAAGCTGTTGAATAGACTTCATGTCTAAAACATCAAAAGCAATGGCAACAAAAGCCAAAATTGACAAATGGGATCTAATTAAACTAAAGAGCTTCTGCACAGCAAAAGAAACTACCATCAGAGTGAACAGGCAACCTACAGAATGGGAGAAAATTTTTGCAATCTACTCATCTGACAAAGGGCTAATATCCAGAACCTACAAAGAACTCAAACAAATTTACAAGAAAAAACAAACAACCCCATCAAAAAGTGGGCAAGGATATGAACAGACACTTCTCAAAAGAAGACATTTATGCAGCCAACAGACACATGAAAAAATGCTCATGATCACTGGTCATCAGAGAAATGCATAACAAAACCACAATGAGATACCATCTCACAGCAGTTAGAATGGCAATCATTAAAAAGTCAGGAAACAACAGGTGCTAGAGAGGATGTGGAGAAATAGGAACACTTTTACACTGTTGGTGGGACTGTAAACTAGTTCAACCATTGTGGAAGACAGTGTGGTGAGTCCTCAGGGATCTAGAACTAGAAATACCATTTGACCCAGCCATCCCATTACTGGGTATATACCCAAAGGATTATAAATCATGCTGCTATAAAGACACATGCACATGTATGTTTATTGTGGCACTATTCACAATAGCAAAGACTTGGAATCAACCCAAATGTCCATAAGTGACAGACTGGATTAAGAAAATGTAGCACATAGACACCATGGAATACTATGCAGCCATTAAAAAGGATGAGTTCATGTCCTTTGGGGGGACATGGATGAAGCTGGAAACCATCATTCTCAGCAAACTATCACAAGAACAGAAAACCAAACACTGCATGTTCTCACTTGCAGGTGGGAATTGAACAATGAGAACACTTGGACACAGGAAGGGGAACATGACACACCGGGGCCTGTCGTGGGGTGGGGAGAAGCGGGGAGGGATAGCATTAGGAGATATACCTAATGTAGATGACAAGTTAATGGGTGCAGCACACCAACGGTGCACATGTATACATATGTAACAAACCTGTACATTGTGCACATGTACTCTAGAACTTAAAGTATAATAATAAAAAAAAGAAAGTAATTAAGTCGAATGCACAATCAAAGGGAGGGGAATTTGGCTTCTCCTTTTGAAATAAGAAGTGTCAGAGAATTTCCAGACACATTTTAAAACCACACAATCTAGATCCTGCTCTTATCCAGTAATCCCTCCAAAAAGATCTTGAAGAGAATGTGCATAAACACACACACACACACACACACACACACACACACACACACACGAGGAAGCAAGGCAAATCTGCAATTTGACCCCAAAGTCCAGCAGCATATAACTCCAGGTCTACAGAGAATTTTTTTACTGAAGCTAGATGGGTGTGAACAACATAAAAGCAGTCCAAAAGGCTCTTATGTGTTCTTCTCCTCCAAAGCTAACCATGCCAGGAAGGGAAAAGTGGAAGGAGCACCTGTGAGAGAAGATAGGAAAGCCAAGAGAGCAGACATGCAGAGCACATTTTCTTTAATGCCTAGAGTTGCTTGCCTCAGGTTTCTCCAAATAGGATAGTAACTCCAGGGCTTCTTTTGTGTTGGGGAAAAAAAAGTCTGGAAAAGGGGTAATATAGATGATGGAATTTTCTTAGGGCAGCTGTAGTGTTCTTACCATTCCAGGCCTATGAATGAAAAGAGAAGAGGAGTGGCCCAACATATGCATTCTGTAATGTTTGATTAACAAAGAGACTCTACTCAGTAGCATAGTGGTCAGTATCATGTCCTGAAAACTTACCAGTTCATAGCAGCAGACATCTCCTATTTCAAAGCACAATAACCTGGGGACTAGGATTCAAATTTCCCCAGTTTTTCATTTTTATCCTGTTAATCTAGTTGGCTTAACCATAATAATAATGGTCAATCTAAGTGTGATTGTGGCTCTTGTGGGGAAAATATCAGCAGCACATTGAATAAGTCCCATTGATTCCATTTGTGGGACTCCTTCAGAAATCTTTCCTACTACAGCAATTGAGATCTAATATATGGGCAGTCCAGGCCTTGAGTCCCTTTATGTATGTCCCTTGATGTTGCCTCTAGAAGTTTCTGGAATAGATTAAGCCTGGAGACCAAGTTTATCCCATGATCACCATTTGCACTATGCTCACTTCATTCTTCAAGGAAACCTTTTTTTTCATTCCTGCCACCTAAATGATGTTCAACTGCATTGGCCAATAAAACAGGGTAATTAAAGTGAATGTGATTCTAAAGCAAAGCCCCAAACACAGTTACATATCATTAAAAGGCTCCAAATTTTTTGTCACCATATTAAATTTTAGAAATCTCTTCTCGTAATCAACTACTATTCCCACATTCCAGAGTGATTCTCAAACTCTGAGTGATGGTTCTCCTAAGACTTCCAGCTCTTTCTAGGGTGACAGAGGGAGGCAGGTGGAAAATCACGCCTTTCCTACACTGTCTTCCACCATCAGGAAATTGGTAAAATTGGATAAAAGACGAAGTGTCAAACTGTCTCTCCTTCACTAACCCTCTTTTTTTACTTCTTTTCTTTTCTAGCTCATTCTAACCAGATAAAGGAAGGGTTGTTATCAAACAGATTCTGCTGGAAGACCACAATGTAGCAAAGCATGTGGTGGAGAATCTAGCACTGATAGACTCATTAACTCTGAAAGGTGAAGGAAATACCTTGTTCTTAGCAATGAAGTGTTATCATAGTATTGACACAATCCTGTTGGATTAATACAAATGATTTATGTGACCCATCTAGATTCCTGTTCATGTCACTGAAGGTCCTCTTTAATACAAGCCCCATCTACCACTTCTGTGTTGCTCCCCTGACCTGTCCACTGCTTGGGTCATGGGAAACCACTGTCTTTTCCCCACACCTACTGTTGTTTCTATGCTCTGGTTTGTTTTTATATGCTTTCCTGCTCCCTAGGATTGCTCTTCCTTCCCTCTCTTTTTCCCCATCATAATGGCCATGGTTGTTGTTTACTCCATCCTTAACTTTCAGATTGAGCAGACCACTTCTTCCTCGCATCCTCATTAAATTCTGGACTCCACATTGAACAGTACCTAGATTGTGATCTCGTTGAGAGCAGAGAGTACCTCTGAGTCTCACTGACCTTTCTGTGTCTAGTACCAAGCACAGTGCCTGGCAAAAATAAGTGTACAATACATAGTGATCTGAATTGAGGTTCTGAATGTAATTTCCTGTATCCAATTTGTTCATCACTCTGTAAGGATCTCTATATCTACTCTTCTATTTTTACTTGGAAGATGCATTTTGGGAACAGGTCATTGAAAACAACTTACATTATGTTTTCTCTGCATTCTCTGATTGCATGCCTTTTGTAAGAATATTTTGTAGACAGTACTTCTGTCACTCTTATGATGTAGGTTAATATCACTGTATTGAATGAATAGCTTATTTATTGAGCTGCTGTTTTTCTCATAGACTCTTTTTCTTTTAGAAAAATATAGCTTTGACAGATAAAGGACCTGGAATATCTATATATAAGAAAAAAGAAAAGATATACTTGGCCTCTAAATTCCTGACACTGTAATAAGCCAACTTTAATAACATTGATTTAATAACTAACCCAACATAGATCTTGAAATCACTCAATCTATAGTTTCTTTAAAGCAAATAATTCAGCCAACAAAGACACGTGAAATGAATGATAAGCAAGGATCATCAATACTATGATATTTATTCCATGTCTTGAGTCCAAGAGAATAATGCTGGGATAGTTTCATTCTATAAAGAAGCCAAAACAATTTATGTATTTTGACTATTATGAGAAAAGCAATTGCATAGTAGTTTGTGCTACTGTGTGCTAGGTGCTGTACTTGGTAAATATTTTATTACTTCATTTAGACCTTACTACACTATTGTATGAATCAGCCTTCTCCAGGGAAAAGGGACCAATAAGATTTATCTATCTATATATCTTATTATACATACATACATACATATACATACACACGCATATACACATATATGAAGAGATTTACTAAAAGGAACTGATCTATATGATTATGGAGGCTGGCAAGTCTCAAGTATGCAGGTGGTCAGTAGGCCATAGACTCAAGACAACCAATGGTAGAGTTCCAGTCTAAAGGCTGACAAGCTTGAGACCCAGGAATACTAAGACCCGTTCAAGTCCAAAGCAGGGAAAAAGCCAATGTGCATGTCAAAGGCAGTCAGGCAAGAGAAATTCTGTCTTACTTGGGGAATGGTCATCCTTTTTGTTCTATTCAGACCTTCAACTGATTGAATGAGGTCCACCCACATTAGGGTGGGAAATCTCCTTTACTCAGTCTACCAATTTTAATTTCATCCAAATACATCCTCCAAGAAACACCCAGAATAATGTTTGACTAAATATCTGGGCACCCAAGGCCCAGTCAAGTTGCCATATAAAATCAATCATCATCACACCTTAGTATAAGTTCCACGACTATACTATCCCTGCTTTTTAAACGAGAAACAGTGAGAGGTGCTATAATTGCTTGTCACATACAACTGGTAAATGGCAGAAACTTTGGTCCAACCCAGGTCTGACTGACCGAGGCACAGTGTTTAAAAAGAGATCAGCATCTGGAATTTAGACAGAACTGGGGTTTTTGTGAGAATTACATTTTTAAAAAAATGAACCACAAAAGAATGTGTCACTGTGACTGGCACACAAGCTCATTATAGCTAATATTATTATTAGCATTAAAAGCATTATTATTAATTTGTTAATATTATATAAACCTTTCTATCCTTAGAATAGTTGATAGTGAGAATACCAAAATGGACGTTAAATGAAAATATATGTGACCAATATTTTGTTTGATCATTATCAATCTCTATTCCTTTTCTTGCTTTTGTGATATAGAGATAAAAAATTGTGAGTCACCAGACAATTAATTTCTCCAACATATCTTCTTGTAAAGATAATATTACCTTTGGCAGAGATATACCTCATTCTTGCTGATGTCATTAGAAAATGACAAGGTCAACCAAAATGAGAAATTGACAGCGTTCCTCTCTTTCCAGTTTTTAATAAGTATTGTCAAAAGAAATAATAATCAGATTTGAACTTGTTTGTCCTTGAAGTGTCTTTTTCTAAAGGCCTCCTAGGAAATCTATTGTAAGATCAAAAGCAGTTGGGAAAAAGTAAAAATCACTTATGTACACTTCCTTACTCTATTCTATGTGATAGAAATAAAATACTTATTCACTGTCAATGACCTGGGCACTGTGATATTTGCATTCTTTTTTCCTAAAGAGTAAAAGAATGTTGGTAAAGGAAGGTCTGATAAATTAATAAGTCATGTGTTCGTTCTACTGTGTAAATAAAATACAGAGTTTTAGGGAATAAATGGTGTTTTCAGACCTTCAGCCTCCTTTTTAGAGCAATACTTCAGGCAAAATTGTAAAATTAGTTTTGTGTGTGTGTGTGTGTGTGTGTGTATGTGTGTGTGTGTGTGTGTGTGTGTGTGTGTATATATATTCTTCCTCTGCTATTGAGTCTCCTATATTCCGTCACCCTCAGGGACCAAAATCTTCATGTTCTTTCATCTTCACATTTTGTGTTCTCAGCAAAGGATGTGGTATCACCTTTGAGATACCATGACATAAGAATTATTGTACTCTTTCCACATATCTCCTTTATAATTGAACAAACTTTGTAATTTAAAAAGCCTTAATTTTAGGCATCAATGGGATTGAGGAGGCATTTGCTAAAATTAGAGAAAACTTCCTTGAGTTGCTGAAATCACAGCGTGTAGAAAACAGGCTAATTCTCTGCTTTTCCTAGACATTAAGGCCAGCCTGCTTGTTTCTCATTTTCTATCTAACACAGTCTCTCCATTTCAGCCACGTGGATCACAGTACTAATCACCCTTACCTGATTTATATTAGCGTTTTCTTTATCTAGAAACCACTAGTACTGAAGAAGCCTAGTCTTCATAGGCAAAGACTTCATGTCTAAAACACCAAAAGCAATGACAACAAAAGCCATTAGTGCTTTCTTTATCTAGAAACCACTAGTACTGAAGAAGCATAGAATCAATACTATTGTCTTCACTATTGTCTTCACTCAAAATGCCTTCCACTCCTCTCTTGGGCAATCCATGCCCCTTACTTCATCTGAGTACAACTTAATCCAAATTCTCCTCTCTCTAGCACAAACAGTTTAATTGAGAAATGAACCATCCTCCAAAGAAACAACTATATCAGAGTATAATGTAATATATACAACAGTAGCCATTTGTGCATGGGCTGGTGATAGATTCATTGTCCCAACCCCTAACGAGCTTATCTTCTTGTAAGGGACACAGAGAGATATACAGAAAAAATAACATAGTGAGGAGGATTCAACAGGAGCAAATGGCCCAGGGTATAATAGGAACATAGAGGAGGGATACCCATGTGTAAGGGTGCATTGTTGTTGGTTGGCTAGCCCTTAGAAACTGCATCATCTTGTTTCTCTAACTTTGCTAAGTAGCCAATGCATTATAGCTATAAAATATATTATTTTATTCTAATAGGACCAATTAAAATATATATCATAAACAATCTTTCCTGCAAAGGCAGTAGTAGTGAGATCCATGAGCTCCATTAGATCTTGTTATCTCTTACTCTCAGCATCTCACGCTTAACAACAAAGAGACTGCTGGTTCATATGCAACCCAGCTTCCCTCTCCCTGGTGTGGAAAGGTGCTCACTGAAGTGAAGTCCTCACAGCCATACCAACAAGCAGTGTTTGACATGCGGTTGCCTGCAGAAACAGCCAGATGAAAGGTATTTAAATTTCTTTTTTTTTTTTCCTTTTTTTTAAATTATACTTTAAGTTCTAGGGTACATGTGCACAATGTGCAGGTTTGTTACATATGTATATTTGTGCCATGTTGGTGTGCTGCACCCATCAACTCGTCAGCACCCATCAACTC